>NC_056747.1:119068403-119080903 GCF_019279795.1 Protopterus annectens | reverse complement strand
CACTGATGTAGGTGGGAGTGGAACTCCGTACCCACTGATGTACGTGGGAGTGGAACTCAGTACTCACTTACATAGATGGGAGTGGAACTCAGTACCCACTGATGTAGGTGGGAGTGGAACTCAGTACCCACTGATGTAGGTGGGAGTGGAACTCAGTACTCACTGATGTAGGTGGGAGTGGAACTCTGTTGTAGGTGGGAGTGGAACTCAGTACCCACTGATGTAGGTGGGAGTGGAACTCCGTACCCACTGATGTACGTGGGAGTGGAACTCAGTACTCACTTACATAGATGGGAGTGGAACTCAGTATCCACTTACGTAGGTGGGAGTGGAACTCAGTACTCACTTATGTAGATGGGAGTGGAACTCTGTACCCACTTATGTAGGTGGGAGTGGAACTCAGTACCCACTGATGTAGGTGGGAGTGGAACTCCGTACCCACTTACATAGATGAGAGTGGAAATTCAGTACCCACTTATGTAGATGGGAGTGGAACTCTGTACCCACTTATGTAGGTGGGAGTGGAACTCAGTACTCACTTACATAGATGGGAGTAAAACTCAGTATCCACTTACGTAGGTGGGAGTGGAACTCAGTACTCACTTATGTAGATGGGAGTGGAACTCACTACCCACTTACGTAGGTGGGAGTAGAACTCAGTACCCACTTATGCAGGTGGGAGTAGAACTCAGTACCCACTTATGCAGGTGGGAGTGGAACTCCGTAACCACTTACGTAGATGGGAGTGGAAACTCAGTACCCACTTACATAGATGGGAGTGGAACTCAGTACCCACTTATGTAGATCGGAGTGGACCTCAGTACCCAATTACATAGGTGAAAGTGGAACTCAGTACACACTTACGTAAATGGGAATGGAACTCAGTACCCACTGACATAGATGGGAGTGGAAACTCAGTAACCACTTACGTAGGTGGGAGTGGAACTCAGTACCCACTTATGTAGGTGGGAGTAGAACTCAGTACCCACTTACGTAGGTGGGAGTGGAACTCCGTACCCACTTACGTAGATGGGAGTGGAACTCTGTACCCACTTATGTTAGTGGGAGTGGACCTCAGTACCCAATTACATAGGTGGAAGTGGAACTCAGTACACACTTACGTAAATGGGAATGGAACTCAGTACCCACTGACATAGATGGGAATGGAACTCAGTACCCACTGACATAGATGGGAGTGGAACTCAGTACCCACCTAAGTAGATGGGAGTGGAACTCAGTACCCACTTACATAGATGGGAATGGAACTCAGTACCCACTTATATAGATGGAACTCAGTACCCACTTACATAGATGGGAGTGGAACTCAGATGCATAATCAGCTGACACTTCATGGGCCTGGTGAAACTGCAATTAAACTTAGATAGCTCATCATAGAATTTAAGTAGGTTTGTATGTTTAAAGTCCCTAAATGTAGAATTGTTTAAAGTTGCAAACTCCACTATTGTAAAGTAGGTTGACCATTTGTGGTCTTACTTGACCAAAGAAGGAGATACTATAGGTGTGGTACACTTAAGGGCTATGTTCATAAGAGTAGTTGTGCTTGGTAATTGTCATTTATTAGATCCACAAGTCTTTGAGCATACCTAGATTTTGAGATTTAGGTACACAAACTAATTGAAAGATAATTGAAATCTCCCAATATAAAGGTACCTTTTGTTAAGGTAATTTGAGTACCTTTACTGGTGTTTTGGTGAAATGGTCAGTGCCGTATAATAGGGTATAATTTATTTATTGTCTTCTTAAGGTTAATTTGGAGTTCAATACATTCAGTTTGTGGGTCTCGGGGAATCTGTCTAAAGGTGATATCATCTCTCACAAGTTTGGGAACATTCTTGCAGTTACTCTTAGGACTGAATGCATGGTAAGTGTTAAGCCCAGCTAGGGACAGAGAGTGCTATCATTACAGTCGTGTTCAAGGTTCTGGAGTGTCTCAAGGTCAGGCAATTTATTATTAAGACTGCTGACATTCAGACGTTTTGTTAATAAATTATTATTTATGCAGACTCTTCATATAGTTCAGAATAAGCAATGTGTAATCATATTCAACACAATTCCTTGGAAGTGGCAAATAAATTGTGAATATCTAAACAGAATAATAAAGTATCAAACATGACTTCTGTATATGTCGGGTTACGTCCAAGTTAGGTATTCGTTTTTAGATGTAAGTAGCAGCAGACAAAGGAATATTAGCTACAAATCAGTGTTTGGCGAGCAGTACCTGGGTGGTGTATTGTGTAACATTATCACCTCACAACAAGAGGTGCTCCACTTACGTTCTTGGTTGGGGTGCCTCTTTGTGGAGTATTCATGCCCTCACTGTGTTAAGTTTGTTTTTTTCAATGGGGACTCAAGATTCCTCCCACACTACAAAGACATTGGATAGGTAGATTGGTAAATCCAGTTTCTAGGTATGTTTACAGTGTCTGTGTGATACAGAACAAAAGTCTGACAATATATTTCCCTTCCCTAATTGCCTTACAATCTCTGTGAAGGACAGAAAAGTCTGACAATATATTTCCTTACCCAAGTTGCCTTACAATCTCTGTAAATGATATCTGTTCATTGGGTCACAACAGTAATTGTATTCATCTCAAAAGAAGTGGGTGGATGGATGGATGGATGGATGGATGGATGGATGGATGGATGGATGCATTATGTGGCTATCGAAGTATTATCATATAAAACCTATGATATAAAGTACCAAGACATTTTCTTTTTATTATTTTTTTTAACACAGGTATTCCTAACCTTAAAATCCCTAAACCATTGCCTCAGCAAAGTCACTCTCGTCCTGGATTTATTCCACATCTTCCTGAGAGGCCTTCTGTAGATGTACATGCATTAAAGTAAGTACTTTTTTTGCCTTCAATCTAGAAATGTAAATTATGTAAAATTGTCTATATACCTTCAGTCATTCACTTGTGCTGAATATGTGTTTTGTTGTAGTGATATGTTCATAAAAAGCATTGTATTTCAGAATTTTACAAAATTACATTTTCACAGCAGAAATTTGTATTATTGTGCATCTTCTGTTCGCAGATCATGATTAGCATGTTTGACGATTGGGTTCTGACTGACAGTTGAGCAATGTCTTGATAAAACGTTTTCACTGTGACATAACAAGTGCAAAAAATGGTGATATTGTGAAAGCAGACTAGACCTAACCCATTTACGGGTGTCTCTGAACTGACATCATGTACAAAAGAATCCAACATATCTGTTCAGATATTGTTTTACAGACAAACTGTTATAGTAAGTGTCCCTTAATTATATGGCCTTTCTCTTGATTAGAGTATGGATGAAGATGAGATAAAAATCAAAGGGTTACACCAAGGAATAGTTATAGCTTCATTTTGTAGGGGTTCAGAAGTAGATGTCATACTCATCTGGGGGACAAATACTGCTGCATGCGTTACTGCCACTATTCTGCTGCGCGCAGGTGTCTGCACATATGCACCTTTTTGGGTGTTACATTAAAATGCAATTGTTTTGCCAACTCTGAACCCCCCCCCCCCGCCCTTCAAGTACTGAAAGCCAGAAGAACATAACCTTATACTTTATATGTAGCTTTGCTATGGAAGCTTTACACTGCATTTCAGAAGAGAGATTATTAGACTGAGTAATTCTGATGCCATTTCACTTGCTGATGTGCAGTAAATCCATCAGTGATGGGTTGGAGGGGATGCCTTGTGTACCAGACGCTGGTCACCTTTTAGCAGCCTGTAGGATACTAAGTATAGTTTTGAGTCGAAATACATTCTTATATTTTGTTGTTTGTCACTACATGTTGTTTTCTTCATAGCACTGACTGTAAAATCTGCATTTGTAAGATTTATTGTTTATTTCCCCATGTGGATTTTTAGTAATGCCGACTGCTGTAGATTGTAATATGCAGGCTTAGATTAAATTAGTCACCAGTAATCCTGCAGCTGAGCTAAGGGAGCATTCTCTGCAGACATGTTCCTGTTTATGAAGTCATTTTTGTTTTCTGTGACTGCAATACTTAAAAATGTGGAGCCAATATATGGCTATGGAGCACAAAACTAGAGGCATTTTCACTGTAGGTGTGAAAAAAAGTTGCATCAGTTTTTTTTTTTTTTTTTTGCAGAAGACCAAGCAAACAATGTCTTATAGCTGCTTTCACATCAGTACCCACATTTTGCAGATATTACTGATTGCAAAAAGATGCACCACAAGCCAAAACTTACTGCTGACACATTCTGAGAATTCATTCATATTTAATTTGCAGGTGGGTGATAAAGCATCACTACTTTACCTCCCAGATCTACAAATAATTTTTGTGATTTTGTGATGGAGCATTAATTATCTTTTAAGTTATAACTGATAATTTTATTTATGGATTTCATATTTATTAACTATATGTTATAAAATCCTAATTTCTCTGTTGGAAAGGTGCTTGGCATAACTTCTCAACAGTAACAAAACAAGCTACAATTGATTAAAATCAGGGAGATAGGAAATTCACCCTGGGGATCACGTCTGTCGCCCTGCTAGACTGGGGTCCAGGGAAGTAAATACTGTGGGAGTAAATAGCCAGGGAATTGTTATGGCTAGGCTTGTATAGGCCCTAGGGCCGATAGCCTAGTACCAACCTGTGAAAACACTAATAATTACTAGATTGCTGCCTCATTTAAGTTCTTCTGCAATTTAAGGATATTTAGCATTTAAGGAAAAAATCTGCAGATCCCATAGCCACAGTGAAGAATCTTTAATCGTAAAGTAAAAGACGTGTTTAAAAGGGAACTACAGTACCAGATAAGAGTTTTGCACTTCACATTTTGCAGAATATCAAAAACATATAAATCATTTTTACATTTAAATTAGCAAGTTAAATGCAAATCATCCTGCTGTAGGTCCCTTCTGGTCAAGTGACCTGACAGTTGTTTGCTGCTATGAAATGTTACCTGGCATGCAGCAGACTTTATGTCAGTATATGTGATCCCAAACTTGCAAGGACTTTTACACCTTACAGGTTGCTCGAGTTATAATTAAAAAAATCTTGAATTCCATGCTCAGGAATCAGTAATCATTTTTGTTTTGTGGGGTCTGAGCTTAATTTCCCTTATCCTTCAGTAACCCTATTGACACTATGTATCAACACTGTTACTGCAGGCATCACATGGAAATACCCATATGTCTGTGGTAACACATGTGCCAGTATATGTCAGCAGTGTCACCGCAGACATCACATGGGAATACCCATATGTCTGTGTTAACACATGTGCCACTATATGTCAGCAGTGTCACTGCAGACATCACATGGGAATACCCATATGTCTGTGGTAACACGTGCCACTATGTGTCAGCAGTGTTACTGCAGGCATCACATGGGAATACCCATATGTCTGTGGTAACACGTGCCACTATGTGTCAGCAGTGTTACTGCAGGCATCACATGGGAATACCCATATGTCTCTGGTAACACATGTGCCACTATATGTCAGCAGTGTTACTGCAGGCATCACATGGGAATACCCATATGTCTGTGTTAACACATGTGCCACTATATGTCAGCAGTGTTACTGCAGGCATCACATGGGAATACCCATATGTCTGTGTTAACACATGTGCCACTATATGTCAGCAGTGTCACTGCAGGCATCACATGGGAATACCCATATATCTGTGGTAACACGTGCCACTATGTGTCAGCAGTGTTACTGCAGGCATCACATGGGAATACCCATATGTCTGTGGTAACACATGTGCCACTATATGTCAGCAGTGTTACTGCAGGCATCACATGGGAATACCCATATGTCTGTGGTAACGCGTGCCACTATGTGTCAGCAGTGTTACTGCAGGCATCACATGGGAATACCCATATGTCTGTGGTAACACATGTGCCACTATATGTCAGCAGTGTTACTGCAGGCATCACATGGGAATACCCATATGTCTGTGGTAACACATGTGCCACTATATGTCAGCAGTGTCACTGCAGGCATCACATGGGAATACCCATATGTCTGTGGTAACACGTGCTACTATATGTCAGCAGTCTCACTGCAGGCATCACATGGGAATACCCATATGTCTGTGGTAACACATGCCACTATGTATCAGCAGTGTTACTGCAGGCATCACATGGGAATACCCATATGTCTGTGTTAACACATGTGCCACTATGTGTCAGCAGTGTCACTGCAGGCATCACATGGGAATACCCATATGTCTGTGGTAACACGTGCCACTATGTGTCAGCAGTGTTACTGCAGGCATCACATGGGAATACCCATATGTCTGTGGTAACACATGTGCCACTATATGTCAGCAGTGTTACTGCAGGCATCACATGGGAATACCCATATGTCTGTGGCAACATGTGCCACTATGTGTCAGCAGTGTTACTGCAGGCATCACATGGGAATACCCATATGTCTGTGGTAACACATGTGCCACTATATGTCAGCAGTGTTACTGCAGGCATCACATGGGAATGTGCCACTATATGTCAGCAGTGTTACTGCAGGCATCACATGGGAATGCCCATATGTCTGTGGTAATACATGTGCCACTATATGTCAGCAGTGTTACTGCAGGCATCACATGGGAATACCCATATGTCTGTGGTAATGTGCCACTATGTGTCAGCAGTGTTACTGCAGGCATCACATGGGAATACCCATATGTCTGTGCTAACACATGTGTCACTATATGTCAGCAGTGTTACTGCAGTCATCACATGGAAATACCCATATGTCTGTGGTAACACATGTGCCACTATATGTCAGCAGTGTTACTGCAGGCATCACACAATAATACCCATATGTCTGTGGTAACACATATGCTACTATATGTCAGCAGTGTTACTGCAGGCATCACATGGGAATACCCATATGTCTGTGGTAACACATGTGCCACTATATGTCAGCAGTGTCACTGCAGGCATCACATGGGAATACCCATATGTCTGTGGTAACACGTGCCACTATGTGTCAGCAGTGTTACTGTAGGCATCACATGGGAATACCCATATGTCTGTGGTAACACATGTGCCACTATATGTCAGCAGTGTTACTGCAGGCATCACATGGGAATACCCATATGTCTGTGGTAACACGTGCCACTATGTGTCAGCAGTGTTACTGCAGGCATCACATGGGAATACCCATATGTCTGTGGTAACACATGTGCCACTATATGTCAGCAGTGTCACTGCAGGCATCACATGGGAATACCCATATGTCTGTGGTAACACATGTGCCACTATATGTCAGCAGTCTCACTGCAGGCATCACATGGGAATACCCATATGTCTGTGGTAACACGTGCCACTATATGTCAGCAGTCTCACTGCAGGCATCACATGGGAATACCCATATGTCTGTGGTAACACATGCCACTATGTGTCAGCAGTGTTACTGCAGGCATCACATGGGAATACCCATATGTCTGTGTTAACACATGTGCCACTATGTGTCAGCAGTGTCACTGCAGGCATCACATGGGAATACCCATATGTCTGTGGTAACACGTGCCACTATGTGTCAGCAGTGTTACTGCAGGCATCACAGAATAATACCCATATGTCTGTGGTAACACATGTGCCACTATATGTCAGCAGTGTTACTGCAGGCATCACATGGGAATACCCATATGTCTGTGGCAACACGTGCCACTATGTGTCAGCAGTGTTACTGCAGGCATCACATGGGAATACCCATATGTCTGTGGTAACACATGTGCCACTATACGTCAGCAGTGTTACTGCAGGCATCACATGGGAATGTGCCACTATATGTCAGCAGTGTTACTGCAGGTATCACATGGGAATACCCATATGTCTGTGGTAATACATGTGCCACTATATGTCAGCAGTGTTACTGCAGGCATCACATGGGAATACCCATATGTCTGTGGTAATGTGCCACTATGTGTCAGCAGTGTTACTACAGGCATCACATGGGAATACCCATATGTCTGTGGCAACACATGTGCCACTATATGTCAGCAGTGTTACTGCAGTCATCACATGGAAATACCCATATGTCTGTGGTAACACATGTGCCACTATATGTCAGCAGTGTTACTGCAGGCATCACACAATAATACCCATATGTCTGTGGTAACACATATGCTACTATATGTCAGCAGTGTTACTGCAGGCATCACATGGGAATACCCATATGTCTGTGGTAACACATGCAACATACAACAAGCACTTTGCAAGAGCACTATAGTGTTTCATTATGTCAAGTGATAGCTGCAATCTTCGTACAGAGGGATGATGTAAAAGCATTTTCCAGTTCTGAATACGGTGCACTATAACTGTGCATTTCAGCAGTACTTCTTTATGTATAGGTTCATAGGATTCATAGGATGTTACTAGGCTATTGGCTATAGGCTATCACACAATAATTCTCATATGTCTGTGGTAACACATATGCTACTATATGTCAGCATTGTTACTGCAGGCATCACGTGGGAATACCCATATGTCTGTGGTAACACATGCAACATACAACAAGCACTTTGCAAGAGCACTGTAGTGTTTCATTATGTCAAGTGATAGCTGCAATCTTCGTACAGAGGGATAATGTAAAAGCATTTTCCAGTTCTGAATACGGTGCACTATAACTGTGCATTTCAGCAGTACTTCTTCATGTATAGGTTCATAGGATTCATAGGATGTTACTAGGCAACTAATCATAACCAGAAACAAAAACTGGGCAATATGGCGTACTTCCAAACAACAAGCTGACCATCAAACCTTTTGTGCATGTAGGAACAAAACAAAAAAAGCCATACTATCTGATAAACAGAACTACTACCTTTGTCTACAACAAATATCCAATAAGGAACCTAAAAAATTTTGGACCACCATTAATAATCTACTATCCCCAGGCCAATCAATCACACCCAACCCACAGGACTCTAACCCTGATAACCCTATACAAATAGCTAATACATTTAACTCCTACTTCACAAATACTATACAAAACCTGGCTAGTCACCTATCTCCTGACACCTCAAATCTACATTCCTTCTCTGTTAATACACCACTTTTTGGACCACCATTAATAATCTACTATCCCCAGGCCAATCAATCACACCCAACCCCACCTAACTCTTAAACCCTAACCCTATACAAATAATGGCTAATACATTTAACTCCTACTTCACAAATACTATACAAAACTAGCTACTACTCACCTCCTGACACCTCAAATCTACATTCCTTCTCTGTTAATACACCACACTCATTTCACTTCCATCCCATCCCTACATCATATATTTCTTCACTACTTCAAAAACTAAAACCTCCTCACCCTCTGAAGACAAACTCCCTGCTGAGTTTCTGCAAATAGGAGTCAAAGCTGTAGCTTATCCGATCTCTATTTTGATAAATAGATCCATCAATGAAGGAACTGTCCCTGATATCTGGAAAATATCCCGCATCATCCCACTACACAAAGGGGGAAACTCTATTGATCTATCTATCTATCGTCCCATTGCTTTATTATCCCCTATTGCCAAAATCTTAGAAAAATGTATCCATAAACAACTCCTAAATCATCTTCTGCAAAACAACCTACTTGCTAGCTGCCAACATGGCTTCAGACCTTCCCACAGCACCACCACTGCTCTGTTCTCCTTCACAAGCACCATTAACATTAACCGCAACTTAAACAATCTTTCTTCTGCACTATTCATTGACCTATCTAAAGCCTTTGACATGGTAAATCACAAAATGCTCCTCCACATTCTCAATTCTCTATCACTGGATCCTAACAGCTTAACTTGGTTTCAATCTTACCTAGAAAACCGTCAACAAGCAGTAGTCTGGAAAAACTCAATATCTGACCACCTTCCTATTTCCCTAGGTGTTCCAGAAGGCTCCATCTTAGGTCCACTTCTTTTTTCCATCTTTATCAATGACCTTCAATCAGCTATCCCTTTTTCTAACTGTATTCAATATGCAGATGACTCCACTATTGTCTGCACAGCTACCTCATGCTGAACTTCAGTCTCGTACACAAAAAGCCTTTAACACAGTTGAACATTGGTTTTCCCAACGCTGCTTCCTACTCAACCCTAAGAAAACAAAACATCTACTCTTCTCCCCAACACGTAACCAAATCCCCCTACATTTCTCAATCACTTCGAACAACAATACTAGTATTTCCCCTGAAACCTCCACAAAACTACTAGGAATTACAATAGATAATAAACTCAATTTTGAGAATCACATTAACTCTACTATAAAAAGTGTGAACAAAAAAATAGGAACCCTATATAGAATTAAACCATTTCTTACCCCAACTACTAGAATTACCCTAGCTAAGACCCATCTAATCTCTACTTTACTCTATGCATGTCCTATTTATACCAACCTGTCAAAAAAAACCTTAATAAACTAGTTATATCCTACAACAACATTGCTAGATTTGCTACCAGATCTCCTTTTAGAAGCCACCACTGCATTAATCTAAGACAACTCGGCTGGCTCGAACTTCCTAATCAGATTAAACTTCAACAACTACTAATAGCTCACAAAACCCTGTACCAGCCCACCAAAACCCCAATACTCACCTCATTACCCCTTATTATAACCTGAAAAATCTACGCTCCTCTAACAAACTTCTGATCAACATTACTACACCTAATAACTCTGCAGGAGATGGCTTATTGTACAACTCAGTTGGGAAACACTGGAACAAATTACCCGCTGATATTACATCCCTGATTTCTCTTCCTATTTTCAAGAAGAATCTCAAATTGTACCTTAATAACAAATGGCTCTGCCCCTGTATTAACCCTGACTAGCCTGCTCTTCTGTCTCCTATCACCCTTTCCCTCTCCCCTTTCTCTACCCAATAACCCAATAAATGTTTTCTAAAGTTCCACAGCTACTCTTTAGGACAGGGAACTTACCCTTTGAACAAGTACTCAAAACCTTCTTTTCTTTCCTATCTTCTTATGTGTATGTTTTGCCCCCCCTTCATAAAAGTAACTTTTTAGCCCTATGAAAATAATCCAATCCTCTACTCATCCTATTATATCTCTGATACCTTTCCTATCTTTACCCCACCTATTTCTCACTTTATCCTTTCTTTTATTCTAAGCTACCTTTAAAATATTGTTCTTCTGCTCATCTAAAAAAATGTATATATTTTATCTTTTTTAGTTTTTTTTCTGTTTACTGATTTGGCTGTCTTAACTTTTATGTAGACTTATTTTTTTACTATATATTAAAACTTGGAGCTTTTCTCCCCGGGCCTCTACTAAAAATGGACATATATCCAGTTAGACTAGTCCGGTCAACAAATGTAAAATAAAATAAATAAATAAATAAATATTGGCCCAGAGGCCCTTATAAGCCTAGCCAAGACTTTTGCCCATGTTCCCTCAGGTTTCCCTGTCATGTGAGCAGAACTATGGCTGACAGGCAGGTGGTCATGTGCAGGTAGACTTTTTTGGAATATGTCAGAGGCAAGCTAACTGAATTAGCCAGCTTTGGAGACCAACAATAGGTAATGAAACTCAACCAGCTTTGGGACTACACCATAAATATGTAGTAAGATTCAGCCAGCTTCAGACTACACCATTAACAGTTAGGTAAAGAGATTCAGCCAGCTTTGGGACTACACCATAAATATGTAGTAAGATTCAGCCAGCTTCAGACTACACCATTAACAGTTAGGTAAAGAGATTCAGCCAGCTTTGGGACTACACCATAAATATGTAGTAAGATTCAGCCAGCTTCAGACTACACCATTAACAGTTAGGTAAAGAGATTCAGCCAGCTTTGGGACTACACCATAAATATGTAGTAAGATTCAGCCAGCTTCAGACTACACCATTAACAGTTAGGTAAAGAGATTCAGCCAGCTTTGGGACTACACCATAAATATGTAGTAAGATTCAGCCAGCTTCAGACTACACCATTAACAGTTAGGTAAAGAGATTCAGCCAGCTTTGGGACTACACCATAAATATGTAGTAAGATTCAGCCAGCTTCAGACTACACCATTAACAGTTAGGTAAAGAGATTCAGCCAGCTTTGGGACTACACCATAAATATGTAGTAAGATTCAGCCAGCTTCAGACTACACCATTAACAGTTAGGTAAAGAGATTCAGCCAGCTTTGGGACTACACCATAAATATGTAGTAAGATTCAGCCAGCTTCAGACTACACCATTAACAGTTAGGTAAAGAGATTCAGCCAGCTTTGGGACTACACCATAAATATGTAGTAAGATTCAGCCAGCTTCAGACTACACCATTAACAGTTAGGTAAAGAGATTCAGCCAGCTTTGGGACTACACCATAAATATGTAGTAAGATTCAGCCAGCTTCAGACTACACCATTAACAGTTAGGTAAAGAGATTCAGCCAGCTTTGGGACTACACCATAAATATGTAGTAAGATTCAGCCAGCTTCAGACTACACCATTAACAGTTAGGTAAAGAGATTCAGCCAGCTTTGGGACTACACCATAAATATGTAGT
>NC_056747.1:118970903-119060903 GCF_019279795.1 Protopterus annectens | reverse complement strand
TGGCAGGTCCTGCAGAAAGCAGTGCAGTGGGAAGACTGAGAACAAAGGATGGAGCTAGCTTGTATAGAGAAGCCTGTTCTCATTGCTGCAACTTCTGCAAGAGACTGAATCTTCTCCACTGCTGCCTGAGTGATGGCCCATCTGGAAGATTCTTGCTCTTAAGCAGGTGATGCTTAATGAAGGGGAATAAATGGGTCTGAGTCTAACCGAAGGGGGATAAAAAAAACTTAAGGATAAATAAAGTACATTTATTTCAATAATGCAGAGGGTAATAAAGGAAGGCACACTTGGAGTTCCATTGTCTGCTTGCTGTTAACATATCTCAAAAGTACTTAGTTAAGCAATACTTCTTCTTACAGGTAATATAAACATGACCATGATAAACTCAGAATTTAGTCCAAATTAGTTATGTAATAGAAACAGGAATTTAGTTAAACAATTTCCAAATAATATTTATATAAACATTTGTTAATAATTATTTACATTTCAGTAGTCAACACCCTGAGTATATGTAATGGGACATTGTAATGGAACCATGTACCAGATTAAGTCAATTGGTTAGTCATTGGTTACTAGCTCTCAACCTCTTAGCACAAAAATTCTGTACAAAGCCAAAAATAATGGGGGGACAAAGCCCAAAAATAGGGACAAATGTTAAATATTGCTCTTATAAACTTAAAAAGTTGTTAGAATAAAAGGTCTTGTGGTATTGTACTTTTTGTGATGGACAAAAAGTCAGAAACTCAAAAATTTGTCATTATTTAGCAAATTAAATCCTCACTGATTCACGACAAAAATCCATAAAATCACAAATTTTATGAGGAACAGAGCAAAAATATGAGGCAAAAATGTGGACATTCTGTAAAAATCTGAATAGTTGAGAGGTATGCAATGGTTAGTGATTATAAGAAATTTGAAGAAGTAGATTTTATGGTTAAATTATTTTTGGACAGATATTACCTGATTCCCAAAGTTTAACAATTGAGAAAGCAGATTAAAGAAAAGAAACACACACACACACACACACACACACACACACACACACACACACACACACACACACACACATTTTGTAAAGTGTTTTTAAAGTGAGAGAGAAGAATGATAACCCAATTACCCTTTTATATGGATATGATCAGCATTAACAAAGTTAGAACAGCCAATTCCCAGCACATTGATGATTGAGGATAAGTATTCATTAAATCAAGATTTAATTAAAGTCATAATTTTGCAAAGTTTGTATTAAAATGGCTTTTAATTTAATGGAATTGTTAGGGAAACCATGATCAAAAAGTGATAGGAAAGTGACATATGGTACATTTCTACATAATGGTTGTAAAAGTTGTAAGTTTATTAATCCAGAACCTGTTCTGAAATTCAAATTAACCCCTATTAATTCAGAGATTTTGTTTTGGTAAAGGAAGGCATTCTTGTAAACATCCATAGGGGTATAGCTGCAGGAACTTCTGGGGGGTACAACTGCAAGGTAGTTCATGCAGTGTGTAAAAGACCATTAAGTATCAACTTATTTATTTACTATTCATTCACTAGGTAAGTGAACTGATCTGCTAACCTTTATTAGCCACAACCTGAGGTCAAAGAGCTGAAAATACATTATGGTCTTCCTAATCAGCAATATTATATACAGAATGAGCATAACAAAATTCAAAACATAATAAGATTCAATGCAGATAGGCTAAGATTAAAAATATACAATCAAAGTGCATGGGGAGAAAATATGTGTACAAAATGTAAGACAAGATACTCGTAAAATAGTGCTGTTATACATTTAATACATTAAGAAACTCTAATAGACATATGAAATATACACATGTAAGATACTATGTTATGAAAATGAGAAATGTTTCTTAAATGAATTCCATTATCCTTGATATATATGATGATAAATTACCTTAACATTGCCATGGTTGTAGTTGCAGGTACGTACAGTAAAGAGATGCTCTTTAACTGCACCTCTGAAGCTTTGAATGATTACTAGATTTTTCATGTCAATGGGCAGGTGGTTCTAGGTAGCAGGTCAAAATCTATAGAAGGCTCTCTCACCTACAGCAGCTTTAAATGGAGACCTAGCACAGGCCCTTGTACTTCACCTGTATTAAGTCTACCAGCAGTATGAGACATTGGTATTGACTTGGAAGGTTCTTCTTTTATATAGTTGTAAAACTAGCAATTAATTCTATCTCCAAAGTTGAGTCTTGTGAATTTATGAGAAGGCGGCTATGGCTGACTATTTTAAAAACCCTTGTCCTGTCAACAGAGACCTGCAGTAATGAGTCCCACATTCAGATTACAGTAAATGGTATCAGTGGTCATTAACAGGACAGTGATAGTACTGAAGGCATTTCAAAAGTCATGTTATACATCACATAATAAGCTGTAGCTTTTAATGTGGGTAAGCAGTTGTTTGCATAAAAGGTTTTTTTTAATATTTTGCTAATAGAGCACAGGACAAAAATAGGTCTATAATCAGTCAGCCCATAAGGAGAAGTGACTTTAGGTAGAGGGATTATAACTGCATGTTTGAATGCTGGTGGGATATTGCCTGGGAAGAGAATTAAGAATAAGGATTTGTCTCTTGTATAGATTAATTAATAAAAGGTTTAAGGATTTTATCTCAGAGGGGAAAAAGGCAAGGGTCAAGTGGGATAAGATGATCCTACAAACTGAACAAGGTGGTTTAGGATTATTTGATTTGAATGGATATTTTAAAACTAATAGTTAAGAATCATGTACATAACAAAAGCAGTAAATTATAATCCAGAGTAGAAAGGGAGGATGATGAAGCAGAGACAAAATTCAAGAAATAAGAGGAAACTGGGATTTTGGATTCAGATTCTGGAGAATAAAGGCCATGCAGAATATTATATTCATAAAGTAGCAGAAAGAACTAAACCAACATGAGACTGGAGAAGGGAGATTTTGCTGATAGGGATGATTGCAATTAGGGATACAGAAAATAGGCAAGAGGGGGCTAGAATTTACTGTTGAAAACTGGCAAAGGAGGCAAGGCATTGAGACCACATAACTAGAGAGGGAAAGGTAAAAGAAATGAAAGAGGCCAAGAAGACATGTGGACTATAGGCTAGTGACTGTTTTTCTTATGAGGGATTGATATCAGAATATAAGCAAACAGAAAGAGATAGGGGAAGCCTAAGTGAAATACCTGCTCTGGTAGAGATTTTAGTTGAATCTAGAACAGAAGCTGCTGTTACAAAATAAATAATTAGTACAGCGTATATAATATTACATGATAACGGTAAGAATCAATTAGAAGAGCTTAGAAAAGATTGGGAAAAGAGATTGGATTAGCAATTTACAAGGAAACAATTGGAGGACATATGCATGGCTCCCAAATATGCAATGAAGTCTAAAAGATATGGGATTTATGCTTGGAAGTGTTTGTGTAGGTATTTTTATACCTCAAACTCCAAAGACTTTTTCCTCAGGTAGATGGAAAATGTTGGAGATATGAAGAGGAAGAAACAGGTAACTGAGAACATATGTTCTGGTAGTATAATGAGGTGTCAGACTTTAAAGATTCCCTACAGAGTGAAAATGGGTGTAACTAAGGATTTTTTTTTGAGCTGAGACACAGGATCTGAATTGCCTAAACATAGTAGGGCCCTGTTAAGTTTAATTCTGGTGGCT
The DNA here is from genome assembly GCF_019279795.1 of Protopterus annectens. Taxonomy (NCBI): domain Eukaryota; kingdom Metazoa; phylum Chordata; order Ceratodontiformes; family Protopteridae; genus Protopterus; species Protopterus annectens. Next base: position 119,057,234 of record NC_056747.1, on the reverse strand, counting down.
GCCAAAAAACAATTACTAGAAAATGTAAATCAAGCATTAAACCAACTGTATCTCAAGTGTAGAATATTGTAATAGAGTTGATGGAACTGGAAGTGGGATCTTTAGAAAAGGGTTTGAGCAAATTACATAGAAAAAAATGTAAATTGTGGGAATGGTACATTTATTTATTTGTTTTATTTTACATTTGTTAACCGGGATTGTCTGATTGAGCAAAACCCTTTTTTCAGCAGAGGCTCAGGGAGAAAAGCTCCAAAACATAGTTAAAAAAATATATAACTGTTACAAGCACAGTTAACATTATAATCATTCATAATAAAACTTGTAGAACAGTTATCGTGTATATGCAGGTACAATTATCTATAAAAATGTTATGAAGAATACTGCAGCAGAAGGAAAGGAGATAGTGTTAGGTAAAAATGATGAAGTAGACGAGTTTCAGTTGTAAATGTTTTGGTATAATGGAGAAGAAATGATGGTGAGATAGAGGAAGTTAGGTTAGTTATTTACTGAAGATATATTCAAGGAGACTGAGAACAGGTACAAATCCAGTGACTTTTTAAGTACTCTTTAGTGGCTAGTTTGAATACTTTAGGATGTGAAAGTGATCTAACTTCTTGTGGGAGTTTGTTCCAAGCAATAGAATGATGGTAGCTATATGTAATGGCTCCTATTTTGGACTTGGGCTTGTAGATTTGTAAAAGGTCTTGGATGGAGCTCCTGAGTAGTCTGGATCGGACATAGTGAGAGATTATGGTGCCTAATAGTGGGAGATTGTGGTGCCTAGTGCTGGACAGTATGATGGTGAGTAAATAATGGAGTGTATAATTTGTAGCTGAGAGAGGAGTAGGGGGAGTGGTAGTTCAAGCCAGTTTAGATGTTGAGAGAGATACAGTGGTGTTATTTGTAGGTTTGTTGTGCAGCAAATCTGGCTATTTTGTGATAGGTTGATTTGAGTTTGCCAAGTAAGGTGGAGCCAATATTTGTGAGTATTTGGGAGCAGTATGTTAGGCATGGCAAAAGATAAGCATGGGTGATTGTGGTTCTAGATTCAAGGGTTAGGAATTTTTTATTTCTGTAGAGAAGTCCTAGTTTTTGACGGGTTTTCCTGATACAGTTATTTAAATGGAGGTCAAATTTTAGCTGATCATCAATGGTTACACCAAGGTGTTTAGTACTAGAGTCAGCAACTATGAGAGTGTGATTTGGTGATTTTATTTGAAAAGCAGATTTGATATGAGTAACAATTTTTGGGAGAAATGGTAAGAGTTTTTTTTGGGGGGGATTAAGGATGAGCTGATTATTGGTGAGCCAGGATTCAACAGAGTTGAAAGAAGACTGGGTAACTGTTAGAAGTTCAGAGGGTGAGTTAGCAATGGTGATAACTGTGGAGTCATCTGCATATTGGACTAATGAGGATTGTGGACAAGAGGAGTAAAGTGAGTTGGTGAAAATATTGAAAAGTAGTGGTCCAAGGATGGATCCTTGGGGAGCACCCATTTTCACTGGAAGGGGAGATAATAGTGAGGAATGCCATCTTACTGATTGCTGTCAGTCAGTGAGATAGCTGGAGAACCATACTATTGTTGTAGTAGAGAAGTTGAGATCAGAGAGTTTATTCAGTAGCAGAGGATGTGAGACAGTATTGAAGGCTTTTGAGAGGTCAATGAATAAGCATGAGATAAGTTTATGATTATCTCGAGCTATAGAAATGGTGTTGAGAAAGGAAAGTAGAGCTGTAGTGGTACCATGTTTGGCTGTTTTGGAAGAAGAGAGAGGTTCAAGGGAAGGCAGAAATTGAGCAATTTATGTAATGTTGGATTGCTGATAATTATATAAAAGAACATATGTGATGTATAATGTTTGTAACTGGGAACATGTTAATATAGGTTTTCTTTTATATAAATAATAAATGTACTTGCACAGAATATTTTTGCTGTAGATCATATATAATGTGATAAAAGAGAGAGATATTAATAATGCATTAAAAATACAAAAAATGATAAATAAATAAAAGGTTAAATGGCAATGGAATAAAAATTCAAGGGTTAAATAAGAAAATTAATATTGAGGGTTGTGGCCAAGATGGTGAACTGTTAGCAGCAGAAAGTTTTTGCTGTGCTTTCCTTTACTTTTTCTGACAGGATTTTATTATATGCATTCGTCAAAATATGTTTTTATTCATATTTTAAACTTTATATACAAACTTGAATGGTTTATTTGGATGAAAAATCAATTTTTATGATTTTTCTTTGACCTTTTCCTGTCAAAAGTACTAGTAACTGGTTTGACAAAATGAGCCACTCAAAAGTGAACTCTCAAGAAATGTCAGTAAAGAAGGAACTACAGTCTGTTTTGGGCAGTATCCAGGAACTTTCCATTAAAATATACAAACTTGAGACTAAAGTAGACTACATAAAAGATTGCAGAAAACAAATTGACATATTAAGTTAAGTTTTAACAAATAATCTGTGCAGATCTCATCAATACAGGAGGCAGTAAAGTGATTTGGATGGAAGAAAGGCAGAATCTGAGAATCATGCAGAATTCATTTGAAACAGAATACTTTGCTTTTAGAGAAAGTAGAAGATCTAGAAAGTAGATCTAGGTGAAACAATATCAGAATATACAAAGGAAGAAGGAGATAATATGTTACAGTTTTTGAATGACTGGTTTTCAAAAGCTCTTAATCTGCCAGAGGCTCTCTGTTTTGGTATTGAGAAGGCTCATAGATCTCTTTCAACTTCATAATTAAAAACCAATCCTCTGGTCCATAGATCAATTGTTGTTAATTTTCTTTCTAGCCAAGATAAAGATTTGGTACTGAAATTAGCCTGGGTAAATTATCCAGTAAAACTAAAGGGAAATACTGTCAGGTTTGAAAATGACTATACTTCACCAGCTATGACTAAAGTAAAAGTCTGTGTTCCTTTCATAAAAGCTTTAAAGAAACTGAATATAAAAGCTCAACTAATTTTCCCGGCCATGATTAGGATTTCTTTGGTAGAAGGTCAAAAAACTTTTAATACACTAGAAAATTATTTGCATTTTGCTCAAAAGGAGAAACTACTAGATATAACTGAAGAAATGGACTGGGCTCTTACATGGTTAAAAAGGCAAGCAACATGAAATGGTTGGTCATCTAAAGAAAAAAATAGCAAAAAAAATGAAAGAAAAATAATGGTATTGTTATTTCATATAGTTTGTTTTATCTTCATACTTATAGTTCTGTCATCTTCATAAGTACTTTGCCAAGTATAAGGTAATTGTCCTTTTTTCTTTCATTTCTTCTTCTTTTTCCTATTTATTATAACTAATTTGATTTTACTAGCTTTATTTATCATTGAAATACTAAAACACTATTCTCTTTAACATAATATGTATTATATATATATATGTGTGTGTGTGTATGTGTGTGTGTGTGTGTGTGTGTGTGTGTGTGTGTGTGTGTGTGTGTGTGTGTGTGTATGTGTGTGTGTGTGTGTGTGTGTGTGTGTGTGTGTGTCTGTGTGTGTAGTTTAAGATGATTTTGCATCTCTTTTTCTTTAATACATCTAATTTACATACTCCATATTACATGCATTATAGTTATAGGCATTTTAAGTGGTTATCCGTTTTGAAATAAATTATTAATGATAGGATAAGTTCTTTGTAGAGTAATTTGTAACACGGAACAGTTTTAAATCAAATATTTGTTGTAATACAGTATTCATTGAGTCGGTCAAGTTTTAATACCTTTTAAATGTTTAAAAGTAATGCTATTATTAGTGAAATAGTGTTGGAGTATTACAGAGGCTTTGTTTTTATCAGTGAAGTGTGATAATTAACTTTAATGTACTTTATTTGATAGCTGAAAGGCTCGTTGATTTACAAAAGAGAAAGAGGGTTTAACTGTCAGTTTTATTATTCATGATTGTTAAACGTGATCACGAGCATGTATTAAATAAATTAGTCTCCCTTCTTAACTAAGTTTCCTGCTTAATTCATGTTTTCCTTTGTAAGAAGGGAGTTTTAGCAACACAAGCTGTGTATCTCAAATGCAGCAGCAGCACGGACATTTTCTAAATATAGAAGTAACATGAAGACAGACGTTGAACTTTGACCCAGGTAAGAACAGGAAATGAGCAAGTAAAACATTAAAATGGACACCAATAAAGGTGAAAACCAAGTTTCCAGAGTTCAAACCTTGTATAAACTAGTAACAACAAAGAAAAGAAAAGAATCATCCAATTCAGCAAGTTTTCATATTAATTCAAGTATGTGTTTTGAAATAAATTACTGGATTTGTCTCACTTCATTACTTTGTTACAGATATTAACTTCTGTATCTAGCTTGCATTTTAATATTGTTCTATATATATATCATTATTTTTTTCATAGGTTATGTAAGTAAAAATACTTTTTTTTAGATGAATCCATTCATATGGTCATCAAATAGAATACTTTTGGTCACATATAATGTGCTTTGAGCATTTCAAGAGATTTTATTAGCTTAAAACTATGTAGAGGAGAGATTAGAGGAGAGAATCAAAACTCGTGAATCATCTTTCTTGAGAAAAGGAGGTATGAGGAGACATAATAGAAACATTTAAGTACCTCAAGGAAACTTATAATCTCAAAAAGGTTTCATGTTTCCCAAATATATATTTACAATTATAAAAAGATATTGTTTGTGAATATAAGTTAGGTAGCTTGGGAGATATGAGGACATATTATTTGACAGAAAAGGATAATGTTTTATTGTAACAACCTTCATGAAGAGTTAGAAAGGTTAAAAAAAGAGAAAGATTGTGTTATACATGGGAGAAACATGACTCATCTGTGAAGACTGTCTGTGACATATGCTGTAGGTTAAATAGGATCTATAATTTATTAAATAAATAGTGATCAGCCTAAATGATTCTTATTATATTTAGCCACCATCAGACTCTAAATTCTTGCATACATTTAAGCCACTGGGCTTAAGAAAATCCATACTTTTCAAAAACCGGATATCATTTACTTTTAAACTTTACTTACTTTTAAACTTTTAAAAATGGATATTGTTTACTTTTATGGGTTACTGGAAATAAATCAGCCCTTGGGATATAATACATAATATTGTAGTTAAAATTGGTAGGCACATAGGAAAAAGTTTTTACATCAGATTGGTCTTGACTTTTTTGCCTTTTTCATAGATGTTGAGGTAAGTGATATGAGGAGAGTGCTGCAACATGGTTTCCATGTGGAATGTCCATATCACAAAAACTGCAAAGGCTATGTATAAATCTAAATGAACTGCACATTTGCATGTTGAATTTGTTAGAAACAATAGAGAGTTCATGTCCTACCATCACTTTTAAATTATCAAATTTTAAGCTAGCAATATGGTAAACTGATTTTCAGACTGAAGATGTTAGCCTTTACCTTTAAGGTGCTATTATTCTGATTTTCATGTCTAATGTAAAATACAAAGTAGTATCATATACAAAGAGAGAAAGACAGAGAGAGAGAAAGATAATCAGACTGTGATTTGGGGGAAAAGGAGAGGGTGTTTTAAAGTATGCATCAAATTTTCTTTAAGGGATGGTAGTAAGTACCTGTAAAGTGCAAATTCCAAAATAGATGCTAGAACAATCAAATGCTAGATGAAGATTGTTTCAGATTCACAGCATTTGTCCTACAATGTTTTATGTATTGTTTATGACTTCCTCTTTATCAGTATTAAAAACTAAGGCTTACTGAAATCAACATAAGAATGTAGCAGTGATGGATTGCTTAATTATATATTACAGCATTAAACTGTGAAATGTTCTAAAAAGAGGAATCATAAGCCTTTAAAATATTTGGATGCTTTTAAAAATGCATTTTCATCAGATACATGCAGAAGTTGTTAACATATTAATAGACATAAATTCACAACAGTTAGTTAATGAATGATTTATTATTCTTCCTGAAATGCTGTACACATATCTTTTATAGTTTAAGTGATTTAAAAGGAATGAAGTATATTATGTGGACCAGCAATAACTGTACAAAATAGGATTGAAAAGAAACTAGACTGTTAGACTTAAAATCAGTTCTTTATTATTATGATTATTAAGATTTTGCTAGGATTTTAAAGTGGTTTCTTATGTTAAATGTTTATCGGTGCTAGTATTAATGTTTTATCATACTTTTTTAACAATATTATTGGTGTTAAATGCCGAGTGTACTTTTATTACTCATTTTTCTAATGTCAATGTGTTATAATTAGAAAGTAGTGGTATACAATTAGTACATTGATAGTGGTATGGGTTTGTTGGTGAGTGATTTGAATGATTGTATCATCAAACCAGGATTTTTTTTATTCCATGATAAAGGATTTAAATGTTTTTAAATATGATTTTTTTATTTTAAACTTATTTTATTTGTCAATAATACAAATTTTCATTATTTGGTCTTCATTTTTTACACCAAGCCATCGTATACTAGTTTTAAAGTTGTTGAACTTAATAGTCCTTTAAGAGGGGTAGTTTAAACAATACTTAAATTTACATAAAGCCCACATAATCTTCTTACAGGAAACACATTTTTAACTGAAGATGTGATAGATTATTGTTGAAATATTATTCATTTCTGGTGGGCTCTCATTTTAAATAAAAAAGAAAAGGCACTCTGATTATTTGCAGAAATTCATCACCTATGCCTAAAGTAGTAAATGCCTTTAGTAATAAAAGTGGTATGTTGGGTTTAGTGGTAGTAGAAATAAATAAACAATGTTATACTTTTGTGAATACTTATTGATTACCTAGAACTGGAGCTAAAGCTGCTAAAAAGCTATTAGACAAAATAACTTTATATGCAAAAGGCAAAATGATAATTGCAGGATAACTTAATTGTATTTTGTCTAGTAAGGACACTACAAATGGTAAAAAAACAGATTGTCTTCAGTTGTTAAAGATATAGAATAATTTGTTACTGATTCAAATTTGTGTGATATATATGATTTAAAGTCATCAAAATCTCTTATCTTTACACATTGTTTATATAGATTTGGGACCCAAACCAACATTGACAAAGTTTTATCTTCAAGTGACTTATATACTAAAATCGAAGAAGTGTTGATAACATTGTGTCCATTATATAACCACAATGCTATTACGTTTACTATGACTTTGAAACCTAGAAATCTGATCCATTGTCAGAGAATTCTGGCTTATATAATAAAAATGAAAGATTTTGAAGTGTGTTTTTGATAAAAATAAATCAATTTATTGAATTTAATAACAATAATAAAGTAAAGGAGGTTATTTTATGAGATCATTAAAAGCGTATCTGTATGGAAGAATTAAAAATGATTTATGTAAAAGAAGAGAGTGGATAAATGATTAAATATTTTGCAATCAAATATAGAAAAAATTAAAATAAAAATTGAAACCTAATGTTAAAGCTGCAAATACTGAATTAAAAATATTAAATCAAAAATATCTTGAGGTTCTTCACCATATAATTTCAATAAATCTGGAAAAATTGAAACTACAGTCATATTCAATAAATCCTAACAGTTTGCACAAATTAGCAATCAGAACTAAGAAAAATAAATAAATACAAGTCATATTAAAGAAATAACTTTAAAAAGGGAGATGAAATTAAAGAGGTAACTGATCTAAAAAATATTTTAGAATGTTTTAGAGACTATTATGAGAAATTTAATAATAAAAATATAACTTTTGAAAATAATATAACTGATATATTTTTGAAAAATAATAAACAATAAAAATTAACTAATGAACAAAAAGTTCTTTAAGGAATTAAAAGATCAATTAAACAAGCTTAAAACAAACAAAGCCCAAGGTCTAGATGATATAATTCCAGAGTTATATAAATTAATCCCAGATAATATATTACATAGTTTACTTAATGTATTTGAACTAGTTAAATCTAATTTAAGTATCCCCTTCTTGTGTTCCTCTTACAGACCTATATCATTGCTAAATGTAGATTATAAAATATTTATGTGTATCCTCTCAAAAAGATTAAATCTCATTATGCCAAGATTAATAAATGACCAGACTGGTTTTTATCTTGCATAGAAATGTTCAAGATCATATAATTAGAGTAAATACATTAACTGATACAGCTAAGAGAAATAAAAATAATTATCAATAATAAGTTTAGATTTAGATAAAGCTTTTGATTCTGTCACTTGGCCCTACTTGTTTAAAGTACTTAAAGAATATAATTTTTATATAGAATTCATAAATTTAATAGCAAGCCTCTATAGTAACTCATTTCCTTTTGTTAAAAATGTTAGCATCCCTCCAACAAGGTCTCCTGGCATTCTGGTGTTGTGTGCATGCCAATTTTCATCACTGTGAGCTACGTGTTCCCACGGCAAGGTCTCTAAAAACAAGACAGTCCACCCAACACATTACCATCTGTGAGCAAACAACAGAGGCTGCTAAAGTTCTTTTTTCCTGCAGCAGTGTATGTTTCTGTTATACTAAATCTTTAACTGTTATTGTTATATTACAGTCCTGACTCTTAGCGGCCTGCACACTTGCCGGACACCAGATTTCTGTAGCCTCCTCCCCAAAAACAGTCCTTATCCAAAAATTATTCCAAACTGTCCACCCAGTCTTTAAATAGTTTTTTATTCTAATCTCCTACTCAGTCCTAAATAAGTTAATGTATGTTATTGTCATGATCGGACAAGCTTACTGATTTAAACACACTTATCTGTCTGTATACTGCCCGGATGATAGTTTTTCTTCACTCTGCAGCCTGCCTGTGGTTTCACCTAATTGAGAACCTCCCTCCAACTACATCACACCTGAGTTTACTTAGTGTTGGGAAGAGTTCTGGCTCCATTTTTAAATGTTAGCATCTATCCAACAAGGTCTCCTGGCATTCCAGCTTTGTGTGCATGCCAAGTAAGGTAATTTAACAGCCGCTATTATTCAATATATTCATAAGAATTAATGTAGGTCTAACATAAATAAATGTATTTAGCATTGATACTAAACTGTTGTATATGCTACAACAAGCAAAGGTACTGAATGGTGTTCAGTAGAAAATATCACTGTGAGTTAATACTCTATGTTATCTAGAACAACAGCGTTGGTAATATCTGGTTATTTCTGTGTAATCTAATGTGTTAAATAGCAGTATTCTAGCCACATCTGGTGTTACATGCTTAAGAGGCATAATCAAGCCTGTTGAATGTCCACTGCACGGTACTAGAGCAATTACGGTAGAATCCCAGTTTTTGCATGTACTGGTCATAAAACAGTGGTTTATAAATCTATTTTACTGAAATAAGTGGTGAAAAGTGCCAATTGTTACATCTGTGTCATTGTTGTATCTTCTGCAATACTTTAAGAATTCTATTTTATTTAAAAATTTGTCAAAAGTGCTGGTTGCGACATCTGTGTAACTGATTTAATGTCTGGAATACTTTAGGGATTGATACAGCTTTACTGATATAATTGGTTTGAAATGCTGGTGGTTGCATCTATATAACTGACCTAACTTCTACAGTGTTTAAGGTTTGATATAGAAAATAGTAATGGTTATTAGTTTAATGCTATTTATTTGTGGTCCTTCATAGCGTATCCTATACTTACTGCACTCCTCTGCCTCATTCCTATTTCCCATGCTTAAACCCTTAACTACCTTCTGCCATCCCCCATTAGATCTCTCCCTACTGCTACATTCACCTACTAATGTCTCTCTCTGCCCCCCTTTCAGTTCCCATCATTGTGAACTACGCATTCCCATGGTAAGGTCTCTAACAAACAAGATAGTTCACCCAACACCTTACCATCTGCGAGCAAAAAACAGAGGCTGCTAAAGTTCTTTTTTCCTGCAGCAGTGTTTGTTTCTGTTATACTAAATCTTTTACTGTTATTGTTATATGACAGTCCTGACTCTTAGCAGCATGAACACTTGCCAGATGCTAGATTCCTGTAGCCCCCACCCCAAAAACTGGTCCTTATTCAAAGATTATTCTAAACTGTCCACCCAGTCTTTAAATATTTTGTATTCTAATCTCCTAATCAGTCCTAAATAAGTTAATGTATGTTATTGTCATGATCGGACAGGCTTACTGATTTAAACACACTTACCTGTCTGTATACTGCACAGCTGACAGTTTTTCTTCACTGTGCAGCTTACCTCATGGGTTTATCCCACTCCATTCGTCCTTGCTTCACTTGGGCTCATTCTGCTCCCCTACCCTACCCCCAATTTTCACGCATCCCCACTACACAGATTTATACTTAACCATAACTACACCTCCCCACCACCATCCAATCCAATCACACCTGACCACACTTCCAATACAAGTCAGTCACTCTCCCTCACCTTCACATTAGCCCACATCAAATATAGCACTAAAATCACATCCCTTAACAACTACACATATAAAACCCTCTTCAGAATGCCATTCTTAAAAATAACTCTGCTACTTTTCACTTACAGCTCTCTGCTACTCCTGTTATACAACCTCTTCTCATATGATACTCCTCTTCAATACACTATTCCCCACCACCATGGCATACCTCCACATATATAACACCATATAACTCTCATCAATTTACTATAGCTCCTACCCTCTTCCATACCACTAATACAGACTATCACACACTCAAATTCTCCCCTCAGTTAACAAAACCTCCAACCTCCCTTAGATTCTCTAAGCTCGTATACAAGCTCTCCAAACTCCTTCATCACATAGTCAATCAATTATCCCTTGCAATAGACATCAATCGCAATCCTGGTCCCACCACAACCCATGATGGACTTTACAACCCAATTCAATTTAATCTTACTGTTTTCCATCAAAGAAACAAATCATCCCTCCTCCTCCTCCTCCTTAACATGAATGTAAGAAGCATAGCTAACATAACGCACAACCTACATGCCCTACTATCCCACTCTTCCCCTGATATAGTTACATTCACAGAAACATAGCTAAAACCGGATATCAGTAGTGATGAAATCACTACCCCAGGCTACAATATGTTACATAAAGATAGAATAAACAGAAAATGGGGACTTGTAGTTATCTTATATAAAGACCATCTAACACTTGAGCTCTTTGACTTCTGCATCCCAGATGTGGCAAATGCTGAACTAACTCTAGCTAAATTAACCATTAATGCCAACAAACATCTTAATATTATAGGAGGATACATCCTACCAGGCAACAGCACTACTACACTTGAAAACGCACTACAATGGTGTTCCACATTTCTCCCTCAAGAGACCATCCTCATGGGGGACTTTAATATTGATTGGCTCCTTTGCTCCTCACAAACTCCAACAACACACATTAACCTGTAAGGTTTTACCCAAGTCATCACATCTCCCACCAGGACCAATAAAACCTCCAAACGCCAATCCATACTTGACTGGCATCCCACTCAGACTGCCTCCCTGGCAACTTGACTGACCACTGCCCTACTTTCTTCCTAAGAGACCGCATGCATCCAATACATCAAACATCCTTCCATACAATAAGAAACAATAAAAAATTAAATCCCAATAACTTCATCGCCGCCCTAAAAGACTGTTATTGGGAACACCTCAAACACCTGCCCTTGGATGAGGCAGTACTCTCCTTTAACAATACCTTCCTTGATATACTCTACACCCATGCACCACCTAGAAACATTAGAAGCATAGCCAACTACGCACCTTGGTTAACCAAAGAAACCAGATCCCTACTCAAAATGAGAGATAAGGACTGGTTACAGTTCCATAAGAACAAAACCACCACTACTAAACAAAATTTCCACGAACTTCATAATAAAGCAAAAAAACAAATTAAAATTGACAAATCCAATTACTACCACAATATCTAAACCAAACATCAAGAGAATCCACAAAAGTTCTGGGGCTGCTGTTAATAACTTACTACAACCAGGTGAAACTACTACTCCGACACCAAAAACAACTAACAACCATGAAAATGTGACTACCCATTTCAATACTTACTTCACTGAATCCATTCAAACTGTAGTAAACAACCAGACTAGGTACAACCCTACCCTCCCTTAATCAAACCATAATGTACTCCCACAAAAATCCACCAGCCAATATAAGTTTAGTCCAGTCCCCATCCATTACATCAAAAAAACTATAGAAAAGACAAAAACTCACCACTCTAGCTGCAGATAATCTCCCTGCAGACTGTCTACAAATTGCTGCAGAAGCAGTTTTCTACCCAATAGCCATACTCATAAAAAGATCAATAATAAAATCATATGTCCCTGCTATCTGAAAGGTCTCTCATATTATCCGACTATACAAAGGAGATAGCTCCTGTGAACTAACTATCACCCTATTGCCATTCTTTCACACCTATCTAAAGTTCTTGAAAGAGTTGTACATAGTCACCTCATGGAACATCTCCTCTCACACAATCTCCTATCCTATACCCAACATGGTTTTCATCCTACACATAGTACCACTACAGCCCTACTGTCCTTTACAAACATAGTTAACCATCACAGAAACAACTCCTAATTTGTATCAGCTATATTCCTTGACCTGTCAAAGGCCTTTGACATGATCAACCACAGCAAATTCATCAGTGTTCTTTCCTCCCTTAACCTCAGCCACACTGTTATTAACTGGTTTCTAAGCTACTTAGCAGGCCATCAACAAGCTGTCCATTGGCATCAGTCCTTCTCACACCTCCTCCCAGTCACCATGGGGTGCCACAAGGCTCCATCCTTGGACCCCTCCTATTCTCTCTCTTTACCAGTCAGCTTTACTCCTCTGCTCTTCATGCCACTGTGATTCAATATGCTGATGACTCCACTTTAATCTGCTCTGCCCCTTCCCCTCAATGATCTTCAGACCATTACCCAAGACTCTTTCTTGTCTGTAGAAACCTGGTTAACCAGCTCCCAGCTAAACTAAATATATATACTAAATCCCAATAAAACAAAACTCTGCTCTTCTGCCTATCTAGAAATACCTCTCTCTCTGTAAACTTCCACTTCTTTTCCAACAATATTATGATCACTCCAGCTGTCCAAACCAAAATGCTAGGGGTTACAATTGACAATAATGAAATTTGATCTCCATATAGACCAAACCATCAAAAAAGTTCACAAGAAACTTGGCCTCTTATATAGAAATAAAAAATGTCTAACAAAAAACACAATAGTCACAATTGCCAGGACACACCTTCTATGAACACTCCTATATGCATCCCCAATCATAACCAACCTCCACAAAATCATACCTTGCCAAACTTGGAGCTTGTTACAACAACATCTACAAATTTGCCACCAACACATCTTATAAGTCACCTCATTGTTTATCTCTCCAACAGTTTGGTTGGCTGGAAGTCCCCCAACTCCTACATTTTAATCAACTAATCCTAGCTCATAAAATTCTCCTCCAGCCTGAAAACACCCCAGAGCCCTCAAAGATATGATTCAACCGTACTCCACTTCCAGATCCCTCTGCTCTATCAATACATGTCTTCAAGTCACTAAAGCAAAAAACTCAGCAGGCTAATCCCTTTTCTCCAACTATACCTCCAAGATTTGGAACAGCCTACCAAACTCACTAGTGACAATCCCCTCAAAAGTACAATTTAAAAAGCTCCTAAAACCCACCTTGCAAAGACCTGGCTCTATTCCTGCAGCTCCCCAGGATAGAACACTCCCCTGCCCCACTTTGCTCATCACCCTTCCGCCTAATCCCTTCTGCCTATTTTATAGGACTACTTTGTCAAGCATTGCTGCAGACTGCATTAAACTCCTTGTAAATTGTTATGATTATCACATCTACTGAGCTAGACATCTATGCACACTTAGCTATTGTCTCTGTTTTTCTTTCAGTACCTTAAAATGTAACCATAAATACTCTGACTGTATTATACTTACAGTGTTACTGCTTGTATTGCTATGTTGTACTTTATTACCATTTTTGCTGCTATGTTACTTTTCATCTTGGAACTTTTCTTCCCGGGCTTTCTCTGAAAAAGGACATTATGTCCGGCTGTAAAATAAATAAAGACTGGTTTATTTCTATCTAGTTCCTTTAAAACCCTAAACGATACTAAACAAGGATGCCCCTGGACCTTCCTGGTAAACAAATGTAAAATAAATAAAGATTGGTTTATTTCTATCTAGTTCCTTTAAAACCCTAAAATATACTAAACAAGGATGCCCCTTGTCCCCTTTATTATTTGATTTAGCTATAGAGTCTTTTGGAAATTACATTAGGTCTAATATAGAAATTAATGGATTCACAATAGATAGTGATTATAGTTGTAAAATTCAATTATTTGCAGATGATATTTATTGCAGACATTGAATCCTCGCTAGAACATGTACTCATTTCTATAGATTATTTTGAAAAAGTTTCAGGCTTAAAAGCTAATAATGAACCACAGAAAAAAATAGAAAATAATAAAACCACCATGACTAGTAAAAAATGACTTTTAATACAATTCAAAAATCTCTAGCACCTCGGCTCAAAGCCTCTCAAGAGGCACCGTTTTTATTAAATTTTATTTTTAGATTATATTTAGATTTTATTAAAATGCAATAATAATTATTTAATAATAAGTTTTAGATTATATTTAAATTTTATTAAAATGTAATAATACCTAAACTAAAACTTTGCTTATAAATAAAAATATGTCTAAATATCTAAAAAAACTTACAATAGTTAACTGAAATAATTCACAAATTGATTACCTTGGGGTATTATTAAGCCTTCTATAAAGGATTCAATTTAAACAAACTTTAACAATTTAATAAATACTATTACTAAGTTAATTGATAAACATGCGTGAATGGGCGTATCTTCATTGAAGGTTGTGCGTCAGGGCTGGCAACTCGGCACGTAAAAAATCTACTGCCAATCATTAGCGGACCGAAGTTCCGCTGTGGTAACCCCTAACCGGGAAAAGTCAAAAGACACAACAACAACAACTAAGTTAATTGATAAATGGAATAAATCTTTTTTCACAATGGAATATAGACTCACTTTGATAAAAATGGTAATCCGTTCAAAAATTTTGTTACACAATCTTTGATGTTTCGTCCTTCTAAAAAAATATTTAAATGTTGAACCCTATTCTCACCAAATTTCTATGCTTCCCTAAAACACCAAGAATATCATTTGATTGGCATATTTCAAGTCGGCAAGATGCGGCATAGGTTTCCCAAATATTGAATTATATACCAAATCTGCTGTTCTGAATATAATCATATTATGGCTAAACTCTTCATATAAATCTAACTGGAAATCCATCCATGAAAGATTTAACAGTAATGTACATATATTATAGATTCTTACACTCAATTTGGAGTAAATACATTTTATTGGATTCTAAAAGGTTTGTATGAATGATAGTTCTTATCCATTTACAGACATATTAGTCACACCTTTAAAATTTTTATGAACTCTAATTATTTAGTTAAGGATTTACTATTTTTATTATTCCCTATACGTAATACTAATGCTTGTTTAGAAACATTCAGTGCAAGTAAAATGTCAGAAAATAAAGATACAGATTTAATTTTCTGGCATCAGTTTTTAAATGGAAATAAAGTATATAGATCAGATAATTTACTAGCTAAATATTGTTTAGAGAAAAATAATTGGTTAAATATACAAAGTCATAAAAAATTGTAAAATTAAAATCACTACGGATTTTCAAACAAAGCACATCCCTAAGATCTTAGAGTTTTTCTTTAAAATCAATATTATTATAAGTGACTGATAATAATTACTTGTCTGTATATAGGATTTTAAGGGTGGAGTTTACTTTAGATTCACGCTTTTTGGAATTACTCTTCTAGAAACAATAGGTTTGAATTTGGTGATACTGATAAAAATATAATTCTGAAGTCTAGAAAGAAAACTACATCTTCTCTTTATCGGAAGATTTATACTTGGAAATTTCTTCACATAGCTTTTTTAACCCCTCATAAAACTGAATTCATATATAAAACTGGGAGACCCAGTTGCTGGAGATGTAATGGGGATTCTAATGCTGATTTGTTCCATATGACATTGGAATGTAAAATGGTTGCACCATTCTGGAATGAATTTAGAAATTTTACTCAAGCATTGTGGACAAATAAATGTAATATAACCAATTCATTGATCTTGTTTAATGTTCCAATTTCAGAATTTATCCCTAAACTACAGATGCCTCTTCTTTGGTACATTTTAGCCATTGCAAGAAAAATAGTTACAAAGAATTGGAAATGTAAATCTACTCTATCTTTAAATTAATTTATATGTTTGGTGAAGAATGTTTGCAAAAAAGAATTGTCAACTGTAAAAATGAAAACAACTAATATCACACATAAGTATAAATATTGGTTTAAATTAAGTTATTTGCTAGATATGTATCAACAGTTTTGTATATTATAATTTGTTATGGGCTTTTGTAAATAGGTATAGCTAGTTAAAATTTTTGTTTTATAGATATTTGTTTTAAAAAATATTTTTTTTTCAAAAAGAAAATTAATATTAAATGTATTTTGAAGGAGGTCCTTTTAAATCAGATGCATTTCCTTAACTGGTTTCTTTGCATTCATTTATTGGTTTGTTTGTTTGTTGTTCTAATTTTACTATTTTTTTTAATCCTTGGATTACTGGATGTAGTATTTTATAGTGATTTAATAGTTTATTTCAAGACTGTCAGCTGACTTTTGTCATATGATTTTATCCTTTAAATTTATATAAATGGTGAATGTTGTAGTTCTGAGGAAGTTCCATTTTAGTTAAAGAACAAAAGTGCTTAATAAATTACTATCTCTGAGGACTGGTAGCTTGTTTTCTTTTCCCAGTAATTTGTCAGATTGTTCACACTGTTTCAGCACATTTCAGTGTATTTGTTTTAACAATGAAAAATTGAAAAATAAAAAGTTGATTAAATGGTTAGTGATACCAAATAACACCTGTCCATTTATCTGATGTCATATGACAACACAAGCATCATTTTGCAGCACTGTATGAACTTTGTTACAGTTTGGCAAATTGAACCAAGCTTCCAGAACATGTAAACATTGTAACAAACTACTTAGAAACTATGAATGGATATACTGAGAAACTATGAATGGATACACTCTAAGGGCTGGTTTCATTATGAAAATATAATACATTCTCTAGCATAGCTTGGCAAATGTGTAACAGACACGGGAGCCCACAGGATTATTTGCAGGGGGGTGCAAACCCAGAGCCTCCCCCACCCCACTCAGTCCCCTACGCAGCCATTCCAGTGTCCCATTACTTGGTTATTTCTCCCCAGTTGCCATAAACACTGTTCAAAACTCTCAGTGGGCATACTGTTTTATGCTTTATTTCTACAATGATTACAGATATTTGGATTTAATTTACAACTTTTATTTCAGGTTTTATAGCACAAACACTGACAGACATTTGCTAAACAAAGCAATAGTCTTACACTGAAATCAGACTTAGCCTTATAACTTCTTTGCCTTTGAAACTCACATTCACTGAAACAGCATTGAAACCCACATCCAAAGAAAATGCATCTGGGCAGTGGCAGGTTAAGTTTATCTTTGGGCTGTTTTCAAGTCATAGGCCCCTTGCACACATTTGATTCACCTTCCTGATTGTATTAATTATAATATATAATAATTGAATTATATCCCTTGTAGAATACAGACCACTTGTTAGAGTGTTTTAAATTTATAGTTTTGAAAATGTTTCCAGTAAGCAGTGAAACAAAACATATGAACCAATAATGACAAACTGCCCAATTCAGAACATTTCAACCATAAAAGGCCACTCAAACTTCTGTCATTACAATCCAACAATATCAGTCAGTATGTGCAGAAGTAAAGGTCATCTGAATAATTCCACATTTAAAGAGATCTGAAACTAATGAAGAGGTTGTTGCTAGAAAACAACTTCATATTTCAGTGTTTCATCTACAAATTCAGTGTCTGCTGCACTTAAAGAATAAATTGCCTATGTTATATTAAAAAAGTGATAAGCTAGTATATTGCAATAGGGAATGGGTGGCAAGCTGAAAAACAGGTTCATAGTTACTAGGCATATCATCCAAAGAAAGACAAACTCAGGACTGCAGCACCCCACCCCCTTAAAATACAAATCTACATGCTGTGGGAGTAGAACCTATAGCCCTCTACATCAAGACGCAAGTATGCTGTGCTACTAACACTGCTTTAAATTGTATATCACAATAGTGATACCATTTGCTAAACAAAACAGTTGCAGATTTTAAGCAGACAGCATGAGCAGCAGTAAACTTCTATTCGCTTGAGGCTCACAATTCCTTGAAAATGCACTTGAAAATAAATTCCACCTGCAAACTCTTAACTAGGGAATTTCACACATACGCACACACACACCTCAACCTCTTAGTGTAAGAAATCTGGAAAAAGCCTAAAATAAATAGGGACAGATTATAAATACTGGTCTCATGAAGTTAGAAAATTGCTAGTATAACAGGATTTGTGTTAGTATGCATTTTTCTAGAGGATATGACGTCTATAACTCAAATGTCTGTTATTTAGCAACTTCAATCCTTTTTAGGAGGCATATGGGGCAAAAATCTGGACATTCTGCAAAAACTTGGACACCTGAGGGGTATGCTACCTCCCTCTTATACATGCATACATACACAGATGCACACACACCATACCTCTCAATCTCATAGCACAAGAAATCTGGACAAAGCCTGTTATAATGTTGGGGACAAAGGCCCAAAACTAGGGACACATTTAGAAAGTTGCTAGAACAACAGGATTTGTGTTAAAATGCATTTCCTAAAGGATATGAAGTCTGAAACTCAAATACATGTCATTATTTAATAACCTTAATCCTTCACTCATCCTAGAGATTTGTCAGAAAAAAAAACAGAATTTTTATGAGGAACAGACCAAAAATATAAGGCAAAAATCTGGACATTCTGTGAAAATCTGTACAGCTGAGAGGTATGACACACACACACACACACCCTACCTCCTTAGAAAGTGGATAGAACAACAAGGTTTGCATTAGTATGCATTTTCTGAGAATATGAAGTTTAAAACTCAAATGTATGCCATTCTTTTCTGATTTCAGTCCTCAGTGATTTGCCAGAAAAAACACAATTTTATGAGAAACAAACCGAAAATATGAGGCAAAAATCTGGATAATTGTGAGGTATGACCCCCCCCCCTACACACACTTCTACCCCCTTTTACTTATACACAAGCACACACACCCCACCTCCCTCTTACATACACACACAGACCTACCTACTTCTTAGATACACACGCACACACACACCCCTACCTTTACCTATGTACTTTTTACATGCATGCATACACACCCCTACCTACCTATTTCTTACATGCACACGCCCCTACCTATTTCTTATGCACACACACACCTGCCTCTCACTTGTACCTTTGTCTGCAGTCCAAACAACTTCTGGAATTCAAATCCTGCATGGGCGTGGAAGTTGAAGACATAAATCATCGGTCGCACAGATGCAAAGGGCATTCTTAAAAAAATTTATTTATTTATTTATTTTTTTTTTAATTAAAATAAAATTAATCTCCTGGCCAGCCTGTTTCAGGTGGTACAAGTGCACCCCTTTGCACCTGCCTGCAGGTGCCATCGGTAACAGAATAACCAAAATAAAGAAGGTGCAAGACTGCCTTATTATATCTTCAAGGCCTTGTTACTGTGCCTAAGAAGTATTATGTTCAACCTATTTTTACTCCTTTATTAAAGTATCACTTAAGACGCAGGCAAATAAATATACATTACTAGGGGATGAATGGAGAGATGATAAAATCAGCAAAAGGAGAGAAGTATTGCTGGAACTGAATTCATCCTCAAATCTTGGTGAGAACCTTCACATGATGGACCTTGTTTATCACAAAATCGCACCAAGACGACATTGATATATAAACTGCATTTTATATAGCATATATCATGGACAGAAGTAGATTAAAAAATAAAGAGATAGCTGGATCCACAAGTCCCAGGATAAAAAACTTTCCAATCCTGGTAGGTGCACTGGTACTAGGACTAGAAAAATGACCATGTGGAATCCTCAAGACAAAGAAATTTTCCTACAATGGGGCTAGGCCAGGCCCAGGGGGAGGATGCCCCCACTGTTGTAGAAGGAAGTAGCGTCCACAAAACTCATAAAAATTGAGTCATACAGATGATACTGTGGACTACTGAGGATAAGAAAGAAATTCTGTATTTTTAGTATTATGCAAGAAGCCCAGAATTTCTAGGCAAAAGTTATACGAAATGTTTAAGAGAGAAATTAATGGAAAGAAAAATACTTCCACAAGAAAAACTGTCAGAGGCTTCAAATAAAAATTTGTGTTCATTAATACAACAGATCCATGACAAAGACTATATAGACCAAGAAACCTTGTGCCGTTGGGAAAAAGCAGCTGAGGAAGTGCAAAAATGTAAAGAACAAAATTTGAAGACATTTGAAGGGTATAAAAAAGAAATATGGACCTGGGAAAGAAAGAGAGATCTAATATGGTGTAACATTTATGCAAATGAGAAAGCCAAATTAATCATCTCAAAAAAGGTAGCCCCAAAAATATTTGAAGAAAAATACAAGCAAAGGCATCCAGATATGGAAAATTTCTCAATAAAAAAATATCACAAAGACGGAATGTAGAACAGAAGATTAGTCAAGTAGAAGTAAAAAAAAATGGAAGTTGAAGTTATGGAATATTTGTGAAGTGAAGGATTCAGTGTAGAAAATCTAATACAGCTTATATCAAAGCATGATGGAACAACTAGACCCCAAAGTAAGGAGAAACAAGAGGAGCAGGGGGCATTTCAAGAAGAAATATAGACATGGGAAAGAAAAAAGATTTATTATGGTGCAATAATTATGCAAAGGAGAAAGCAAAACTAATCAATGCAAAAAGAGCAGCACCAAAGACATTTAAACAGAAATACAGGCAAAGACATCTGGATATGGAAAATTTTACAATACAAAAAATAGGAAAAGGAGAAAAGAGGGCTAGTCATGGAGAAGTTAAAGAAATAGAAACTGAGGTTATGGATTACCTGCAAAGTGAAGGATTTAGTGTAGAAAATCTAACTCAGATAGCAGAACAGGATAGAGCAAGGGACACCCAAATTAAGGAGAAACCAGTGGAGCAGAAAGCATCTAATCAGGGAAAGAACAGGAAACTGTGGCAACTCTGACACAGGCAATGTCATGGGGTGATTGGCCAATGAGATCCCACATAAAAGATCAACAGAAGACACAGGCTGAAACTGAAGAGAACATGGCACAGGAAGAAGCTCTGGAACTTTCTGTAGAATGCCCGCAGGAAATGGAGAACAAAGAATCTGTCCTCAGTTTAGAAGAAAATGATCTAAGAAAGAGTTGTTTGATTTAACAGAGATGGCTAAACATATTAAGATCAATGAAAGAAATAGACTACAGAAGGTCAATAAAACCAAAAAAGTTAGAAGTTTGATAAAACAAATGAACACAGTTATTAGGACTGTTCATAGAGATTTATGCAATACAGCAGAGGTAAATAGGATACACTACTGTGCAGTAACAGATAAAGTCATATCACAAGAACACAGGGTAGTAACAGAAAGAACAGGAAGAAAGTGAATGCCATCATGGAAGTATCGAATAGAGAAAACTATAAATCAATTAACACAAGAAGTGTCACCGTTAAGAAGAGTATACAAGAGGGAACAGGTCAACAAAAATACGCAGAAAGATAGACATGAAAAAAAGCAACGTGCAGTATTATAACAGATCAGGATTTATTATGTACTATTGCAAATAATAAACTAAAAATATCAGCACAGGTGAAAAAACTTAGAAGATACTTAAATAAATATAAAGGAAAAATATAAAATAATTAATTTATTGATGACCCAAAAAAATTAATAGAGAATTGGGAAACAGGTAAAAGGAAATGAAAGATCACCAGAAAAAGAAGAAATAGATACATTTTGGAGAATTATCTAGGAAGATCCTGTGGAACGTAAAGACAGAGGTAAAAGAAAGTTCAAATGTAGA
Organism: Protopterus annectens; assembly: GCF_019279795.1. NCBI lineage: Eukaryota > Metazoa > Chordata > Ceratodontiformes > Protopteridae > Protopterus > Protopterus annectens. Next base: position 119,035,220 of record NC_056747.1, on the reverse strand, counting down.
CGATATGAAATGGGATGAAGTAATGGCCCCAGAGATTGAAACAACGTTGAGAAAAGTCTCTAATTGGAAAACCCCAGGCCCAGATGCAGCACCTACCTTCTGGCTAAAAGTATTAACATCTTTGCGTGAAGATTTATCCATGAGTAAGAACTATTTAAATGCACACCCTGAACAGACACCAGCCTGGTTAACAACAGGAAAAACAATGCTCCTACTTAAGAGCAAACCTGCAAGCTACCCCAACAACTATAGAACAATAACTTGCCTTCTGACAACGTATAAACTATATACACCAGAATTCATTGGTGACAGAGTTTATAGTCATTTAGAAGAAAACTCAAGTATGGCAATAGGACAAAAGGGTAATAAAAGAAAGTCATAGGGAATAAAGGATCATTTGTTGTTAAATAAAGTCATAGTGCAGAACTGTAAAAAGGGGAAGAATCTAAGTATGGCATGGATCGACTACAAAAAAGCATTTGACAGTATCCCACATTCATGGACAAAAGAGTGCTTAAAATGTACAAGATTCACCCTACACTGATAAACTACATCATAGCAATCATTAAACTGTGGCAAACCACTTTGCAGTCAAGCCATGATAAAGGACAAATTATTATTTCTAAGATACAAATTCAAAGTGAGATATTTCAGGGTGATCTTTGTCACCGCTGCTTTTTTGCCTTGCCCTTAACCCATTCAGCTGTCTGCTTAACAGATTAGGTCATGGCTATAATTTGGCTCCCAGAAATCCACAAAGTATAAACACATCTTTTCTTTGTAGATTAAAACTGTATAGCTCATCAGATGAGGAACTGAAAGCACAACTGCAAGTAGTCAAACTTTTTCAGATGATATAAGAATGTCATTTGGGCTTGATAAATGTGCAAAAGCAACCTTTAAAGCAGGAAAGCTGCACTACCAAGAAAACAGTTTGGGACAAGAATGTGATATAAAAGAACTTGAGCAAGAGGGAATGTATAAATATGTGGGAAATGATGAAGGATCAACAATAAAACATGAACAATGTGAATAAAACTCAGTAAGGAATATTTTAGAAGACTTAAATTAATCCTGAAACAGTGCTGACATCTAAGAACAAAGTTCAAGCTATAAATCAATTTGCTCTTCCTGTCCTAACTTACAGTTTTGGAGTGATTGACTGGCCCCAAAACTTGTTGGATGGATTAGACAGGAAAACAAGAAGGATGCTTCATGCTCATTAAATGATTTATAAAGATCAGTGTATACCAAGATTATATATTCCCCGTTCCGAAGGCGGTATGGTCCTCCTTGAAATTGATTACATGTATAGATCTGCAATTGTGGGACTGCATACATATCTGCTGACCTCACAAGACCCAAACATAGTGAAAGTTTTGAAACATGAGGAGAATAAATCTAAGATGACTTTCCTGCTTAGTCTAACAGAAGCATATCGGTGTCGAGTGGGAATGGAAATCAAACCAGAAGTAGATAAAACTCAGGCAGCAACTGAATGTTCCAAAAAAAAACAAAAGAAAGAATATGAGGTGAAGGATCAGACGAGAAGGCAAGAAATATGGAAAATGCATAAATATAGTTGCAAGTACAGAAAACCTTTGGAACAACATCATGTTCAGGACTGAAGGTAGGAATGGTTAAGGAGAGGCAAATTCAAACCAAAACATGAAAAGTTAATATTGGTGGCCCAAGATAGTAGACTACACACACATTGGTTTACAAAATCTATTGAACATGTGGGAGAAGCAGACAAATGTAGGTTTTGTAAAACAGAATTGGAAACAGTTGCAGACCTTGTTGTTGGTTGTGACATACAAATGGCAGAAGGACTGTATACTGAAAGGCATAATAATGTGGCAAGACTGTTGCACTGGGAATTGTGCAAACATTATAATATTGAAGTAGCTGAAAAACACTGGAAACATGATCCAAAAAACATCATAGAAAATGATGACGTCTACAGCACATGGGCTCACCCATTACCAAGAGTTCAGAAGATAGATGCGAGAAAACCAGATATAGTTGTCCATGAAAAGAAGACAAAAGTAGCATTGATCACTGAAATCGCTACACCCAGTGACAACAGTGTCTTGCTCACAGTGTGACACAGACATAAAATATCAGGATTTGCAGGCAGAAAGGGAATCAATGTGGAAGAAAGATACCCAGACAGTTCCCGTAGTAGTAGGAGCAATAAGTCTTATAAAAAAGAATCTACAATCATATTTAGATATGTTACCAATACATGTAACTCCATACGAACTGCAGAAGGAGTCATTACTGGGCACATTGCGGGTGCTGTGAAGAGCTCTTCTGGCTAAAATCAAAGATTTAAACAATACTAATTTCATGAACTTTAATCATACTTTGACTTATGAATGGGGTCCCTTCCCATCATGGTATTAGAAACCCAAAAGATTTGGAGAAATTAAAAATTCTAGAAAACAAAACAAACCATACTAGCATTTTACTTTTACATGCATTATGTGTTACATATGTTGTCACTGTGGTATGCGTTCGACTCCACTACAACCTGCTGAACAATCAGGTTATGAAAACTGCATGATCTCCAACAATGGAGAAATTTCAACACACTGCATCATTAAGTATCTCAATGTAAACATAGTTTAATGCACATCTGCTTAGGTCAAAGATGTATTTAAGTTGCCAATGGTTTCTGCCTCCGGCTGTGTTTCCTGAGTCATCAGTGTGTTGGAAATCAGTTGAATTATTCTGGATTAATTTCCAAATAATCATGTTCCATTCTTACATAGCAGAGGTTTAACCTCAGCATTATAGTTAAAAGGGCTGTACACCAAAGGGCCTTGTTCCAGGTTGACAGCAATTTCTTCCTCAAGTGTCAGAGTAATACTACAGGTCACAACTGGATGAATGCCGACAGCAAAAATGTGCCTTCAGCAACCAAAACACATGTTCAGTTATGTTCCCTGTTTACAACTGGTCATGAATGTAACCCTTATTCTGTTCAGTTTTGTGAATTTCTTTTAAGTGTCATGATCTGGGGTTCCAGGACATATCCATATCCATATGCTTAGCCAGCATCACCAACAAGATGCCACTGGGAAACCACCCCTTGCAAAACACTGGTACATGTCACAGGTGTGCAGTCTGTGAGGGTCATGATAAATGCCTAGGTGGCCTGTGGGTGCACACACACACACACACACACACACACACACACACACACACACACACACACACACACACACACACACACACACACACACATTGTAGATAATGCCATATGCATTACAGTCCACTTGGCAGTTGATGGAATGATAATTTTTGCACTTCACATATCTTCTTCCCAGTTCACCACACGGTGCCTTTATTTTGATGCATGCACACTCTGTGGCACCCAGACCCTCATGGAAATGTGCTCTATCATAGCCCATATCAATGTCTGCAGTCCATATTATACTTTAGAACTGACAAAGATGGAAGAGAAAAGCACATCCTTCTAGTGGTAAGTGCTCTGTCATTTATACAATGCACTTGTATGGCAACGTTCATCCATATGGGGCCCCCTAGTGTAAGATGAGCTGGATGCCACAACTGCCACAAGAAAGACCCACAAGAATGTAAAATGAACAGAAGAAAGAGATTCAGTGACTCCAGAAAAAATGGTCTCAGACAGATGACATGCACACTAACTTTTTTGAGAGGAGGTGCTGTCCATAGTTTGGTTCCATGTATGGCGTGCTGCAGAATTCAGTTTAATGACTGGCAGAAGACCAGGTGTAGAATGCATCACTTTTATTTTCCTTCAGACTTGAGGCTCTGCCTAAAATGAGATGGGCTTCTGCAATTGTGACAGCATGAGTTATTCAAAAGGAAACACATTCTTCTGGAAAGTGCTCAAGTTTTCAAACTAGCCAAGTGGAGAAAATTAGCATTTTTCATCAAAACCTTGCTGGTTTAATTTAGGATGCAGTCATGCAACAGGTTTTGCTTAGGGCAGACAAGCTGGTACTGTTTTTGTTGAAGCAAGACATCCTGTTAACTCATTTTGCTTCATCTGTACACACTAGGCCAGGAACTCCAGCCTGAACAAAATGAGACCTCTGTCACTGCAGGGGAGGGGGGGGGTGAAGCCGTGACTATGACCTTGATGATCCAAGACTTATTATCTGCTTGATTGCAGAAGGAGCTAGCTGGAAGATGGCATCAGTTTGCCTACTCCGGGGGGTTGGAGTTTGTCAGCCCTGATGAAATGGCAGCACCTACAGGAAAACAGGTGCACAGCATACATTGTATTGGCTGGAGATGTGAACTCTCTGCCAAGCCATTCTCAAGCTGTAGACTTTGTGCTGCAAGTCCGGGAATATGCAGGCTGACAGAGGAAGGGACAGCAGAACCTAGCATATACAAGCATGCACAGCTGTTGCTAGAAGGGATATTACAACCCAAGCAATTGAGAAAAACATAATGGCTGTCTGGATAATGATCTCCCATGATCATCTCTTATACTGTTCAGGAGCAAAAGAGATAATCAGTCATGAGATGGCCGGCAGTTACAGGCAGTGTGTGTGTGTGTGTGTGTGTGTGTGTGTGTGTGTGTGTGTGTGTGTGTGTGTGTGTGTGTGTGTGTGTGTATGTGTGTGTGTGTGTATAATAATAATAATAATAATAATAATAATAAAGAGTCCTATGATGCCCATCTTGAAAAAGCATAGACTGTTCACTGTAATGAAAACAAATAGCAGGTTTCCAGTTAGAAAAACTCAGTCCAAATTGTCTAACGTGAATAAAACTAGTGCTAGGCTGCCAAAACAAAAGTATTCCTGGGCTGTCCATCTTGAATAAACTAGTATCCTGTTCCCTAACTGGAAAAAGAAATGGCTGTCTAGCCTGAACGCCATCAGTTACAACCTCTCCATCTGGAGCAAAACCATCCTTAAGTACTCATTACGGAATACAACAGACAAGCTATCTTGAAGAAAAACAGTTACAGTGTGTGCAACCTGTACAAAATAATACTTTAACCACTCACTCCTAAAGAAATTTAACAGTTCCTGGCTGGCTAGCCTCAACATAACCAGGTGGAGACAATACATTGCAAACAAAACCAGTCACTGCTTGGCCACCTTGAATAAAAGTAGCCCCAAGCAATCCAACTCAAACAAAAAATTGAAGTAAATAAGGAATAGAGAGACGGCTGCACCAAACAGCAGTACTCCAGAACTTCTGGTAGCAGAGTAGGGAGACATGCCAGGCCAAGAACTTCTGGTGGTAGAGTATGGGGACATGCCAGTTCTAGAACTTCTGATGGTAGATTAGGAGGACATGTCAGTTCTAGAATTTCTGATGGTGGAGTGGGGAGACATGCCAGTTCTAGAACTTCTGATGGCACCGTAGTGAGATATGTCTGTTCTAGAACTTCTGAGGGTAGAGTAGGGAGACACGCCAGTCCCAGAACTTCTGATGATAGAGCAGGGGGAGTGCATGCCAGTTCTAGAACTTCTGATGGCAGAGTAGGGGGGATTTCAGTTTTAGAACTTCTGATGGTAGAATAGGTGGCTAGGTCAGTTCATTCATAGAAGAAACACCCTTGAAAGAACTTAATTCTCAGTGAATTAACATAGCAACAGCAATGAACTGTGCTTCAGTTCTCTATGAGATCATTTAAGGGCTAAAGGATGAGACATTTGTGAAGGAAGATATGGAGACGTGAGTCATGTTGATTGTGGAACAATGCTTGAGCCACTGAGAATCAAAACTGCTTAAAACTACATAGCCTTTTATGATAAAAAGTAGGAGAGTGAGAGATGTTTTCTAGTTTCCAGTTTTCAAAAAAGAAAATGACATCAGCATATGCTAATTATGCAAAAAATCTCCAACACACACACACACACACACACACACACACACACACACACACACACACACACACACACACACACACACTCACACACACACACACACACACACACACACACACACACTCACTCACACACACACACATGAAAAAAAGCAGAAGCAGACAGCATAGGCATTTAGGTCTTTACAGATAACGCGTATATTTTTTTAAATATGGGTAGACCACAACAAAGCTTGTTTCTGACACAGATGGAGGTTATTTTGAAAGTGAATGCCCACCCCACATAGTTTATGTAGCAAGTCAGTAGCTTCAATAAACTTACAGAACAAAGGAATACATAGCTAATGTATTTATATTTTTGTGAGGGTAATTCTAGAGCATTGCAGATTGTTGAATCAATTTTAAATTTCATACCTCAACTAAACTGGATTCCACCTTTCATGGTTTTCGATCTTTGCACTTTGAACTCTTGTATTTTTGCAAATGTACTGATGCCACAAAAGGATGCTGTTTTATGTTTTATCTGGTATGCTTGAGGCAAACCACTGAACTTGTTTCAATTTGTGCAATGCTGTAGCTTTGCAAGTGAGCAGGGGAGTGCTTGCACTTTGAATGTTAGTTGCACCATTTTCAGCTACAAAAAGATTTAATCTTAACTAACAGAACAAAGAAAGGAGTACATGCCAAAGTGCAGCAGCATAATTGTTATTTTTCTGTAGAAAGCATTGTACGTTTCAGGAAGCACTCACCCAGTGCCATCTTATGGTAGATGGTGAGAGAGATTCGAAATTAAGTCGCCCTCTTATCCAAACAGCAAGCTTCAGTTAACATGATGTCTCTGAGTAGTTAAGGTTGCCATTCTATATTCCTCTTCTTTTCCATTTTAGATGTGTTTTAACAATGTTCCCAGTTTCAGGGTTACAAAGCTTGTCTCATGTTACTAATTTATTCCTTAAGTATATAGAGCTCACAAAATTGCAGAGCTCGTATCACAACTGCCAAACAAATACTCCTTAACGAACAGCTCTACATACCTCTGAACTACTTAGCAAACGAATTGTGGTTAAAGACAAAAATAATGGGGGACAGCTTTTAAATATTGCTATTATTTAATAGAAGGTTGATAGAATAGCAGATTTTGCTTTAGCATGCATTTTCTAAAAGATATGAAGTCTGAAACTCAAATGTCTGTCATTATTTATTGACTTCAATTCTCACTGATTTCCCAGAAATCCAAAAGTTTTATGAGTAACAGACCAAAAATATGAGGCAAAAATCTAGACAGTTGAGAGATAAACAACTCTACGGCATATGCACTCAAATATATGTATGTCACCAAATACATACAGGTATGAGCAAAGAGACCACGGTGTAAAGAATGCGAAAGTGTTTTTATTTTTGTTTTTTTTTAGGAAATCAAGCTCTCTCTCTCCCTCCTTACCCTCATTTTTTTTTGGGGGGGGGGTTCATCCCCCCCCACACACACACACACACACACACACACACACACACCCTTACTTTAATATTCTGACAATTAAATCACTGCATCTCAGGGAAAGGCAACTCATGGCAGATAATGAAAAATGTGTCTTGGTGTATGTCAGGATACTGCAATAAAAAGGAAGACAAATAATAAGAGTTGAGTAACAAGAAAGCAGCAAAATTTCTGTGTTTATATATTTCTTTTTTTTTTTCAAAACAAGTTTATTGTTTTAACATATAAGAGAAATATCATAACAATTTTATACAAATAATTAAAAATAGGTATTATTATAATATTCAACAAAACAACTAAAGTATTTACAAAGACATCCACTACAATCAGATCAATTAATTAAACTAAAATACTGTGCTATTGAAATTAGAATTTTTTTAACAAATTTTGTAAATTATCCCATACAATAAAATGTGATGTTTTTCTAGTTGTTCTCATTCTAATTGTGCTTATTTCCATATGACACATTATATTCATAACATTTTTAAATTCATTGAACGAAGGAGGTGTATCTGAAATCCAATTTCTAGTTATTATTTTCCTAGCCACTGCTAGGATAGACCATAACAAGGGAAGCTTAATCTTTTTAACACATTGAGGTACAGGTGTGTTGAATAATATAAGAGACTTAGAAATAAATGTTTATATATTTCTGTTGTTTCACTTTTTATTCTGTAATGGTGTTAAAATTACCTGACTAAACGTGAAGACATTGCTCCTGTATAACACAAACTTTGGCATGTAAACATGTATCCCCTTGATCAGTACAGCTAGAGAAGGTGTGGGATGTCGCATACTGAGGAACAGTATGTAAGACGATAATACTTTATACACCTATAAGGACCAGAACTAGTAGGAAAGTAGGAGGACAGCGTTTTGTTGTATGAAATAAAAAATGAAAAAACAGAAAAGAAAGCTGCAGGTCAACAGTGTAACCTAGAAGTTATCTATACTTCACAGGACATTATAAGTTAGATAAAGTCAGGGAACTTAGGTCTGAATCATGTACATTTCACTTGCATTTGTATTGTTTTATGACTGTGAGCATAGCATTTAAACATGCACCCTACCACCATCAATGTAATGCCACTATGTCACACCTGACAAAGAGCTTGTGCTTAATGGTTATTGCTGAATCACTCAAGGTTGTCATTCTTAAGAGTAAATATGACTGCAGGAGTATTCCACTGGGCCATGTCTGTATCAAAGGTTGTCATTCTTAAGAGTAAATATGACTGCAGGAGTATTCCACTGGGCCATGTCTGTATCAAACAAGATTGCATCTGAGTCTGTTAACAAAATATTAACATCCCAGGCATATTAAAATGAATCAGGATAAATGGGTTCTTATACTTCCTGTGTAATGTAACATTTATTACATACTGGTACTGCTGTTTGTAAACAGAAATGTTTCTAGGCCAGATTGTCCCTATTGCCAGCGTTTCCCTTTTTATCAGTAGTTTGACTTTTTATTATGTCTTGCCATGACCCTACAAAACAAATATGAAAAGCTGGAGGGCAAAGGCTGAAGGTAAATAACCTAATCGAATTCACCTGTTCTTGTAATTGTGTTCCTTGCATCTGCTACTGCTTACCTCTCTTCCTTGTAAGTGTTGTTTCTAGCCCCACTTGGTGTTTACTTTACCCTACATCATATGTTATTCCTACCAAGCTTAACTTCTGACATCATGGAATGAGGCACAATTTCATAAGCACAACATCCAATAGGTCAGATCTATTGAAAAGGGCCAGCAGGAATTGGTAATGGTATTGAATATCAAGTCGGAAAATATCTCAAAATTATGAAATATAGAATTCTGAAACAATGAATAACACTGGAAATAATGCTTTAGTGATGATACTTTCCTGCATAATGTACTCTCTGAAATATATTGTTATCCTAGAGGGCTGCAGATGCTTCCTTTTTAGCCTTATTAATAGTAATACAGTGGTGCCCATGGTTAAGGGAAAGTTATATAATTCTTAGAACCTTTCTTTCAGTGGTTTGAAGTGTAGCTGTGTTATGAGGGGAGTTTAGGACAGTCATAGGGAGACCATATTCTAATGAGGGGATTTGGACATTTATGGCTATATCTCTCACTTTAACCAATCATAGGTTCATAGGCTCTTAGAAGGTTACTAGGCTAGTGGCCCTAGAGCCTTTATAAGCCTAGCCATGTTAATCCCAGGTTGCCCCAATTGTCCTTGGTTAGATGGAAGTACTTTACAGATCAGAACTGACTACCCCTGTCCATCAGGGACATGGATGCCACCCCTCCAGAGTGAATTTTGTCATCAACCATCCATTTGTCCAGGTTGTGCTTGAATAGGGTCATTGCTGAGCTCTGCTTTACATGAATTGGAAGTTTATTCCAGAGCAGAGGCAGTCTCTAGGAGAAATACCTGTTTCTCCAGCATGTTCTGTTAATGCCACTGGCAAGGGCTGAGATCCCTAGAGGTAGTGACTCTAGTGCCATTTGATTTGTGGATGTGCAGCATTTCCATCAGGTCAGGGTCAGAGACTGCCATGTAGACCAGGCACAAGTCACTTGTCAGTAAACTATATGATACAAAGTACAGTGACAGGACTTTCAGTCTGTCCACATAGGTCATGGTTTGGAGGCCATGTATCTTCTTAGTGAGAAACCTCTGTGTTTTTTTCAGTTGCTGTAGTTGTCTGGTGAGATACATGCAGAAGGGAGCATTGCACTCTAGTAATGCTCTGATTAGTGTCTAGTAAAATGGGGTTATAACATCCTTAGACCTGAATGAAGTGCCTTTACATATGAGATGAGCAATGTAGAAGGCTTTCCTTACCACCATGGAAACCTGGTGGTCAAAGTTCAGATTGCTGTTGACCTGTGTTCCTAGATCTTGCACCACTGAGTTTGAACTTAGAGGGGTGCTGTCAATATTGTAATAAGCGAGGAATTCTGCTTTGCCAAGTGGGATAATAGTGCACTTTTTTGCATTTAGTTTTAGACTGTGACTTTGGAACCAATCAGTTTGTGTGTGTTAGCCCATCATGTAATATGTTAACATCATTGGGGAGAACTTAATGATTGCACCTAATTTACAATCATCAGCAAAATTAGTAAGCCAAAGGCTGTCTACTGTAGCCTGGACTTCTGAGAAATAGATAGATTACAAATAGTAATGGGCCCAGTACAGATCCCTACAGTTTGCCATTAGTGACGGGTCTACTGGTAGGGGTCGAGTCACCACCTTTGATAGTATGTGTTATGCTGGTGAGCCAATTAGCAACCCATCTATTGATGTAAGGGTTGACACCTACTTGGGAGAGTTTAATGATACTTGAGTGGGGGATTGTGTCAGAGGCTTTGGCTAGGTCCAGATAGGAAGTATGCACTGTCTTACCTTCAACCAGGGCTTTGGTGACTTTCTCAAAGAAGTCTACCAGGTTCATTAAGCACAATCTACCCTTGATGAAGCCAAACTGAGTTGGGTGTAGAGTTTGAAGGTCGCCTATGTCCTTGTTGGTAAGGTTCATGATGATCCTTTCCATGGCCTTGCAGATAAGGCTGGTTAGACGTAAGGGTCTGTAGTTCCCAGGGTTGGTTGATGCCCATCTTTATGAAAGTGGATTACTGTTGCTGTTTTCCATTCTGCTGGTATAATGCTAGTTCTCATGCCATGGTTAAAGAGAATGGCAAGTGGGTCAGCTAGGTCCTGTTTTAGATTGCTTAGTAAGCAACCTGGGATGTTATCTGGTCCCACTGAGGCCGTGTTTTTGGCCTTGGAAATCACAGATATGACTTGATCTTTAGAGATACTAGGTAGAGAACTGGTGTTGGGTATGCTTTGGGGTATGGCTGGTGGGAATAGGGGGGGTGAAGTTTGCACCAGTCACAGTGTCAAAGAATGACTGTATCACTAAATTAAGCTAGTTTCTATAACGGGCAAGAAAATGAAATCAAATAATTTATTTTGTCTTGTAGGACCTTTGTCATGTTTATCAACCTCTGTTTGTCCAAACTAAGACATATAATTTGAAGAATTAAAGTTTATGCTGCATTTTGTCATGTATATTATGTCTAAACCATTTTTGCAGTAGTAATGATTGAGGTTATAACATGTGATACAACTTTGTAGAGAGTTTCTGTACTGTTGGATGTGTTTGTTAGGCCTTGTGCAGGTTTGTAAAAGCTAAGTCATTTTATGTTTTTTGTTCGTTTTGTTTTGTTTTTTTGAGTGAATTTATGTAAAATTTCACTGTTGTATTTCTGCTTACTCACCTTTCTATTTGAACCCTGGGATAATTATTGCAGTGTTGTTTGTAAACTGACTTATTATACAATAATCCTTCACATTTTTTTTCATTATCTCAGATTGCTGCAGACAGTATTCTGTCTCATTTTTTTTTTTTCTGTTTAACATTTTCCTTCTAATATTTGCTTATTTATTTATTTAATTAATTAATTAATTAATTAATTAATTATACAATTGGTTAACTGCAGTAAAGTACTGACCACATTAGACTAATTTTATTCTCAGCCCAGAATGTGAACACACACACATCAAGTAGAAAAAAATAAAAGTAATTTATACAATTAAAGAGCATGCTAAAAAAATAGTTAATGTATAATAGGAAAAAAATGATTTAAGAAGGTAGTCAACATAAACCACTATGTGAAATATTTACATCTGTTAGAGTAGCTACATGTTAAGACTTAGAGAAGAGATGCCATAGTAAAAACAATAGACAGTATGGGTCAGAAATTAGGGAGATTACACTGTATGACCTGAAGGAAACTTAGAGAAGAGATACCGTAGTAAAAACAATAGGCAGTATGGGTCAGAAGTTAGGGAGATTACACAGTATGACCTGAAGCAGACTTAGAGAAGAGATGCCATAGTAAAAACAATAGGCAGTTTGTTTGCGTCTTTCGGCTTTTCCCGGTTAGGGGTCGCCACAGCGGAACTCCAGTCCGCTAATGATTGGCAGTAGATTTTTACGTACCGAGTTGCCAGCTCTAATGCACAACCTTCAACGAAGGTACACCCATTCATGCATGTCTCCACACAGAAGACACTCTAGCTGAGAATCGAACCGAACAGCGTCTTACTGTGAGGCGACAACGCTACCGCAGCACCACCATCTCGGATAAATTAGGGAGATTACATTGTATGACCTGAAGCAGAGCATTTACAAGTAGTTTGGGGAAAGGGTAATAAAGCGGCAGATGGAGTTGGAGATTCGTTGATGGTGGTAGAGTTTATATCATATCCATTGTTATAATATTAAATCCTTGCCATTTATACTCCTTTTCAAAATTTCTCCAGAATTACTAATTTTTTACATTCTAAAAACAATATTTTGTTGTTTCTCATTATACTGATCACATTTAATTTCTTCCATTAACTTACATTGCATTACTTTTAACTAGTAACTTGATCGATAAAATTCTCCATGGGAAATCCCATTTCATAACAATCCTCAAACCTTTTCTTTCACTGTGTACAGAGTCCCTATACTTTTCAAAACGTTTCTAATGATGTACCAAACAGTATTTCTCCATAATATTTTTATAGCATCATTTTCATTAATTGTCATGCCCCATAATTGTATTTTAATACTCTTTATTTGTTGCTTTTCTTGCTTAGCACTTTTCTCTACATCATATCTACTTACTTCTCACCTGACATATAGCATATTCACCTTCACTTGCATCTCTCGCTCTTCACCTTCTTTACGACCCAGAAAAATGCATCAGTTCCAAGTAACATTTTACAGAATATTAAATTTCATAACCTAATCCATTTTTATATGACTTCCTTTTCATGCATTCTACTCACAAAAAATGTGCACAGTTCCTATATTTTTAACTTGCTTATGTCTAATATTTATTTCTTCAAACACTGCATCCATTCTTCCTTCTCTTTATCTATTTCCCCAAAATGGTGAAACTTCCCTTTTTTTTTTCAAAAACACTTTGTCTAAACATGTTTTTCCTCTATTTTCATACAGCTCTTTATATTTCTCCAGTTCTTTCTCTACAATTTTTCAGTTTTATCTCTTTTTTTATCATTTCAAAGAACAATATTTTCTTGTATTTTCTTTATAAGCACTCAACCAATCTGTCCGGTATTCATAATGTACTCCTACTGTCATATTGATGCTCCCATAAAATCTTGGGTTCCCCTTTCATCTCATCCATTTTGTCAGTGTTTATTTTCCCATCTTTTATTACTTGTCTGTCATTGTCTATTCTAACCTGTACCCTGTGATCTAAAAACTCATCCATTTCTGCACCATCTGTTATTTATTTATTCAATATCTTTTGATTATAGAACATAATCTGTTCCAGATCTAAAAATCCTCTTATCATATAGGTTCATCGGTAGATAGGTACTAGGCTATCAGCCCTAGGGCCCATACAAGCCTAGCCAAAAAGGAACCCTGGTATTCGCCACCCAAGAAAGTTATTGTCCTGTGACACTGTCGGGCAGAGCCACAGAAGTGATCCCCGGGGTGAATTTATTATTTCCCATCCAGTCATCAAGATTTTTTTTGAAGAGTGCTAATGAGGAGCTTTGTTTGATATATATAGGTAGTTTGTTCCAGAGTATGGGAAGTCTCTGGTACGGGAATCTATCCCTCCAGCATGTATTGTTTATTGTGGTGACAAGGTTTAGGTCCCTAGAGCATGTAGTTCAGAGGGATTGGGATTTCTTTAAGTGGAGCATGTCCATCTGCGCTGGGTTTGATATAGCTTTGTATGTTGGGTAGAGATCACTTCTGGGTAGGCGCATATGCGACAGACTAAAGCTGGAGTTTTTTGAGATGGTCTGAGTAGGGCATCTGTTTGAGGCCAGTAATCCTCTTTGTGGAGGTATTTCTGCAGCCTTTCCAGTTGTTGTCGATGTCTTGTGAGGTACATACCAAAAGGGGCACTGTACTCTATAATGGATCTAATGAGTGAAGAGTAGAGGGAAAAATAACCTCTTTTTTCCTGGATGAGAAACCTTTTGTGATGAGGTGTGCCACATAGAAGGATTTCCTGACTACTGTGGCAATGTGATTATCAAAGGAGAGACTACTGTCCACCTGTGTCCCAAGGTCTCTTATCACACATTCAGTGCTAAGCAGACTACCACCTATGTGGTAGCTCATGGGTACAGAGTTTTTACCAAAGGGGATAACAATGCACTTTTTGGCATTGAGCTTGAGGCCATGGCTTTGACACCAGGCATCTGTCTCAGTGAGTCCCTTTTGTAGGATGTCCACATCATTAGGAGTTTCAATTATGGCTCCTAGTTTGCAGTCATCTGCGAACTTTGTTAGCCAAAGACCTTCTGTGTTAGCCTGTACTTCATAGATACCAAACAGGAGAGGACCCAGGACTGAATTGTCACTGGTCTGAAGTCGGATTTGGAGTCTGCTACTTTCATAGTGTGGGTTCTGTTAATGAGCCATTTGGCAATCCATCTTGTGACATAGGGATTTATACCTAGTTTAATGAGTTTATCTATAATTCCAGAGTTGGGGATGGTGTCAAAAGACTTGGCAAGATCTAGATAGGCAGTGTGAACCACCTTACCCTCATATACAGCTTTGCTGACTGCTTCAAAGAAGTCTGTCAGGTTAAGGAGACATGATCTGCCTTTTACAAACCCGAACTGGGTGTGGTCCAGATTTTGGAGATCACCCATGTCTTTGTTTATAAGTTCCATGATGATACGTTCCATGGCCTTGCAGACCAGGCTCATTAGGCTAATGGGGTGGTAGTTCCTGGGGTCCATGGTGGCTCCCCCTTTGTGGAATGGGATAACCATCACTGTACGCCATTCAGTGGGCACAAAGCCTGAGGTGAGGCTATGATTGAACATGGTGCTTAAGTGGGGTGCCAGTTCATCCTGTAGTTCATGTAGAATGCAGCCTTGGATGTTGTCAGGTACCATGGATGCTGAGTTCTTGGCTTTGGAGAGTGTGGTTTTTACCTGTGTGGCCATGATTACAGGAACTTTGCATTCTTCTGGTATAGAGATGGGCTCTTTAGGGGGTGAGAGGAGGGTAAAGTTAGCACTGAACCTATCTGCCAGGATGTTGGTAATATTAGTTGGTTCTGTATATTTAGTGCCATTGTGCTGTAACTCAGAGCAGATCTGAGTGTTGCCATTGAGATTCTTGACATAGCTATAGAATGCTTTGTGGTTGTCTTTAGAATCAGTGGCGATTTTGTTTTCGTAACTTGCTTTGGAGGATTTTATGAGGGATCTCAGCTTCTTACTGAGGCTGACCAGGGAGTTCCTCCAATCATGGGATTTTACTCTTTTTTGCAACAGTTTCTTTCTTCTGTTGTAGAGTTTGTTTATGGCAGGGGACCACCAGATTGGCTATCTTTTTTTGGAGGATAGCACGATCTATGCACTTGTGTAAATGCTTATAAAGTGCATTTGTGTAGGATTCAGCAGTCGTACTTCTGTTATCCGTCTGCATGGGTGTCATGAAGTTTGTCACTTCTGTCTTAAGAAGTGTGAGGTTGGCTTTGAGAAATTTTTTACGGTGGGTTTCCCTAATGAGGGGGGGTGGAGGTGGAATGTGAATGTCTAGGCTGATTAGCTTGTGTTCAGATCTGACCAACGAGGAATTGACCTCTGGTGTGGAACACTGGTCACCCATGTTGGTAATGACCAGGTCTAGGATATTGCTGCCCCTGGTGGGGGTGCGGATAAGTTGATCCAAGACATTGGAATTTATGAATTCCAGAAAACACTGAGCAAAAGAGTTGGTACATGAGTAGTTTTCCCATTTAATGGTGGGGTAGTTGAAATCACCCATTATTAGGGTGTTAGATTGTACCCTAATATTTTCAAGTGTATCAAGAAATGAGGAGTGGGAATCCTGGGGCATGGTGGGGGGATCTGTAGCAAGTTACAATCTGGACTGTCGTTTTGCCCAGAGTTAGTTGCACTTGGATAATCTCGGATGCATTATGCTGAGCAACTAGCCTGGAGGTGTGGACATCCTTAATGAATATGGACACACCTTTGCCTTTAGTGTTTCAGTCTAGGTTAGGTTGCCGAAAGGTGTGGTATGTATAGCCTGGTAATGCAGGGGTGCTGTCTGGAGCCTTGAACCAGGTCTCTGTCACTCCACAGATGTCAGTGTTCTCCATTTTAAGGAGTGCCTCGAGTGAATGCATTTTGAGGTTTAGACTTCTAGCATTGAGTAGCATTACCCTCAGATTTTGCTTGCTTGTACCTGTTATGGTGGTGAATTTGTCATTTGCCTAAAAAAGGCACTATAGGGGTGGCAAGAGCCTTAGCCAGTATCCAGAATCCCAAGGGCAACAGGTGCAGCCATCTCTGGCAAAGCATATTGGTCTGTCGATCATGTCATCCCAGGCAGACAGATACTGGATCCCCTTAGAATGACACCAGAAGCTTAGCCAATCGTTGAAGTTAATCATTTTGTCCTTGTACTGTGGTATCATTCTGGGTGATGGCAGGATGCTACTCAGGGCTAGGGTCATACTGCTATGTTTGTAATTTCCCATATTACTTTAATATCTTATGTTGTTTTTATCCTCTCCTTTCTCAAGTTGCAGTTAAAACCTCCCACCATAATAACTGACAAATTATATTCTTAACCAATACTACTGTCTGTAACTCCATATCGATTAATAGTGTCGCTGTTCTTTGTCTTAACTCTTACAATTGGTCTTCTGTTCTGTTTTTAGTAGATTGTACACTCCAGCAGGCTGACAGAACATCTGATTCTAGTAATTCTAATAAGAAAATAGGAGGAGGACTGTGTGCTCATGTTAACAATGCTTGGTTCATTAATGTAACTACTGTCAACAAATTATGTTCTCCAGATGTAGAATATCTAATGTGAAGATGCCGACCGTTCTATCTGCCTAGAGTAAATATAGTCATTATTGTTATGGTAGTATACATACCACCTCAGGCTAATGTTAAATTAGCCCTTGAGCAATTGTTTGATGTAATTAGTAAACAACAGAATTTACATCCTGATGCAGTTTTTATCATTTATAGGGACTTTAATCAAGCGAATCTTAAGGATGTATTTACCAGATTTTATCAGCATGTAAGCTGTAAAACCAGAGTTGAAAACATCCTTGATCATGTTTATACAAACATAAAACATAAAAGATGTTTATAAGGTCATACCACATCCACATCCTGGTCAGTCTGATCATCTCTCTTGGTTCCTTGTTCCTGTGTACAAAGCTCTCATTAACAGTACTAAACCGATTAGTAAGACTGTTGAAGTTTGGCCTGAGGGTACTATCTCCCAACTCCAGGAATGTTCTGAACACACAGACTAGGATATATTTTTTCATCAGACAGACTTGGACATGTATACTTCATCTGTACTGTCATATATTAATTTCTGTGTGGAGAACATTACTGTTAATAAAAGGATTACAGTTTATCCGAATGAGAAACTGTGGACGAACAATGAAGTTTAACAGCTACTTAGGATAAGGGATACAGCTTTTAAAATGGGAGATGCCTCAGCCTATAGAACTACTAGAGCTAACCTCAAGAGAGGTATTGGGTCCACAAACTATAAGTATAAACAACGGCTTGAGAAGGACTTTGATAATAACTCAAATTCACAGCGGATGTGTCAAGGTATTCATTTTGGGGTCAATTAAACAACTGCTTGAAATGTTGAGACCATATGACCGACATTTCAAGTGTTCAAAGGTTGATTTTTAACTGCACCATACGGTACAGAATAGGAGAATTTGCCCTTTTCTGCACTGAAGTACGGTGTCGGAGTTGGTATATTTAAGTAGGGGGGTGTGGGGGGTGCAGGGAAGCTTGCCCCCCTGCTCGCACTGTTAAGGTATGTTTTTCTTTTTTTTTTTTTTTTTTTTTTTTTTATTATATATTTGAACTTCCAAAAGTCGACCATATGGTCTTGAACATATGGTACTCAACATTTTGGATGTTCGAATAAACATAGACCCCATTTAATTACGGGTTATAAAAAGAAAATGACATAGGATATATTTTGGCTAATAATAATGTTAATTTAGCAGAGGAACGTAATGGTTTCTTTGCACGGTTTGATAAGGACAATAATCCGACTCCAGTCAGTTTAATATGACTGGAGATTCACAGCCTTTGGTCTTACATATACAGGGGGTGTTGTGAGCACTCAGTGGCATCATCAGAAGAAAAGCAGCAGGTCTGGATAATGTGCACGGACGTGTGCTTCAGGCCTGTGCTGATCAGCTGGCAGAGGTATTTACACGTATAATTAACCTCTCTCTCTCTCCTTATGCATGAAGTGTGGTTTAAGACAAGGATGTCCATGAATGCAATATTGTCTGCATTGGTAATGAATGTAATAGTGAGCAAAGTAGCTTATACAAAGAAAGATGTCAGATATGTCATGCAAAAGGAGGTGGTGATCCCAGTAGCACACAACCTGTTAATAACCTTTCTTAGTGTGAGGTAAACATTGATACACACCTGGCAATTTTAGAGTTTTTGAACATAACACTGTAAACTAGCGAGCATGACTACATAACTAATATTGTCAACTAATTCAGTCGCCTAACAGAGTCAACATCATAGCTGTCCCAGCTTATACAGCGGACAGAATTTTAACCCATACCTAGCACAGCTTCTAATATAGATTGATTTTTAACCATTACAGCTTATACTTTGTACTGAATTTTAAACGGAAGTGACAAATCACGTCTGAGTTTCTGGTACCATTCTAGAAATCCTTACTAATCACTTAACTATAAAAACTACCTGGAGGTGTATCCCCACCTACTAAATAAAGTAAGAGAAGCTGCAAAACCCACCTCATGGGGGGAAAAACACACCAGATATGAGCTTAAATGTTGTAAATTCACCCATATTCAATAGCCGTCCCACAGTAGATTAGGTAGCTTCCTTCTTTTCAAATTTATTGCAATACACTCTGAATAAATGTACCTTGTATATATTGTTGTATATATTGTAAAAAAAAAAAAAAAAAAAAAAGTATTCCTGTATGCTTGAAACATGCATTTTTATATTGTATTTCTGTTGTTACATGTTGCTATAATATTTTTAAGCTCATTTACATATTGTTAGGAATGTACTACCTAAACTAAGTTTATTGCTTGTACCTCAATAATGTTCTTTTTGTTGTGGAGCTTTTCTCCCAGCGTCTTCTCTGAAAATGTTTGTTTTTTTCCAGTCGGACACTACCCGGTTAACAAATGTAAATAAAAATAAATTAAAAAAAAAAAATATGTCCCCAGATTGTGACATGAGAATAAAATCTAATACATCCTCCTAGTAAGTTTGAAATTAACCAAATGTCAGATACGCTTCCAGAGAAGCTAGACATCTAGAAGTGGGAATAATTTAGAAACCCTAAAATCTAGAAGTGGGAATAATTTAAAAACCCTTACAACCACATTTACATCCTCTGCAAAAGGTAAAAAAGGCAAACAAAGCTGAACCTCTTCACTCCCAAAATGTACTGAAAACGTACAAATGTTGTGGTGGTTAAGAGCATTGACTGTGTTTTAAACAACATACATTAGGATGCTGCTGACACGGTCCATAACCATTTCTCCTTCATAAAGGCAGGCTTTTGTTTGTTTGTTTGTGATAGACCAGCTGCTCCCAAAGCTGCAGACATCTCCAAGTACTCTTTTTTTTTCCCTTTGACCTAGCACAGATACTATGAAAGTTAAGTTACTATCAGGAAACAAAGAACATGGTTCACCTGCTGCTGATAACATCTTGTCTGTGTACATTAGAGCAATATCTCTCACTTGATTAATACTTTCTTTGTCACACAGTATCCAAAACCTTAGCCATTTCAATTATTTATGCAGGCTAAACCTCATTCAAAACTCACTATAAATGCTGCATTATACCTCCAGTTCATAATTTGTTTATTTATATATTGGTTTGTTTGCTAACTGGTGAATGATCTAGTCGAAAGACCTTTTCAGTTGTGGCTCATGAAAAAGTGAACAGTACAAGTACATAGTATGAAATTACTGAATACAATAATATAAAAATTCTCAGGCTCACTAAAACAAAAAAACTAATGTATTATTCTTTGTAGATCATGTTACCTCTTTAAATGTTCATATATTTAATTTAAACTCCTTCTTCATGTTCCATTCACAAAATGGCAACTATTTATCTGACAACGTCTGCTTCTCAAATAGAATATTCGTACAAAGCAAACACAGGAATGAAAGTTGTAGGCCAGATAAAGAAACTTTTAATCATCTTTTGTAAGATCTCAGCCTTTACTACCTGTACCACTCCACGCCCCTGCTTGTAAATATTTCATCTTCCAAGTCCCTGCATATACTTACCAGGGGTACTAGAACGTTGTCAGATTTGGGATGCATGGCTAGGCTTAAAAAGGCCCTAGTGGTCGTTAGCCTAGTGCACACCTATGAATTAAAGTTTTCTCATGAAGAATAATTCACACTATGTTTGTTTCATCCATTTTCTATTATGTAAAGATCTAGTTCCTAAAACGTATACTGCACAATCTCTCAATCATCTCATAAACTATCTTAGGTGTCCCCTAAATGTAGTCAATGAAATGTACTCCTAGCAGACATAAACACTTCTTGCAGCTGAAAAGTTGAAATCCTCGGTCTGTTTTCAACACTAGTCACAAACTAAGAAAATGTGAGCTAATATTAAAATGTAAAGTGCTCATTCACCATCTTATGGTCACGAAAAGTGAAGCAAGCAGGTAGAGTGGTATGCCAGTTCCCAACTGTACTGTGTTTATGGAAGGTTTATGCTTTGGTACATTCTGTGTGCATTGGCAGGTGAGTGTGTTCACATCTGGACATGGAAAGTGGGGGATGTTTTGTGCCCAGCACCACATTTAGGTCTCCTCCAATGTCCCTTTCTCAGGGGAATGGGGTGACCTCAGACAAAGTTGTGGGGAATGTGATGGCTGTATCCCCTACAGACAACTTTGTTTTTCCCATGTATGGGAATGTCCAAACAACAAATAACTAGGAAACCTGAAAGACTCCAATAATGATAGTGCCAGGTCTTGACTTTATCCCTAATACAAATGTCTGGCATTGAGCACAGGGTTAAAGCTGTGAGCTGTAGCTCCTGTGATAGAATTTGAGTCCCCTCAGCTCCCAGTTGCCTACTGTGTGACCTTGAGGTCACTTAACCAAACATTGTTCCTGGGACACCCCCGGAAAAGGGACTGCATCCAGTGAGTCTACCTGGTTAGCAAATGGGTGTGATTATTATACATTCACAGGTCAGTTGCTCAAATTCCTCCTGCCTTCAGTGGCTGTGTTCATTGTTCTGCTATGACCAGTCCCACTACACCTGTTTAAGCTGCAATAGCTGCGGTATTGGCCAACATGATGCGTTATTACATGCATCAGAAATTCTTCCTTCGCATCCCAGCACTGTTCATTTGCTTGATCCAATACCTGTATACTCAGTTCCAGCATATTGTTTTCTTGAATTAGTGTTATGTTTAATCATAGGCATCTGGGATCTGACCTGCCTCCGATACTTACAATCTGTGCTGCAAAAACAGATGCCTATGATTAAATGCAGACACTAATTCAAGATTACTTAAGATAACAGAAACTCTACCCTACAGACATGACCTCCTGCACAGAAGTGAATTGCTGTAATTTGGGTATTGCAGATTTGCATCTATGGCTACAAGACAGCTGTTTCTGCACAAGCAGGCTGTGCAGTGAGTGAGGTACACCACCGTGTGCTTTGCACTGAGCATGCTGTTTTTTTTATTTGTTTTTTTTTTTTTTGCAGTGAACATGCATTTTATTTTATTTGCCCTTTGGGACTGAGCCAACTGTCCATTTTCATTGGAGGCCTGGGGAGGAAAGCATCACAACACATTCAAAAACATTTAACCAATATTTGAGGAGTAATTATATGCAAGGGGAGAAAAGCCCCACAAGAGATGAAACACTTAGATTGGGGAGTAACCTTGTATACAAGAAATAAGTGCCCATACTACAGATTAAAATGCATTTACAGAACATTACTAGGAGAAATTGTGACCTAGAATACAATATGTAAAGAAGTAGCAAGACATTTTGCGGAAGCGAACTTTGTAGAACTGATATATAGTTATTCAAAATATAGACTATATTTCTGGTAATATATGGAAGTGATAAATAAGAGATGAAAATATTATGGAATCTCTACAGAGAAAATAAATAGTAGTAAGTGTCAGCTAATAAGATGAAGAAGTAAAAGAGTATACATTAGTAGTCTGGTACCATTAAGGTGTGAGCTACTTACTACCTGCTAAGTGTTAGTGATTCAAAGTGTGAAAGGCACAGTTATAGTAAGTGGTCATGCATCTGTTTTGAGGGTTCTGCAGGCATAGATCAAGGTGTCAGATAGATAAATATTTTTTTTTATATTGGTCTTGAAAGTGGAAAGTTGCTAGTATGTTTAAGGGATAAGGGGATAGAGTTCCAGGAGTGAGCTAAATAGCTGGAATAGAGTTTTCTGTTGACAGGTGCACTTTACAGGTGGCGAGGAGCATTTTGTGTTCAGATCGAAGTGGCGTAGCAGGGGTGTATGTGTACAGTAAGTCCCGTAGGGCTTTGCTTTGTTCTGGTTTGTATATTTATTTACTGACTAGGAATAGTTGGTTATAGGTGAGTTGCTTGTGTAACTCAAGCCAATCCAGCTGCTTTAAGGCTGAACAGTGATGCGTTCTACTTGATGAGTTAGAGGCAGATTTTGCTGTCTTATTGTAGCCCTGGTTTAGTTTATTTTGGATGGAAGTTTGAGGGTTAAGCAGTACTGGGGAACCATGTGTAGTAAAGTGAGGACTGGGAATATACAGGACAAGAGTTTCCTGGATGAATCATTTAAGTATTTATTATTCCATAGAGTGTCCTTAACTCATTCACTCCAATGGAGCTCTGAAAGTTTACACCATAACTTCCAATGGGCAGAGTCTAAGACTTTTGACAGAATCAAATTATGTCCTCAAATTTCAAACAAATGTTCATCTCTCTGAAACTATAGTGATTACTAAAGAAGTGTAAATGGCAAACAATTTAGCACAAACTATTTTTCTAGTGGTAGTATCCTTTAGGTTCTAGGTCTTAAACTGGATTTTATAAGTCACAGTAAATACAGTAACCACTAAGTTTGTAATGTATTGTAAACAACTTACAGTATCTCGGCAACCACTCAAATTACAAACATACTGTTAGCGGCATTGTATTCATCCTCCTGAGATCTTTCATTATAAGACTAAGCAGTTCTGTCTATGCTACTTGGTTGTTGAGATATTTAGAAAAGTGTGACATTTATGACAAGGTAAATATTATATGAGCAACATTTAATTTCTCTCTACCTGCACTAGACAGAGGTCAAATATCAATACGTCTGTGTTTGCCATAGTGTGCGCTTAAAAATGAAATCGTTTATACTCTGTATGTGGCATGGTTTTGAAATTATTAATGCAGATGTGAACAAGCAATATTTTATATGATGTCCAGAGATATCAGTAGAATGCAACTGCAGAAACACCTACTGGAGTCACCTGGCTGTCATGAACTAATTTTTGTGAGGTTTTTTTTTTTTTGACAACCTGTTGTACATGTAAGTCAAGTTTCATGTTATCATTGTTTGCCATGCCTAGTACCTTAGTATAGTGGATAATTTCTATATGGATTTTATCAGAGGCTGATATTGACACATTTTGTTTGAGGTGTTAAAGGTCTTTTGGGATGAATAACAGAAGCTTTGCTTTTCTTGCATTGAGTAGAATGTGGGAGTTATTGAGCCAGCTCGTAGCTGAAAATGACTCTTGGGCGATGGGTTGTAGAGTAATTGTGCTACTGACAATAGAGATTTAAATGGAGTCATCTGCATTTTGTAGGAGGGATGCTTGACATTTGCCAGAGTATATATAGGCTGCTGGCAAATATGTTGAAAAGCAATTACCCTAGTAGGGACCTTTGGGGAACTCCTGTTTTGACGGTTAGGAAGGAAGAGCAGAAATTAATCCAGTTAACAGACTGAAATCAATTGAAAAGTAAGGTGGAGAACCAGTTTGTGGAAGTGTTTGATAGGCCAAGTGAAGAAAGTTGTTTTAGAAATAGGCTATGAGAAACAGTATCGAAGACTGACAGATCCAGAAACACAGCAGAAACCAGTTGGCCTTTGTCTCTGGCTAGGTTAGTAGTGTTGGTAAAGTTTAGAGTTGGCCTTTGTCTCTGGCTAGGTTAGTAGTGTTGGTGAAGTTTAGAGTTGACCTTTGTCTGGCTAGGTTAGTAATGTTGGTGAAGTTTAGAGTTGGCTTTTGTCTCTGGCTAGGTTAGTAGTGTTGGTGAAGTTTAGAGTTGGCCTTTGGTTAGGTTAAAAGTGTTGGTGAAGTTTAGAGTTGGCCTTTGTCTGGCTAGGTTAGTAATGTTGGTGAAGTTTAGAGTTGGCCTTTGGCTAGGTTAGTAATGTTGGTGAAGTTTAGAGTTGGCTTTTGTCTCTGGCTAGGTTAGTAGTGTTGCTGAAGTTTAGAGTTGGCCTTTGTCTCTGGCTAGGTTAGTAGTGTTGGTGAAGTTTAGAGTTGGCCTTTGTCTCTGGCTAGGTTAGTAGTGTTGGTGAAGTTTAGAGTTGGCCTTTGGCTAAGTTAGTAGTGTTGGTGAAGTTTAGAGTTGGCCTTTGTCTCTGGCTAAGTTAATAGTGTTGGTGAAGTGTAGGAGAGCTGTGGTAATGCTATGCCTTGGCATGAAACCATGTTGTGTGGGGGCAAGGAGGCTGTCTGTTTGTAAATGAATAATTAATAGATTATGAATGCATTTTCAAGGATTTTTGAAAGACGGAAGAGAGTCTAAAGTTGGAAGCATCACTTGAATTACCTCCCTTGTGAAATGGGATGATGTCAGATTTTTTCCATATGTCAGGGACATGTGATTCCTGAACAGGCCTATTTATGAGAATGGATACTTGAAAGGAAATTGAAATATCTGATATTTTTAGGAAATCACCAGGAATTTCAACTGGAGCTAGTGTACTTGGTTTAATTTGTTGGAAGAATTTCTTTCCTGTTGTGGATATGGTTAAAAGGAGAAAAAGTGGGTATTGATAGAATTGCAAGGTGAGATTGAGTGGGATGTGGTCAAGCTATCAGAGGAGGTCGATTTGTTTTGAGTTTGGTTACGAGGTAGTTTAATAATGCTAGAGGTAAAGTGATCACTGAAAGCATTAGTATTTCTTCTTGTGAGCAGTGGGAGTTGGAGACTGGTTGTCCTTTTGAGCCAGGTTGTAGTATGTTAGATATGCTGGCCCAGAATTGTCTAGAATTTTTGTAGTATCTATTCTACAAATTGGAGTAATAACATTTCTTGTCAAGTTTGATCTGCCAATTGGCTTTATTTTGCCAGTATTTCTATTGCTGAAGATTTTCTGTTTTATTATTGAGTCATGCCTTCCAGATTTTCTCTCTAGTCCTCAATTTCCTGGCAGTAGGAGTCAGCCAAGGAGAAGGGATGTTTTGCACTATTTTAATCCTAAGGGGTCCCATGCTGTTTAGCAGTTAGTTACATAACTGTCTTATTATAACAGACATCAACATCATCTAGTGGCAAGGCTTTTGGAATGTTTTAGTTATGTGATTGCAGTGAGGTATTAAAACAGTTGTGGGTCAAAGCTGTTTATGTTGCAAGAGGATTTATATGGGTGTCCCTAGGAGAAGTGTGGCATTTCCCTGTGACATATATAGGCAGGTGGTCATTAAGTGTGCTAAGGTGCCGTGGGAGCTTATATTGTTAGGGTAACTTATTAATAAGCAGTCCAGGGTGGTAGTTTTACCATTTTTCAGGTTTACTCTGGTAGGATCACTAATAATTTGGAGAAATTGTACAGGTTTGTACTAGAAATAGTTATCTCAGAGGTCTATTGCCTAATATAAATTGCCTGTGTGTGTACATTATGAGATAGCCAGGATAGGATGCCCTCCAATGTGCTGATATTGTCTTCGGGTGGGATATAAAAGGGCTGTCGTACATATTGGTTTATGCACGTTCGTTTTTAAGTTACTTAGAAGTAGTTTGCATTGTGGAAGGAGGATATGGAAAATATGACAAATTTATGCTACTGTGGTACATTATTGCTATTTCTCCTGCTTTTGTTTAATCTCTCAACTCTAAGGATATTAAAGCCAGGGGTGGGGGGAAGAGTATTTCTGTGTTGCTGAAATTAAGTTATAGCCAAGATTTTATTATTGCTAATATGGCAGTATTGTAGTTAGGCCAAAAAACAATCTGAGTAGATTTTCTGACTAAAAAAAAAATATATATATATATTTATTCAGTTTACTAGTAGCATTTGTATTACTCTAAAAAAATTATAGGTTAACCTCAATATTGTTACAGGAACTTTTTTCTATGAAGTAAGGAAAAATATATGTTACAGCTGCAAATTTGTAGAAAATAGAGACAGAATGCAGGGGGAGTGATGCACTATTCTAATGTGAGGGTGACTAACAGGCAGATTACAACTGAAAAAAGTGCTATTAAGTGGCCATTTTACAGACAGCATTAGCTAATATTTATAGTCTAAGTTCAGTATTAATCGAAGGTGAATTCTTTCTATGCAGCAAAAAAACTATATGTTGCAATTGCATAAATAGGCAACTTAGACAGCCAGTGGGGGGGGGGGGTGATGCAGTATTAATAGAAAGGTAACAGGCAGATTATATCTGAGAAAGGCACTACTAAACTGGGACCAGAGTTGTGTGGTTGGTGTGGATTACGTCCCAAGTCACGTCT
Source organism: Protopterus annectens (assembly GCF_019279795.1). Lineage (NCBI taxonomy): Eukaryota > Metazoa > Chordata > Ceratodontiformes > Protopteridae > Protopterus > Protopterus annectens. Next base: position 119,008,099 of record NC_056747.1, on the reverse strand, counting down.
GCATACCTAAAGTGGTCACTTCAGCAAACATCAATAGAATTATTTGAGCGGATGTAAGATTTTTTAGAGCAGTTATTTAAAAATAGCAACACACAGGGCTGATAATGCAGGCTGAATCTTGCTTATTCTATGTGCAAGTACCTTTTGTTCTTTTAGTTCTGATTAACTGCACATCAATTACTTTGCACAACTCTTCCGATACCTGCCTGGTTGCCTGTATGAATTTCTTCTGATGCTCTATTAGGGCTGAAAACCAGCACCAGGTACTTCCAAAGGTTTCTTCACCATTTTTCCTAGACAGCTGTGATGCATTTCTTTCAAAGCACAGCTAAGTGCATGGTCGCCCACAGCTGACAGACGCAACTGTAGTTGCTAAGGGCATTGCCAGTATTCAAAGATGCCCTGCATTTCTCATCCTCAGTGTTAAGATACCCTGCATTTTTGACATTTGGGTTGTCATTTCACTATGTTATCCAATTAAATTTCAACTGGTTGTTTAGTCTGCTGCATGAAATGTACGCATAACAGGTGTGTATACATGCATTACAGAGGGGAGTGGTGTATCCATGCATTACAGAGGGGAGTGGTGTATACATTCATTACAGAGGGGAGTGGTGTATACATGCATTACAGAGGGGAGTGGTGTATACATGCATGACAGAGGGGAGTGGTGTATACATGCATTACAGAGGGGAGTGGTGTATACATGCATGACAGAGGGGAGTGGTGTATACATGCATGACAGAGGGGAGTGGTGTATACATGCATTACAGAGGGGAGTGGTGTATACATGCATTACAGAGGGGAGTGGTGTATACATGCATTACAGAGGGGAGTGGTGTGTACATGCATTACAAAGGGGAGTGGTGTGTACATGCATTACAGAGGGGAGTGGTGTGTACATGCATTACAGAGGGGAGTGGTGTATACATGCATTACAGAGGGGAGTGGTGTATACATGCATGACAGAGGGGAGTGGTGTATACATGCATTACAGAGGGGAGTGGTAGCACCCAGATGCAACAGTACTGAGTAAGCTGGTTAATATTACACAATGTTTGTTGCCATGAGAACAAGATCAGTGAAGGCAGAGAAGCTAGTCAGTGAGGGAAAATCTAAGCTGTCACAGCTTTGCTTACCATTGTGAAGGGGGGAAAACACCTGCTGGTATTTAGGTCCCAGGTCAAGCAAGTATGAGAATTATGGTGGAGTAATAAAATATATGTAGGTCATGCAAAGTAGTTGTAACACAGTCACATACCGTACAGACAAGATACCTCTATGATGGCCAATTCTGTAGGAATTTCTTTTCTTCAGATCTGAGCAGGGCCACAAAATCAGTTTGTCAGAGGACTATGGTGCCTTCCATTTTTCTGGTCAGTGTGTGTGAGAGTGGAATATCTGTAACACAATATCAGAGCTAAAGCCTCCAGGGTAAAGAAAGCCCAAGACCTAGGTTAGGTTAGGACTTCACAGATTGAATGAAAAGTTACATCCTACAAAAAATTAATAGCAAGAGGCTACTTTTAAAAACTGAAATAGTAAAAGGCAAAATGCTGGAACTCAAGAAAACCTTTAAAAAGTGAATGTGGTAATGCAGAATTCACAAAAAGATGTGGTTATTCCTTTGTACTCCCTTCCTTCTTTCTCCCCCTCCCCCAACACACACACACACACACACACACACACACACACACACACACACACACACACAAAAACAATATACATGTGTACAAATTTACCATCAAAAGGGCGATTGGACTTTGTTGAATTGGAAACATGCCCTATTTTGACATTTGCAAATAACGAAAAAAAAATATTGAACTCGCAACAGCGAATGCACACTAGCATTCATTGTTGTGAATTCAACGTTTTGAATGTAGATTGCACTATAGAGGGGATTGGGAAATGTACCCTTTCCCAAACTGTAGTCTGATCTCGGAGTTTGTATATATAAGTAGTGGGGGGGCACAACCCCCCACATGGGGGGACGTCACCCTGCAAAAATATTTGTTACTCATGACCGGAAGTGTGGTATTTTCAGTAAAGTTGACATTCCTGAGATGTCAACTTTCCTGAAACACCTAGTTTGGCCATGTTTCTGCGCGTTCATTTGATTTCTGACATTTCAGTTCAGAAGTATGAACACTCATGATACAGGTGTGAGATTTTAAAAGTAAACCTCTATCCGTACACATGGGTGTATAGATATATATATATATATATATATATATATATATATATATATATATATATATATATATATATATATAAATAAAACATAATATATACATGTATATGTTATATATGTAAACAAAAAATCTAATATATATTATATAACATATATAAAATATATAATAATATTATATAATACTTTATATATATATATATATATATATATATATATATATATATATATATATATATATATATAGATCACCTACAGAACAGAGACAGCCCAAAACACCGTCACCCATATGGCCAATGCCATATGGTCGACACGCACAATATTGACAGCGCCAGAACGTCACAAAAAAGGAAACTAAAATTTCCTTTTTTTGTGCTAGCAGGGGGGTTCCTGCCCCCTGCACCCACACCCCCCATACCTTTAATATACCAACTCCGAGATCGCACTACAGTGCAAGAATGGAAATTATTCCATTCCGCACTATTGGGAGATAGCGTTTCCCCATTGTCAATATTCTGAACGTCGGCCATATGGGATATATATATATATATATATATATATATATATATATATATATATATATATATATATATTTCAGGATTTGTGCAGCATCCGGAAGGGAATCTTTGAACTGTGCTTTGAGTAGAGGGCTGACTCCCATTAGTTTTACTGTTAATGAAGTTTTTCTCTTTAACAAAATAAGACTACTGTGCAATGTAACATGTATTGAACTCCACTATGTATTCATGACTGCTTGTTAAACATTTCTTAAAAGAGAAACAGATCATATGAAATATTCCTTCAATAACAGGGGCAAATGAAGACATTCAAAATACTAATGTGGTTCTCGCAAGATCACTTGCTGCAATAGAAGTTTTGTTTTCTTTGGTTAACAAGGCCGATATTAATTTACTGTCCCCTTGAATATTATCAGTGAGAGAGACAAATATTTTACACTGGCTATTATAGGGTTATGGAATTGTGTCCAGTCTGGTATATATCGATCAGCTTATTGAATGTGTTCAAGACATGGCTCATCGTAAGAGCAGGGACAATAAAAAACATTGGTAATTATGTTTCTTGAAGGATTCTAGGCCTAAAATAGAGGTAGAGGTGAACTTATGGGATAACCTAGTACTCAGAGAACTGGAGGACTGCTGAGAGGGATTTTGTTTTATATATGACTGATCACTCTGTCATTGTGAAGAGGAAGATGGACGCCCCCAAGGAGATACCACCACTTTTGTGTAAACACTGTAGCTTGAGATGCTTAGCTTTGGATAAAGGAACCTGGAGAGGAACTAGGGCTTAAAATGGAAAGATCCTCAGTGTTCCTGGCCAATCCTGTTGCCCTTATTTCACCCACCACAGTGAGCCTGTAGTGTCTTCCATCAGGAAATACCAATGAGAAGAAAGTGTACAGGAGTGACAGTAGGACAGGATGATGGTAGGAGTCCTGCAGGACAGGATGACATTATGAATCAGGATGACACTAGGGGTCCTGCAGGACAGGAGGACGGTAGGGGTCCTGCAGGACAGGATGATGGTAGGGGGTCCTACAGTACAGGATGATGGTAAGGGGTCCTACAGTACATGATGATGGTAGGGGGTCCTGCAGTACAGGAGGACAGTAGGGGGTCCTGCAGTACAGGAGGACAGTAGGGGGTCCTGCAGGACAGGAGGATGGCAGGGGGTCCTGCAGGATAGGGGGACAGTAGGGGTCCTGCAGAACAGGAGAACGGTAGGGGTCCTGCAGTACAGGATGATGGTAGGGGTTCCTGCAGGGCAGGAGAACAGTAGGGGTCCTGCAGGACAGGGATGCACTTGAGCTGATATGTAGCTCTCACAGATAAAAACAACTTCCTAGCATTTTCTAACATCACACATTTTGATCTGTTTCAAAAATATAACATTTTAAAAAAAATCACAGATATGCCAGAATGCTAGCTTTTAAGTTGAAACATTGGCTTTCTAAAGGCAACCATTTTTATGATTACCTGTAAGTGGTAATTTTCCTTCAGACTCATAAATGGAAGATGCTATGTGTTGTGAGCAGTAGTGTTCACACACATTGGGTTTGTACAGGATCATGAGAGATTTGACAGCAGCTATTGGCAGAATTCATACACATTAAGTTTGTGCAGGATCATGAGGAATCTGTCAGCAAGTGCACTGACCATTGCCCATAAAATACTTTATCAACCTGCCAAAACACCCATCCTAACTAACCTTATTCACCCCTACAATAACCTGAAGTCCCTAAGATCTTCTCAAAAACTTCTTGTAAATATCAATAAATCAAACAACAGAGCTGGAGACTCTCTCTTCTCTAACACTGTTGGGAAAACCTGGAATCTACTTCCCTCTGAACTTTCCACTCTTCCCTCTATAACTCTGATTAAAAATAAACTTAAGCTCTTCCTTAAAGCACATTGGATGTGCCCCTGTACTAAACCTGACTGAACAATGCTCTCACCACTTGATTCAACCCCACCTTCACATCTCTGCAACAATCTCTTCTTAACTACCGTTCTACCTCTGCCAGCAGCGGCCTTAGGATAGCTGGTGCCCTAGGCAAAAGGGCTCCACAGTGCCCCCCCACACCACCCAGGTGCCCCCAACCTGGTCTACCTACACCAAATAAATACTGGAAAAGCGCCCCTGCTACAGCGGCGCCCTAGGCAGCCGCCTAGTTGGCCTATGCCTAAGGCCGGCCATGCTCCCACACAGTCTTACCTATTTGTGTACTCACTAAAAAGGGACATGCTTTACTACTTGATATTTTAATCACCTTTAACTCCATTTTACTTTCCTTTTATTCCTCCTTTCCTATCTACAATTATATTATACAAGTTCTGCTATTAATCCTTTTGAACATATGTCTTGTCAATATTTTGTATTTTTTTTATACTCTGTATACCTATGACCACTTATATTGTCTTCATAATGATGAATGTAATTGCATCTGATATATGTACTTCTGTAGATGTGTACTTTAGTGAATCTGTCTTGGAGCTTTTTTCCCCGGGCCTCTACTGAAAATGGACATATATCCAGCTAGACTAGCCCGGTCAACAAATGTAAAATAAAATAAAAATAAATAAAAACAAAGACAAAAACACCATTGCTGTCTTTGTAGCTCTTGCACTATTTAGCTGTCACTTTGTTGCCTCCTGTATACCTACAGGTCAGCTGCACACTCAAGATTGACTATGGAGCATAGATCTGTTAGCTGCTGCCCTCATTTGTTCATAAGTATGTATGCTTTTGTGCACAGTCATTACATATGCAAACATTTGTGTATGTTCATGTAGATATGCATATCTATACTTCTCCAGGGCTGGACAAGTAAAGCAACCTTCCTGAAGGCGCAGTGGTGTCAAAACCTTTGAGAGAATTCAGGAATGCATGGGCCATACATAAGGCCATCGATTTAAGGACTGTTTAGTTCTCAGATCAAGGAACAATAGTAAAATGAGTACACTCCTTTGATGCATGTGGTTTGGTCTTCAGCTGCCATCAGATCATGCATGTTAAGTATAGCCCACAGCTTTATATACGCCAGCTCTGATTTTTTTATGCAGCTGTGTATGAAATGCTTTTGATATTTATTTTGCCCATGAATCACATTTAAGTGAAAGAGAATCACAGCCACTTAAACAAACCACAGATCCACAAATTTAATTTTTACTTGCCATAAGGTTGATACCCCTCAGGTGGTTCAGAGTACAGGGAATGAGGCCCTCCCCATGAAGGTGTGTGGAAAGGATCACCCCTTGCATGAAAAATGATTTTGCTTAGTACTAGTTTGCTTCCATTATTTGCTTAAAAAAGTGGTTTTGTCCTCGTGTATCGTTCATTCTACATTTTTCTTGTCATTGCAGCATACCGTGCTTCAACAAAACCTCATATATAGCAAATAGGAAGCAAGTCTGCAGAAAGTGTTTTATTATGTACGAAGTGAGTGTTACTAGTAAATTACTAAGAACTTTAACAGCAGAGCTAAACTGAAACTGTGCAATATGTCATACCTAAACTCATGTATGCTATAGCTTCTGCATCGTGTATGCACAGATGATGAGCAGACAACCCACAAACCACATTGTCAGGTTATGACTGCACTTCCCATCAGCTTGGCCCAACTCCACAACAGTGCAGCTTGTATTACCTGTCTGTATATTATACTGACAGCTTAGAAAAAAATGTAAAGGCAACTATTGTTTGATAGATGTGCAGTATCATTAGAGACAGGGTAAGGACTGTTCTATGACATGCTGGCCTGCCCTCCGTGTTGTCTTCCTTGTTCCCACTGATGGATGATGGATGACTGACTGACACCACTAAAATAATGGCTCCTACTGCTGCTGACTGCTCCCGGTCCTAGTAACATGATCTCTGTGGTAACCTCAAGTCAGCAAACCCAGTCCTGTTTGTTTACCAGGGTAGAACACTGATCAAACAATGACCAATTACAGCATCAGACTGGGTTACATTATAATGTAACAATACAATATACACTATACAAATAATGTTTTTATTTATGACTAAGCATAGACAATCTGACAAACAACATATACATACAAAATCTAACAAACCAAATATGTTGTATAGTTGAAACAAAGAAGTGAGTATAGACATGAACTAGGAGAAGTGGAAGAGCTGGAGTATGGGTAATAGTACCAACATTAAGAAAGCTAATAGAGACCAGGAAGATGAAAGAGGAAACTACAGTATGGATAGTGGTTATGGTAAGCCAAATCACAGTTTAGGATAAGTGAGGTAATATCAGGTGGATCGGGTATGTGGGAGGTAAAGGTGCACAGCTAGAGATATCAGTTTAAGTGACATGTCATTTAGATGGACAATTGCATTCAAACTGTTTTTGTCATAGTTTTAGATTATATCCCCAAACAGCTTAAAAAAAATTTCAGTCCATAAAATGGCCATATAGTTATCAAGTGCTGCCCCGGCCACAACCACAGCATTCAACTCAGCTGCACTGCTCCGCCTTCAGAGCACTCGACTCAGCTGCACTGCTCCACCTTCAGAGCACTCGACTCAGCTGCACTGCTCCACCTTCAGCTACCATATCACATGTCTACAGACAACTGTCACCACAGGCACGTTTCAGGGATAGAGCTGATGCCTGATGAAAAAATGTATTGCTGATGTGGCACACCTTTACATTATAGTAGTATCAGATTACTGACCATTAATGCATTTATGTGAGGTGTTCAGCTTTGATTAATAGTTTTATTTCCACAAAAAGCACCACATATTAGAACCCACCCCAAAGTCTTAAGAAATGTTAGAAGTAAACAATCCTAGAGGGAAATCTCATCAATTTGTAAATGTCTCAGCTATGTAGATATGATTGATAAAGTGACACAAATAATTGCAGATTTAGATACATTTGTTAAGAAAGAGTCAAAGGTATAGATGGGTGAGTAGTTTTTAAGATCTCTATTATAATATGACTTTATTCAGAGCTAGATAAAGTTCAGGATGGTGAAAACATAACTAGATGAAGAAATTTAGTGAGAGATGTAAGGTGAGTAAAAGGGACAAAGAAGTGTTAAATGCACAGAAAGTTGTTGGAAAGGATAAGAATGGAGTGTGTACAGTCATATGGGATTAAAAGGCTGTATTAGGGAACTTGATGAAGGGATGTACAGAATCTGGAAGAGTAGTTTGGTGGTATGTACAGAATATAATAAAAAGTAGTGTAATGGGGTACGGAGAATATAGAAATCAAATACAAGAAGAAATAGCTTGACTAATAAGGGATTAAAAGAATGTGCAGTATGAAATGATAGTGGAAAAAGTGAACATATTAAATTGTACTAGTGGGCCAGGAGTGACTCCTGTTTCTACATAGTCTCAGTTCCAATTTCTTCATAGTTTCAGAAGTGGTTATTACCTAAAAGCAGGAAAAGTCACTTGTAGTAATTAGCGTTTTTTTTTTAAGTTTGAGTAGACGTTTGAGTAGTTTATGGTTTATTTCCATAGCTAAAATATGGATACCTGGCAGAGACAATCTACAAATGATTGTTAGATTTTGTTGTGGTTAGTAGACACTGCATTCGATATCTATGTTGTTGCTTAGGTTTGTCATATACAGAGGAGGTTGTTAGTTGCTGGATATTTGTCTGGCATACAGAGAACGTTGTGAGCTGCTTTTATTTAATTTTACCTCAGGGAATTGTGAAGTTCTAGCTAAAGTACTTTTTGTAGAGTTAGGCAATGGTATGTTTCCTTTGCGGACTTAGTAGCTAATTTTACTATCCTGTTGTAGCAGATCTTGAGTTTATTAGGATTTGGGGGATTAGTTAGGATAGGAGCAATGTGTATAAAAAAAAATAGGAAATATCAGGGATTAAACTAGTTGACTTTATGCTGATGAAGTTATGGATAGTTTAACTGTATATTGCACCTAGTTTTTGATTGGTCTTAGTTATAGCTTTGTTGATTGCAAAGTTCAAATTTATGCTGATGGCCAAAAAGTGTTGAGTTTTCATTTAGAGGTCTTGTTCTTTTATTGTTACCATTTGATGAGATTTTATTTACTTGTGTTGAACATTTGAGAGTGTATTTGGTTGCATTTCATTAGAAAAATCATTATTTTTGTTTTTATCAGATTCAATATTAGTCGTAATTTGGAGAGCCCATCTTGAATTGGGTTTTTGTCATGTGTGTAAGAATGATGAATCCTTGTTTTACTACTTTGTGAAGGTCATTAGTGAATATATTGAATGATATGGGTCCAAGGATAGATCCCTGCGGAAACACCAACAGAGGTGGAAGTGAAGGTAGAATGTTTTCCATTTAACAGCCTGTGCTCTTCCAGTACGGTAGCTTTAAAACCAGTTGAGAGATTCTGAAAATGCATCTATTAAGGCCATCATGTTGATACATGTGTAGAACACAGTATCACAAACTTTGGAGAGGTCTGCAAAGACTGAGTAGGTCATAGCTTTTTGGTTAAGGTGGGAGTTTACTATGTTCAAAATTAACAGTTGTGCTGGTACTTCATCCAGGTCTGAAGCCATTAAGAGTAGAGATAGTGGTTTATTAGGTAGCTACACAGTTGTTTGTTTACACTCATTTTAGAAACATCTGTTAATATAGCTATCGGTGTATAGACAATGAGTGTAACATCAGCTCCTCCATTGTAGAGTGGAATTAATAAGATTGTCTCCAGAGTTATGGAATGTAGCATTCTGTCATGGAGCTGGTAAAGACAGCAGTTGGGTAGGTTACAGTTTCAGGTGAGGCTTTAAGAAACTGAGGTGCTAGTTGGGCTAGGGCTGAATAAGAAGGTTTTAGTTTCAGTAAGAGTGTTTTTTTTCATATGTTAGACCTGATCACAGTGTAAACTTTCCTAGGGAGGTAGTGTGCTTGGTGATATTGTTATCAAACTTTTGTTGATGCAAGAGTGCAGTAGATTGTATAAAGCAAGTCTTCATTTTACCAGTAATGCTGTCATTTGTTTAGTTAGGATGGGTCTACCTGATTTTGCCGAAGTTCCACTTTGTCGATCTTTAGAAAGATGAGACAACTTTGCCAAAAATTTAGTTTAACAGACATCCAGAAACCACAATTTTACTCCAGGAAATACACCACTTGGCCTCCTTGGTGAACTTTGCCCTTTTCCCCCACTATAGTGTGATCTCTGAGTTGGTATATTTAGTTGGGGGGGGGGGTTTGATTTGTTTCTGTTTGTTTATTATGTCATGGTGACAAAGTGGTTCATTTCCAGAAGCAAAATTGCAGTGATCCAGGTGTTCGTTAAACTGTTTGGCTAAGTTAAGTCATCTTGTCCTTAATTCAATAATATGAAGACTCATGTATATGTATGTGTATATATATATATATATATATATATATATATATATATATAAATATAAGTGTGTGTATATACACACACACACATACATACATACATATGTGCGCACACACACACACACACACACACACACACACACACACACACACACACTTGGCGTATACATATATATATATATATATATATATATATATATATATATATATATATATATATATATATATATCAGGATTATATCAGGATTTTATCAGGATTTTATCAAAAACAATTAGGGTTTTTGAAGTAGAAGTCTTTAGGCTGTAATAACAATTTCCTTAATATCCAAATTAAAGATGAGACTCTATTCCTTAGCATTCTATAGTGTTCTAGGTCTGGTGAAATGTTCCATGCTTTGTCTCTTATAGTCATAATTTGTTTGGTCACAAAAGGTTAACCACAAGGCTGGAGTTATTTTATTTTTTTTTCTTCTGAAGTGGAACTAATGAAGTTAAACTGTTAAGATAGGAGGTTATGTAGTGGTTGCTATCTACATTGTTGTGTGGTTAATTAAATAATGTGTCTCAGTATTTTTTCATGACTTTGTTCATATAAAGATGATAAGGTGAGTTGGAGTGTGACCGTATGAAGTTAGGTTATGGTCACTAACTGAATCTGGAAGGACCCCAGCTTTGTAGCAGCATTTGTTATTTGAAGTTTGAATCCAGTCAATAATACATCTGCTGGATATCTTGTAGGTTCCTTATTAAGTTATATGATCCCCTGTGGGTTTATTGGTGGTTAGTGAGAGATTGGAGATTCATGGAGCATTGGAAAGCCTGAAAACTTCTTCTTAGGACCCTGAGTGGGATTAGTGCTACCATTTAGCTCTTGCTGAGAGAAGGTGCATGGACACATTGATTCCTCAATGTCCTTGACTGGGCAGTATGTATGGGACTGCCTGGACTGCCTGGACTGACCTGGTCTTGGGCAATTGTGCAACTTAGCTCTCTTGTGCATGTTATCCAGGCATCTACCAGAAGAAGGTTACAACAAAATTACAGATACTGTATGCACAACATTTGGGAAGTGACTGATCAAATAGCCAGTTACCTGCTTCTCAGGAGCCAGTTTGGGGTTGGTATTACTGCCCTGCTTCTGGTGAGAGAAGGAGCAAATGGACATTGATTGCCTATGGAGTGTAGCTGCGGTGAGACCAGCAATATTAGTAGCCAGATAGTAGCCAACTCAACCAATCACCACTGTTTATCATTCTTGGCAAACCTTTTCATTAAGTATTGCTTGACTAGCAGCCATCTAAACTGAACTTCAGAGTATTATGCTAAATACTTCATCCAGAAATCTTTAGGGTCGTCTGTAGTAGTCTCTGTTCACCCGAATACTGTGAATAGCCCATGTCCTCCACTCTCTGGTAATGTGGTTCAGCAGTCTGCTCTCACCCCATCTGTGGTCAGTCTGAATGAAGTGGGTGTTCCGAGGCAGTCTAGCAGCTACCTTATGCTTAAAGACTTTTCACTGCTTCTGCAATTGATAGTACAACCACTGACCAAGTTTGGGGTGATTTTTTAGATCAGAATTTTCTTATTATTAATTCTTGTTCTGTTTGGTGATTTATTGATTCTTATGATGTCTGTTTTTGGCTGGGTTTCATGGGTTTATCAGACTAGATGATAGGATGCTTGGAGAATGGAGTTACAAACTCTCACCCTGTAGCAGCATCCATTACTGTTCTTGACCAAGTTCTGGAACTTAGTGGCTGGATTGGTTCTTACGGCACATCACCAGGATTGAGGTCAGCTTTGTAAGCGAAGATTACTTCCATAGGGCTTTGTAGGTAGTGCTTGCAAGATCGCTGTTGAATGCTTAAGGTTAATTTGCAATGTGAGATTTAATTGTTCATTCTTTTTTGATTTCAGCCTTGTTATCTGATGTATATGTTTAGGGAGCAGAGGTGCATAGGTTTCTCATACTATACTTATTAATTCTTGAAATCTTTAGTGTGATTTAAAGTACTTATTTTTGTTTGCTTGCTTGCTTGCTTGTTCATCATATGTTTGTATCTTGCAGTTTCCAGTGGCATATGGAGGGGTCATTCTTTCCTTATGGCAATGAGACTAGACTTTTAGTTTTTGCCTTCCAGTCTTTGAATTTTAAAGGTCAGTTCTTCACTGAAGTGGGGCATACTCCCAACTGCCTGAATTTTGCATAACATCCCTGATTTTGCCTCATTTCTATGCTACCCCTCAAACGCTTTCATTTTCTGGTAAATCGCTGGAGGAGTTTATCCCTGGAATTCTATCTCAGCCCCCATCAGACAACAAACCATCCTATCCAGAATCAATAACTTGCTAAAACTTTTTAAACAATCGGCTCTGCTCTTGCACTTAACCAGACTATACTATCTTAGCCCTTACGGACCCCCTATAAACCTCAACAAAGCAAATATTCTCAATGTAATTTTTTTTTTATTTCTATCCCTTTTCACTTACTGTCACTTTTCTTGTTCTTTACTCCCTGACAAGTTTTTCCCCCTGGTAAATTCCAACTCATACTCAGTGCCTTCTACATTTACTTCAACTTCATTACATCTTTTTTCTCTATATTACCTAACAAATATACACAATTACTCACATTTCCTCATATACTCTCTTACTCATATCTCCCACACCTCCTTTGTCTTATTTCTACTACCCGTACATTTAAAGCTATAATTTGGCATGTTAAACCTCAGCGTGTATGTCAGTTTGTCATGTATTAATATGCAGTGACTATTTTTTTAATGTACTTTCTAGCATAGCTGCCTTCCAGTTACTGTATACACGTATTGTAACTTTAAGCTTTACAATTGTCCCTATTTTCTCTGTTATATAAATCTTGCATTTTTTAATGAGAGTTTGGCCCTTTGCTGAAAACTGACTGCCACAGCCTAATTTGAGTACCGCAGTCAACAAACATAATAAATAATTATGAAAGCAGCTCAGGGCTTATCTTTCTGCCATTACCCAGTAACCTGCTTACTGTGTCACGCTACTCTGAAGTCACACAGAGTTGGGGTAGGTTATGAGATTTCAAGGAATAGGACCTCAATGAAGTGGTTGTTGAGGAATTGACCAAATAATTTACCACCGCGCTTACAGACTACTGAGCTTTTACAAGGCTTGACCACAATCATTATGTTACACAATTTATGTATACCCAAGTAATATAATTTTTTTAAAGACAGGTAGGGACTAACGCTTTATGGGTAACTAGAAATTATTCCAAAGGCAAAAGTTAGGTAGATGGTGGGTATGTAATATATCGCATCTGTTAATAAGGATTTTGACTTTAATTTTGCTGGGAGGAGTTTTAGCTTTCATATAAATTCAAAGTGTTGATACCTTCCATATAAGGGGATCTTTCATAACCCCAAAATGTAAAGCACAAGTTACCTCTCTCGATACGAGAGAAAAAGAACATGAGGCAGTTTGTTTAGCCTACGTAAGTAGCTCAGGCTTCCAAGCACCCCATTCCTTTTGTTAAGGAATCTCTGTGCCTGTTACAGTTAAACCTTATGTTTTATGAGGCTCACAGTGACAGAGGTATTGTGCTTAATGACTGGCTTAACCAGTGAAATACAGAGTTGCATTCATAGACTAAAAATTCTTCAGGGTATCATATAAGACACACCAAAGCTCTTCCTACTGTAGCAGGTTCATGATAAAAGACAAGGTTTCAACAATGATCGTACCTATGTCCGTAATCAGTGTTTATAACTTAAATGGCTCTCCCCATCCATCTATAATTAGTGATAAAAGCCATTTACGTCTGAAAAATGGATATACTGTATTTTCTTGTATTGAGTATGTAACCAGTTTTTTCAAAAGAAATGAGTTATATGTACCCATGTTGAAGGACTGAAATACTGGTGGAAAAGAACAATTGTAATATATTTGCCAAACAGTGACTGTCGGTATTGATGCAGATGTCTGAGACCATCCAGAAAAGGAATGGACCGTGAACAGAACCCTGAGATGATCCTGAAAATGACTGCACAGAATAAGGAACCCTGTGGAACTTCACTGGCATTTCAGCTAGCATAGAGAATTCCCCATAAATAGCCCTATGGAACTAGTCTCACCACTTGGGGATATCCCCGAGAACAAATGGCAATTCAGTGGCTCACAAATGTTTTACAGCGAGGGTTAAGACCATGAGTTATAACTGAATATCATTCTGTAGTTCTGCGATTGCTTCTTTCAGTTTCCATTTGCAAACTGTAAGACTTTGAGCAAGTCATTTAACCAAACAGTACTGCTAGACTGACACAGAAAAAGGACACATCTGTCCAGTGGGCTTCAAATAATTAAACCTGTGCCAGTGTCAGATGCCTTTACAACACACACCAGCCATGTACACCAGCATCCCTTTCCCATTGCTATTGTGATGTCTTAAAAAATCTGACAAGTTTAAAGGCAGTATCTGTGCTTATCAAAGCTATACTGGTTCATATCCAGGAGACATATAGACTCCTGAACCATTTCTGTCCACATCCTTTCCATAATCCTGCAGATGACACAGTTAAGGGTGATATGTTAGTACCTCCCTAGATCAGTAGAAGCTTCACCTTATGATCAGAGACCACTGTGGCTAGTTGCCATAAGCTTGTGAAGATTCATTTTTTAAAGAAAATGTGCAAGGTCTGTAAAATTTTGCATGACGCTTTTAAGAAAACAACTGCAGAAATTGTCTGGGGCATTGAATCTAGTGTTTTTCATCTTAGACAAGGCTGCATTTATTTGATCACAGATTATATTCACGGGGTTGTCCACAAAAGGAAATAATAAAGTAGTTAGAAAGCAGCGAGTTGCTGAAATCCCAGACTAAGCCTGAAATTGGTCAATATTGATTGGCGCTATCTTGGTAAACATATAAATAAGTGCCAATTTACTGCTAAGGATGTTAATAACAGCTTGCAGTTCGAAGTGCACTCATCATTGTCCTGAAGGGTACTGTAAAGTTATGAATCACTCCTTGCTGTCTCATACAGCTGTAAAAAGATTAACATTTATCTTCTTAGTAGGAAGTTGTAAACAAACCAGTTGTCACCTGGACACCAATATAAATTGTATTAGAGCAGTATTACTGTTAGCATAAAGGACCAATCTCTCATATTACACACAAAGGTTTTGTATGTCACTTTCTTTGTGCTGCCCTGTTCTACTTAGTAGGGCTATAAAAGATTTGCTCAGTTTTCTGTCAAGTACATATATACTTTCAAACAAAAACGTGAACTCCTAATACTGCAAAACCACACTGAAGGAGCAAAAAACAGTATAAAATCCAATGCTCTTTATTAAAGGTAAGCGCTTTCGCAACCTGTCCTGGTTGTTTCCTCAGACCAAAAAGTTCAGAAAAAATCATTCCCTTTAAATTCTTGTATTTTTGAATATACTTGTCCTTTTATTTAATTGGTTACACTCATGTGACACATAATTTAAAGGGAATGATTTTTTCTGTATTTTTTCTGTACTTTTTGGTCTGAGGAAACAACCAGGATGGGTTGCGAAAGCGCTTACCTTTAATAAAGACCATTGGATTTTATACTGTTTTTTGCTCCTTCAGTGTGGTTTTGCAGTATCAGGAGTTCACGTTTTGTTTGGAACATTTGCTTTGGTGTGTTCTCTCCTGTACTCTAAAACCGGGCTTCTCCTTTTATTTTTAACTGCATATATAGTTTGTTTATATATATTTTTTAGTGACATTTATATGTAAGACTTTTGACACAGTAGTGTGTTTTGGATTGCATATTTTTTTACTGATATTTGTATCCAAGCTTATCGTCACAGGACTGTTGCTTTCTGTAAGATCTTTTGGGCTCCATCAGTGCCCAGGTCATGGCTGAAAAAGGTTTACTGACCAGTGCATCTACCTGGTTAACAAATCGTGATAAAAGTAAAACAAGTATGCAGAACAAAATAATATACAGACCATACAGACCATCCCAAAATGTCCATTTTCTCAGTATCACATAAACTACTGAGAGGCGACCTCTGCCTTGCATGTAGAGCTTCAACAGACCCTGTTCTGCCTGGATTCTTAGATATTCACAACTCCAGTGATATCAAACACTCACTTATGTGATTTTAATCATGTTGGAGAGACGTTTTTTTTTTTTTTATTCCACTTCTATGGAAACATTTTCCACACCACATAAAGCAAAGTACTTTTCTTAGTGTATTCATATGTAATTTGAATGAATGAATGAGTGGGTAACCTGAAATTCACAACTAGTTTAGTAACTCTGTCCCTCTAAGATACATCTCCCACTAGTAGAGACATGTAAATTTCCCAACATGTCCTTGGTTGTCCCATCTCTGAATTATTCATCTGCAAAATATAAGAACTAAAAACAACCGTGGGAATTTAAGGCTAGACTTCTTATGATCGTCACAAATCAATAGCTTAGTAAGTACCTATGACCCTATAAAAAATTATTTGGATTTCAGGAGAAGCCTTTGTTTCAATCTTCAAGTTGCAAACTCAAAAACTCATAAAGGAGCAATTTAAGAGTTTGCCATAAGAAACCCTGGTACAAAAACAGTTACAGAACCACTCAGGCAAAGTCTTTTTGGATGGCACTTTACTACCTGCATATCTGACACACAGTAGAAGGGTATTCTGTAATCCCCCAGCCCTAAAGTAAAAGAAGGAAGACAGAAGGTGTGAACTGGACCCAAGCATTGGCAGGTGCCTAGTATTTCTGGTAAAAGAGTAGTGATTTAAAACCAAATAACCAGTGTGGCAGCTAACTGTTCATTCCTAAAACATTTAAATCAAAATAAGATCCCGCATATTAACCTATAGCCAAAAGAGCATGACTGTTAACTGTCCAGATTTTAGCAGAACGTCCAGATTTTTGATTCATATTTTTGGTCTGTCCCTCGTAAATTTTTTTTTTTTTTCTGGCAAATCACTGAGGACTGAAGTCACTAAATAATGACATACTTTAGAAATTCAGACTGCATATCTTTTGGAAAATACATGCTTACAAAAATCCTGTTATTCTAACAACATTCTAAGTTTATAAGAGCAATGTTTAAAATCTGTCCTCACATTATTTTAGGCTTTATCTAGATTTCTTGTACTAAGAATTTGAGAGGTATGCAACAGAGTAAAACAAAAGAAGTTTTAAATCTTTCCCTATGAGAGCAGTTACCAACTCATGCAATCATTCTTTTAAAGCAATTCTATACCCTTTCTTGTCTCATGCTCTCAGAAGAGTTTTATAAGCAAAAGGGCCCACAGTGCTTTGTAACAGGCCTTACAGCAGATTTATACAGTCGAAGCAAAACCCTAGCTGTATGGCTTGAGAAGAAGTCTCTTATTTTACTTAATGGGCCGTAGCACCTTCTCATAACACACATTAGATGTTCATTAAAATTCAAGACAGAGTCTACTGTAACACATAGATCCTTCACCCAGCAACCTTCAGAGAGTGAAGTCCGCATGGATACCTGAGTTTCTGTTTTGTAAAACAGACAAAAAAGTGCCTGATTCTAAATTTCTTGGCATTAAACTACATACCCATAGACTGAGACCATTGCAATAATGAATTGAGGTGTTGAAGAGTCCCTGGTCTTGTACATTAAAAATGATCCCACTCACCTTGGTATAATCTGCAAACTTACTTCACAGGATATTCTCATGCATAGAGAAGGAGGTCATAAAAAATAGCTCCAAGGACAGACCCTTGTGGTACCCCCATTCTTGCATTTCTAAACACAGGAAGAAGACCCTTAACTTTAACCAGGGACGTCCTCACAATCAACCTGTTAGCCACCCATCATAAGATAGGAGAGTTTAAAATCTTATAACACAGAAGTCCCCAACCACTGGGCTGCGGACCAGTACCAGGTCATGGATTATTTGGTACCAGGCCACCAGGTATGGAGTGAAATAAAAAGTGAATGTGTGTATGTATGTGTGTGAGTGTGTATGTGTGTCTGTCTGCGTGTGTGAGTGAATCCATGCATGAAAGCAGAATGCATGTGTGTGTGAAAGAACAGACTGTCTGTGTACGAGAGAGAGTGAGCAGTAAGATTGAGCGAGCCGTTATTTTACACTGGCTAAGGAGTTTTGTGTGTGTGTGTGTGTGTGTGTGTGTGTGTGTGTGTGTGTGTGTGTGTGTGTGTGTGTCTATTTCTGTGTGCATGTGTGAGGGAATGCATGCATGAAAGCAAAACAGACTGTGTGTGAGTGTATGTGTGCATGTCAGTGAAAGTGAGAGCGAGTGAGCCATTATTTTACACTCTCTAAGCAGAGCTTCTGCTGTTTAGTGATTGTAAAATATAAAAAAAAAGAAAATTAAAATAAAGCATATGTATGAGACAGTGTGTGTGTGTGTGTGTGTGTGTGTGTGTGTGTGTGTGTGTGTGTGAGAGAGAGAGAGAGAGAGAGAGAGAGAGAGAGTGATCCCTGGCATTAGCAGCAGCAATGAGGTTTTGCATACCTCCTGACCACACCACTCAAATTCTTGCACAATAAATCTGGCCAGAATACCTCTCAACCTCTTTAGCGTGAGAAATCTGGACAAAGCCAAAAATAATGGGGGAACAAAGGTGCAAAACTAGGGACACTTGTAACTACTGCTCTTACAAACTTAGAAAGTAGATAGAAATACAGGTTTTGCATTGCATGCATTTTCTGAAGGGTATGAAGTCTGAAACTCAACTGTCTGTCATTATTTTGTGACTTTAAACCTCTATGATCTGCCAGTAATTTGCCAAAAAACAACAATTTCATGAGAAACAGACCAAAAATGAGGCAAAATTCTGCACATTCTGTGAAAATCTGTACAGTTGAAAGGTATGCTGGACAGAGCCAAATAATAGGGACAGATTTTAAATATTCCTCTTATAAACTTAGAAAATCAATAAGGTTGCCATTAGGTTTACGTACCTCTCAACCATAGTCGATCAATGTTATGCTGTTAAAAAAAGTGCACATCTTTTTTTTTGGTAATTAATGCCAATTGTATTTTTATTGTAATTTGGAGCTTTTCTCCCTAGGTCTCAGCTGAAAATGGACTTCTAGCTCAGTCGGGCCTCCCAGTAAACAAATATCAAATAAATATTATGCACTTTATTATGTGCACACAATCAAAGTTATTTAAGGCTAAGGTTGGTATTAATGAGTTGTAAGATATTCCAAAAACAAAAAATATTGTCACAAAGTATATCAACAATCCAAACCTGTGGCTGAAGAAACGCAATATATGATAAAAACAAGCTTTTATTGTCGATAAGCGCTTTTGTAGTGCTTCTCACACCACTTCCTCAGACCTTTACATAAAATATGAACTTGCAAGTCCATCTTATATAGGTGACTCAATCAACTCAAACTACTTAATTGGCATCTTACAATGCTATTTAATCATACTTGTTATATCTAAAACATCCACTGCTTACTAAATTTAATACTTCTTACATATATATTAGCTGCTAGTTCATACTTAACTAATGAATTCATTCATAAAAATACATAAAAATATATTAAACTGTGTACATATAGACGTAAAGGTCTGAGGAAGTGGTGTGTGAAGCACTACAAAAGCGCTTACCGACAATAAAAGCTTGTTTTTATCACATATTGCATTTCTTCAGCCACAGGTTTGGATTGTTGATATACTTTATGACAATATGTGCACACAATGGCCGGTAAGTGGAAAATTGTTTTACATGAAACCGGTCCTTGGTGCAAGAAAGGTTGGAGACCACTGTTATAACACATCTAAGATAACATTGTGTGGAACATAGTTAAAAACGTATGCAAAGTCCAAGTAGCCCACATCAGTAAGAAGGCAGCCATGATCAAGGGAACTAAATGTTTTTAAAAAGCTTAGCAAGTTTGTAAACAAAACGTGTTCAGCTGTAAAATTATTCTGGAAAATATCAAGACCTAGTCCAGTTCTCAGTCCTGCCTACATCATTACCTGCCATCACAATAACAGCATCGTACTTCATAGAATTTGTAGCCATAGAGTCTGTGGCTTCCCTTATATCAGAAAACTTGCAACTTCTTAGACAAGATACAGAAACAGAGTTCCACTGAATCCTAGGAATAATGTCTCTGGTCCTCTCAAAATTGAATCATGTATTATCAAAACTTATTTTGCATAGCTAGACAAATTTTTATTTGTACTTTGGGAAACCTTCTCAGTATGAATTGGCACACAAGAGAGATAACCAAAGTACTATCAGTAGCCAGTCCCCAAAATGATTGCTATGTTTCTTCTCTCTCCAAAATGACCACATCATCCTTCAAAGTTTCGATATCTGTTCCAACAAAAGGATGTGGTGTGACCACACCCTTAGTGTATGAATTTTGATAAGCCATGACTTTAACTACTAGCCTCCTGTCCTTTACAGGAAAAAAATAACTCAATCTTTATTAGTCAGGGTGTCTGTGTAACTGATGCAGAAGTTGTCACAAGGTCTGTCAGATACCTTTTCATTCGAAATATAGATGTAGAAGCAGCTTTTAGCACATCACTTGCACAAATACAAGGGTGGGCATCATTTCATGCCTCAGCAACCCTTGAACCACTACAGTTGAGCAATTGTAGCCCCCCCCCCCCATTAAAGAATACACCAATGTCATTGTCTGCTTTTTTGTTGTTCACAGAATTCCCCATGAAATCATCACTTTGTTAGATCCTGTCACATCTTATTAATAACTCTGCTTGGATCTCAGTTTCTATTGGATCCCAGTATCTATGGTGGCAAACCCAACAACCAAAGTTTGAATTCCCTTACATTATAGGACAGACAATGGTCACAGTGGTACAGCACTTAGCATTGTTGCCTCACAGCAAGAGGTTCTCCAGTTTGATTCTCGGCTGGGGTGCCTTCTGTGTGAAGTCTGCATGTCTTCCCTGTGGTCATGTGGGTTTCCTCCGGGTGCTTGGTTTTCTCCCTCATTCCAAAGACATGCAGTAGGTGGATTGGACACTCTAAATTGGCTGTAAGTGAGAGTGTGTCTGCAAGTGAGTGTACGAATGAACGACCGCAAATGGGCTATCCACCCAGCGGTGTAAAACCTTAGCTAAAGATGATTGTTACTGCTGAAGTGCCACCCCCCAACCCCATGTGCAAAAATGAGAAAAAGGGCTGTAGCTTTATTGCATTGTTTAAGGTCCCCCCTTCACTAATCATTATGAGATTAATACATCTAGAACAGGGTTTATCAGTAACATGTCAGTCTGATTTATCCCTGCCATATATTTAGCAAGACAAGAGTTAAGAATGCCCTACCTGAAAATCCCCAAGACAGAATTCATCCATTTAACCCATAACAAAACAACTTTCTCTTTAAGTATGATGAAAGAAAAGGACATAAAAAAAGATTAAATAATTTAATAGAGACTCACTGCCATCCATACCATCCTATGTGCCTAAGCGAAAAAAATGTCACCCCCCCCCCAGTCTTAAAAAAGGGGTAGAAGGTAGACATAAGTAAAATAAAGCAAGACGCCAGCACCTGCTATGATCACATGTCCTTACCCTTGTGCCAGCAAACAAAAATCAGTTTCTCAATAAGCAAGCTGTTTAGAACCAGTTAGGGAAGTATAACAGTGAACGTTGTTTCTGGTCACTAACCACCAAGTATATTTACACACACACACACACACACACACACACACACACACACACACACACAAGAATCTTAAATTTTTTTTCCAAAAAAAAGAAATGAAATAAAATGCTAGCAACTACTACCTAAAACTTCTTACCTCATTGCCAGCAAACAAAAACGCAGTCTCTCACCACACAAACTGTTTTGAATCAGTCATGGGAAGGAAAGGACAAAAGTTTTCTTCTTGCCACTAACTGCCTCATGTAGGTACACACCTCCAAGCTTTTTGGCAGCTGTTTTTAGTAGAGACAGGAACAAAAAGTAAATGTAAGCAAAATGGCAGCACCTAATACCTTCACATGTCTTACCTCAATGCCAGGGGGGGGGGAAGAAAAGCCTTTCACTGCTATTTTATATCCCTTGGCGGGTAGTGAAAGGTTGAACTTTGCTTTTAGCCAGTAGCCACCAGGTGTAAGTATACACTCATATCTCTGAGCTTCTTTTAGTAAAGAAAGAAATAAGAGGTGTGAGGAAGTATGTGGTAATTGCCCATACTGCCATCTCTTTTCTTACCATC
Organism: Protopterus annectens; assembly: GCF_019279795.1. NCBI lineage: Eukaryota > Metazoa > Chordata > Ceratodontiformes > Protopteridae > Protopterus > Protopterus annectens. Next base: position 118,985,875 of record NC_056747.1, on the reverse strand, counting down.
ACTCAGTACCTGCAGATAAAATATAAAAAGGAAACCCTTCCCTAAGCAAGCTGCTGTACATCATTTCCGGAAAGAGAAGACTGAACTTTGCTTCAAGCCAATAACCAGCAAATATAAGTACATACCCCCAAGCTTCATGTTCTTTTCTGTTAAGAAACAAAAGTAAATTAAACCAAAATGGCAGCACTTGCTACCGTCACATTTCTTACCTCAGTACCAGCAAACAAAAGAAAAGCAATTTTTCACTAAACAAGTTGTTTTGTATCCTTTGGGGAAGGAACGAACTGAACTTTGCATTCTGGTTACTGACTTGCAAGCACAGATACACAAGTTTCTTTTACTTAAAATGGAAATAAGCAAAATATAACACAATACAACACCAACTACCTTCATATTTCTTACCTCAGTCAGTGCCAACAAGAAAAAAAAAAAAACAGAAAAGCAAATTCTTCCTAAGTAAGCTGTTTTGAATCTTTTGGGGGAAGGGCAGGATTGAACTCTGCTTTTATCTTGTAACCACTGACTATAGGTACACACCCTCCAATGTTCTTGTAAGCTTCTTTTAATTTAAATAAAACATTAAATAAAGCAAAATGCCAACACCTATTGCCTTCACCCTTCTTACCTCAGGGACAGCAAAAAAACAAACAGAAAGGAAACCTTTCAGTATGCAAGCTACTTTAAATCATTTGGGGATGGGCAGTATTGAAAGTATATCTGTGTAAGTGCTCTTACCATAAGAGGAAATGTTTGAGTAGATTGCTTATGTAATAGCCTAAGCTGTAGAGGATGTCCTGTCAAGGATTGCTCTCCCTTTGGTCCACCTCCAAGTGCTTTATGGGCATTCCCCATATGCTGTAGCTGCTCCCGCATCATAACATGAGAAATAAAAGACAGCTGTGGCACCAGACCGTAGAGCTTTCTTGCCTAAATAAAAAGGAATCATGAGTTTTAAGAAATCTATGGCATGTCCTACAGAAACGAAAACAATTCATTGTGTCAAAAGTGAAGCAAATCCAGGGGGTCGGAGGGTGGAAGCAGATACTGCAGCAGTGCTCGACTTGAACATCTGTTGTTATGGTAATGGCACTTACACAGCTGTACGATGCTCTTTGTTAGATTGCTGCTACAGTAGCATACTGATATGATTACCAAAGATTACAGAGCACAAGAGGAAGAAGGTACATCAGAATCTAGGAGACCTTGAAGATCAGCTGTAGCAAAGCCTGACCTAGATCTAGGAGTCTAGTTTGTAATACTTGGTAAATGTGTGAACTGAACTGCTGCCTCTAGTATACTTTCAGAGTCCACCCCTTTCCATAATGGAAGAATTCAAAGTCCAAGAAGAGTGAGTCCTGACTGGGTCTGGGGGAGCTTGTGACAACTATCATGAAATGGTCTGTTTAGATACTGTTTGTCCCTTTTTCATACCTTCCTAAGAAATAATAGGTGATCAGCAATACAGAAGGATTTGAATCTGTCAAGATAGCATCTGAGTTGCATATGAAAATTTAAAGTATGGAGAATACTTTTGCCCTCAGTTGTAGGTTCAAGAAAGAACACCAGGAGATTCAAGGCCTGGTTTAGTGTGAACTCTAACACTACTGTAGGCGTGAATTAAGAATTTGTTCTCAAGGAAACTACATTCCCATGAAAAATGAGATAAGGATTGGTGACCATTGAGGCTTGTAACTCAGATATATATCTGGTAGAGATTAAAGCAGTTAACAAGACTGTTTTTATAGATAAGAACTTCAAGTCTGCCTCCTGAGCAGGTTCAAAAGGAGACAGCATAAGATTTTTTAACACAAAATTAAGATCCCAGGAAGGAGGCACTCACTTAAGAGGTGGATGTATACACAAATCCCCTTTTAACAATTGTTTAACAAGATAGCTATGCAGAATGGGGGATCCAGGAACAGACAAGCAATGGTGAAGCTTAATAGAAGAATAGGAATGTCCAGTAGATAATAACTCATACAAATATTGAAGACGCAGAGGCATCTCGGCTTGTAATGGGTCCCTTTTCTTAGAGTGACACCAACTAAAAAATATCCCCCACTTTGACAAATACAATTTTCTAGTAGCAGGTTGCTTAGCCTCCTGAAATAGCTGCTACTTATCCTCAATTAAAATTATGTTACTCAGTCAGTCAACTTAAGAAGTTGAGGGTTGAAGTATATCAAACATTCACCGTCCTGTGTAAGTCCAGCCTGTGAGGAGGTTTGTGATAATTGCCGCATCCAGTTTCAACAGAATTGAGAACCATGAGTGCCTGGGCCAAAATGGGATAACCACTTTTATCTTTGAAAGGTCCACTTGAATCTTTAATAGAAGTCTGAGGAAAGGGGGAAAGACACTGAGAAATATTGCCAACCAAGGGAATGACATTGCATCTATCTTCCAGATTCAAGTGCACAGGGTCCTGAAAAAGAATGTCTTCAACTGTCTGTTTTGGCTGGAGGTAAACAGATTTATTTGCAGAGCTACCCAAAAGAAGGACCAATTCCTGGAAGACACATGAGTTCAACATGCATTTATGGAGGCCAGTCCTATTCTGCTCAGCTTGTCTGCCACAATATTCTACTCAGATGGAATGTAAATTGCCTGGAGGGATAAATTGTGCTGAATTGTTTGTTCCCAGACTAACTTAGCTAGTCTGAGGAAGGAGTAGACTCTAGTCCCTCCTTGTTTGCTTATGTATCTCATCACTGTAATGTTGTCCATTTTACTAGCAAAGGACTCAGAAGAGTTGATTTAAGGATTGAAGAGAGTGCAGAATGCCCAGCACTTCCTTCACATTTATGTGTTTTAAACAGTCTCCTCTGTTACAAACACTTTGAACCTTTAATCATTGGACACCACCCCCCCCGAGTGAAATCTGAGACATCCATTCTCATTGACTGAGTAGGCTGTGAGGCAAAAGGAAAACCTGGAATGTGGGTCAACTGATGCACCTACCAATGTAGCTACCTCTTCACAAATCCCACAGTGGAAATCTGAAAGGACAGGGGATGCTGGTATTGGGTCTGAAGAGTTTTGATGAACTGCTAAATTTTCCACATATGAAGTCTGGCCAAATGAATCATGAGAATAGTAAAGGATATGTGTTCCAGAATTCTGAGATAATCCCTGGCTGATGCCCAAGTTAGTCTGGAGGTTTTCAGAAATTGCATCACATAAGACAGTATTTTGTCCTGGGGGAGAAAGGTCCTCATGAGGGATGTATCCAGAAGACAGACAGAAATGTGATTCTGTGAGTAAGAAGAAGAAAAACTTTCTCCATATTTATCAGAAATCCCAGAGATCCAAGTTCTTGTTAACCTTTTTTAAATTAAGAAAGAAAGAAAAAAGTTAAATAAAGCAAAATGCCTGCACCTACCAACTTCAAACATTTTGTCAGCAAACAAAACAAAACAAAAAAAAACAGAATTAATTTTGAAAGTTTCTGCCTCCTTGAGTCTGGTTTTATTTAATGTGGAGGGGAGCTGTATATATTTTGAGAACAATCTTTTTCTTTATATGGAAACACAGTTGATAAAGTTATAATGCTTGAAGCCATCTGCCACATTTGTCATGCTTAAGGTATGATTCTAATTTGAGTAGGTAAGGGTCACTACCTTCTGCAAAGTCCATAAAAGAGATGTTATTGCACGCAAGCTTGACTTAGGTTTTGATAGACATCATTAATGTCCAAAAATTGGATTTTACAAACAGGGTGTGAGAGCCAGGCCTGAGCAAACTGATTTTATGTTAGTTAAGTTGATGTGCAGTATAGAATTAAGCCTGCTATGCTTTTTCACAATTTGCTTCAAGCAATTTGAGCAAGTCAAGGAGGCATTAGATGCATTTGCAAGTAGAAGCATAGTTGTATTGATCATATGTGGGGTAATGGATGACCTCCAAAATGAATTAATTCCCTTTGGATTATTAGTTCTTCAGGTTTGGTAAGACCATCATTGCGTACATGATGAGACAGAAAGGGGATTTGGTAGTTGCCGTTTAGGTGATATTTAATATTATTAATGGTTAAGAAAGCTCCTATTATCTCAGTCCTGTACCCGAGATGGATTTGTCATGTAATATTTAATATTACTGGTTATGAAAGCTCCTGTTATCTCAGTCCTGTACCTGAGGTGGATTTGTCATGTGTTATTTAATATTATTACTGGTTATAAAAGCTCCTGTTATCTCAGTCCTGTACCCGAGATGGATTTGTCATGTGATATTTAATATTATTAATGATTAAGAAAGCTTCTGTTATCTCAATCCTGTACCCGACTTGGATTGTCATGTGATATTTAATATTATTACTGGTTATGAAAGCTCCTGTTATCTCAGCCCTGTACCCAAGGTGGATTTGTCATGTGATATTTAATATTACTGGTTATGAAAGCTCCTGTTATCTCACTCCTGTACCCGACTTGGATTCGTCATGTGATATTTAATATTATTATTGGTTATGAAAGCTCCTGTTATCTCAGCCCTGTACCCGAGGTGGATTTGTCATGTGATATTTAATATTACTGGTTATGAAAGCTCCTCTTATCTCAGCCCTGTACCCAAGGTGGATTTGTCATGTGACATTTAATATTACTGGTTATGAAAGCTCCTGTTATCTCACTCCTGTACCCAACTTGGATTTGTCATGTGATATTTAATATTATTATTGGTTATGAAAGCTCCTGTTATCTCAGCCCTGTACCTGAGGTGGATTTGTCATGTGATATTTAATATTACTGGTTATGAAAGCTCCTCTTATCTCAGCCCTGTACCCAAGGTGGATTTGTCATGTGACATTTAATATTACTGGTTATGAAAGCTCCTGTTATCTCACTCCTGTACCCGACTTGGATTTGTCATGTGATATTTAATATTATTATTGGTTATGAAAGCTCCTGTTATCTCAGCCCTGTACCCGAGGTGGATTTGTCATGTGATATTTAATATTACTGGTTATGAAAGCTCCTCTTATCTCAGCCCTGTACCCAAGGTGGATTTGTCATGTGACATTTAATATTACTGGTTATGAAAGCTCCTGTTATCTCACTCCTGTACCCAACTTGGATTTGTCATGTGATATTTAATATTATTATTGGTTATGAAAGCTCCTGTTATCTCAGCCCTGTACCCGAGGTGGATTTGTCATGTGATATTTAATATTACTGGTTATGAAAGCTCCTCTTATCTCAGCCCTGTACCCAAGGTGGATTTGTCATGTGACATTTAATATTACTGGTTATGAAAGCTCCTGTTATCTCACTCCTGTACCCGACTTGGATTTGTCATGTGATATTTAATATTATTATTGGTTATGAAAGCTCCTGTTATCTCAGCCCTGTACCCGAGGTGGATTTGTCATGTGATATTTAATATTACTGGTTATGAAAGTTCCTGTTATCTCAGTCCTGTACCCAAGGTGGATTTGTCATGTGATATTTAATATTACTGGTTATGAAAGTTCCTGTTATCTCAGTCCTGTACCCGAGGTGGATTTGTCTCAGAGTTAGACTTTATGGATGAAGATGGGCATGTTGCAAGGCTTGGTACGTAAATAAGAGACAGGAGCTTTGATGTAAACTCCATGAAGTCTATATTCAGAAAAACTTGAATTTCACTGGAACGTGTGCCTACCATATGATTTGGTAATCAATATAGCTAGCTCATTAAAATTTAAAGGAATATACCCCATACACATCCTGCCAGACCTACAGGATCTGACTGAATGTAAGTCATGAATATGGGAGGTGTTAGAAAAGTCAATTAACCATCTCCCAGTTATGGTACAAATCCTTGCATCCTCCGGGGACAGGAAGGCCTCAATACTATATATCTTCTTGTTTAAGTTTCTGGCATTAAAGAAAGCCATTCTCACATTATTTAAAATTTTGGATATCAAAGTGGAGTACTCATCCATTTTACTTTGCCTAATAAAGACACTGGAGTTTCACTTTCCTCTTCTCAGAATACACTCTTAGATGGAGAAGTAGAGACTGCCATTTGCAGAGCAGGCTGAATCACTCCTCACCTCTGTAGTATGTCTCAATTGTCCAGAGTTTCACAGAATGTCCAGATTTTTGCCTCATATTTTTGGTCTTTCTCATATGTATGCTTAGTGCTTTTAAGAATACTTTTGTGGGAGGCTTTATTGGAAGCTATCACTTTCAGTATACGGTTAAGAGTCTCATTTGTGCTTTTCACCCTGCTTATGTGGAACAAACTTCTGTAAATGAACTCAGTGTGGTCTCACATCCTGCTCTTCACCTTTATTAGCCTTACTTAATACTATGTTCTTCCCTGTACTAGACTAGTTGCAACAATGGACATTTGATTAAGAACAATGAACATTTGTATAATCATAAATTGTAACACTCATTACAATAACTTGAAAATACATTGTGAAATCTTGTGTGTGTGAAAAATGTGATTTTATTTTAAATATCTTATGGGGTGTTACATTCTCATGAAAGTTATCTAAGCAATTATTGTATTCACTAGTACAATGACTGCTAATTAAGTCTGGATAAAAGAATGTAACCTGGAAGTAGACAGAGAGGAACTTGGTTCCTCCTCATATGGCAATTCATCTTGCTCTGACCAAACACTTGTGCTTTTTTTGCATTTGTGGTCCATTAATATTTCATATATGGTAAATGCAGAAAAGAACCTTGCAGCAATTAACTGTCAGGCCACTACAAACTGTAGCAAATTATCTCAAAATAGGCAAAAACAGAACCACAGCAGAAAAAGCAGAAAAGAGAACTTCAACGACAAGTCAGCCAGCTATTAAAAATGAGTTTAATCCGTAAAAATAGTTAGCACTTTCACAAATATAATTTGCATCATTAGACCAATACTAAGCAGAAAAATATTCAGTTTCATAATAAATCATTTAATTAGCCAGTTGTAAACCATCCAATTAAATCTGTTAATTAACCAGCTAAAAACTTAAAAAAAGAATGTACAAACACTTTTTCAATAAATGCATGTTGTACTTTATGTAAATCTTTCTTTGTAGGAAAGACCAATAGACACCTTAGGGAGAGCATCAGGGGATCATATGTATTGTGCATGTAAAGGACATACTCATAGTGCTACAGCGAAACATTTAGTAGCCAAAGGGGCAGAACATACATTTAAGTTTATGGCATTAACAGTTATACAGGAAGGACCTAGAATGGGCAATATAGTTAGTAACACATAAGAAGCTGAACTTAGATGGATTCTAAGATTAAGGAACATCAAGGAAAAACATTAAATGATTATGTTTCAATAAAGCCACAGCTTAAAGCCAGAAAGTTATTGAAATAATTTTAGTAGCATTTTTTATGTTCAGAAAGTTTTAGAACTTTATTGAAAAAGTATTCGTACATGCTTTTTTAAGTTTTTAGCTAGTTAATTAACAAACTAATTTCATTGGATGGTTTAGAATTGGCTAATTAAATGATTTATTATAAAACTGAATATGTTTCTGCTTAGTATTGGTCTGATGATGCAAATTATATTTGTGAAAGCGGTAACCATTTTTACAGATTAAACTAATTTTTAATAGCTGGCTGACTTGTTGTTCAAGTTCTACTTGCTGCTTTTTCTGCTGTGGTTCTGTTTTGAGATAATTTCATATATGGCATTGAGTAACTAAAAAACTTGTTGAATTAACTGAGAATGGCCAAAAAGGATGCACTTTCAATTAATTTTTTCACTATAGTCTGTAAATAAGCTTGCATTTTGACATACTTCTGCCTTCCGTGTCTTTTAAGACCTTTGCATATATTTGTATTGTGACCAGCTAAACCTTTGAACTCATTACAGTGAAATATGTATTAATATAACAACCCCAGGCTATTGTATCTCACAGAAAGTGTTGTGTCGAATGCAGGCCATATTTTGGTGAACTTGGTGTTGGTAGGTCTAACTGCTGTTTTTGACTTTTATTTATCCATCATTTCACTGCCACAGGCTTAAAAAATAAATAATGCAAACTGTTAACTGTATTTCAATGAATTACTGACAGAAAAATCCTCTCATAGTAAAAAAGATATAAGCTAAGTGGAGCTTCGGAATGGAATCCACCATGTAATGTGTCCTCTCACGCTCTGTCTCTCTCTTCCTATATAGATATACCTATATATATATATATATATATATATATATATATATATATATGTGTGTGTGTGTGTGTGTGTGTGTGTCTGTGTGTCTGTGTGTGTATGTATGGGTCTCCTTTGAATTATCAAATTTACACCTTACCGAAATTTAAACCAAAGAGATGAGTACTTTGAAACTGGACATCACTGAAGCTTCACTTTGCCAAAATTTACATCAGTGAAACACCTGCTGTGCATAGACACACTCTGGCTAGGCTTATAAATGCCCTCAGGCAGATATCCTAGTACCTACCTATGAACCTATGAGCCTATATCTCACAGCACTCAGAGCTTTTGAATGAAGATTGTGGTACAGTGAGGATTGGGAAATATACACTTTTCCTCACTGTAGTGTGATCTCGGAGTTGGTATTTATAATTTGCAGGGGAGTGTGGGAGATGCATGGGGGTTTGCCCCCATGCAAAAATGTAAGAAAATGTATATTTTTTGTTTCACTGTAGCAGCTGGTGTTTCGTTTATGTAAATTTTGGCAAAGTGAAGGTTTGGCAATGTCCGGTTTCGAAGTACTCATCTCGTTGGTGTAAATTTCTGTAAAGGGTAAATTCGATAATAAATTTTATATACAATATTTCCACCCAAAAGCTCAGTAGTGGTATGCACCCTAACTCCATCCCCAGTAAAGCCAACCCAAACTGCACACCCACAAATGTTACCTGCACCTACACCTACTACCCTTTCTACCTCTGAATCCAAACTCCTGCTCCTAAACATGAGTGTTAGCAGTATTAGTAATAAAATCCAAAACATTCATGCAAATCTAGCTACTTACCCTCTGATATGCTCATTACTACTCAAATCTGGTTAACAAAGATTGTTCTAGATAATGAAGTCATCTCCCTTTGATTTAATATATTCAGGCTTGGCAAGAGAAAAAACAAATCCATTGGTGCAATTATCTTCAAAAACTGGTTAGAAATAATCCCATTCTCCCTACAGATCCCAAAATTTAACAACATGAAACTCCTCATATCACTCCTCAAATTCAAGAATAGAAAGTATCTATGTATCTCAGCTATTTGCATTCCACCTGCTAACACCAGTTCAACAGCACAAAGTATCTTTTACAGGCTATTTCACCATATTCAGCAAGAAACTATTATATCAGGTGACCTCAGCATTGACTGGCAGCTGAATGACAATGACAACAACAATAACCACACTCCGTCAAAATTGATTAATGTATATGGCTTTACAGAGCTAATCACTCCTACCACTAAAACCAATAAAATGTCTGGCAGACAATCAACTTTAAAAGTTGTCCTTACCAAAAACAAACAAATAAAATTCAAACATTTGGATGTCTGACAGACACAATAAGTAACCACTTTCCTACATGTGCAGTCAGAAACTATAGTACTGAATCCAAAGACATAATTTACAACTAAATACAAAATTTAACGAAGACACCTTTACCAACACTGTAACCAAGTACAACAGGAACATATTAACATTGTTGCCACTTAATGCCACACCTTTACCAATACTCTAACCCAGTATAACAGGAACAAATTAACATTGTTGCCACTTAATGCCACACCTTTACCAGTACTGTAACCCAGTACAACAGGAACATATTAACATTGTTGCCACTTAATGCCACACCTTTACCAATACTCTAACCCAGTATAACAGGAACAAATTAACATTGCTGCTACTTGATGCCACCATCTGACACTTTAATGAAACTTTTATAAATATAATTAACAGTCTAGCAGAGAGGCAAATCAAACCCTGCCCAAGGGCTAACTACAGAAACTAAAAGGATCACACTTCAAACCAACAAGGTCTGGAAAGACTGGCATAAAAGCAGAACACAAAATACATTTTATACATTTAGATCTCCATTCTGGCTACCCCACCACATCCTGTCCTTCTACTTCTAACACCACTGACTCAATACCAACTCAGTTCAACTCCTACTTTATACAGACCGTACTATCACTGATTAATAATAATAACAGTAATTCACCCGTCTTCCTCCTCCCAATCCTGTCTAAGCCACTCAGATGCCTTTTCTTCCTCCCAGTCTTAACCACTACTATAAAACCATTCAGGTAAAACTAACACCAAACTCTTAGCTGCTTACCAACTTCCAACAGGATACCTAAAAATGGCAACTAATGCCATGGCCTTCCCTGTATCCATATTAATAAAGAAATCCGTATCTGGCATATGTTCAATAGTGAGAATATATCTTGAGCATCTAAAAGGCAAAATTTAACAAAAGAGGGTAGATTTCTGAAGAAATTTATGAAAATATTTGATATAGAAGATGTGAATACAGTAGTAGGACTTCTGGAGAATTTATATATAATTCTTCAAGGTACAATAAGTGGACTAGACTAGAAAGAAGTCATAGAAGCATGTGTATTTATTTGAAGTCTTCATCACACATACAATAACTATTTCAGATCATGCGTCAATAACAACTAAGATAAAAATGCAAGGTAATGAAGTAAAAATGAGACACTGGTGCTTCCCCACATACCTGTTAAGAGAGGAATTTAAGGAATTGGTGCTCGAAACTATTGAAGAATTATTAGTGAAGATAGAAATTTCTTCAGAATGTATAGCTAGTGAGTGGGATAAAATGAAAGTGGAGTTTAAAAATAGGGGAGAAATAAAAGAAAAGGTGGTATGGTTAAGAAGTAACAAGAATTATTTAGAGGGACTGACAAAGGTTAAAATATTGCAGAATAAGGTGAATTTTACAGAACACAAAGCAACTGCAAAATGCTAAAGATAAAATAACAAGAGTATCTGGATAATACGCATGAGTTTAGAAAGATTGCTGTTAAGCAAACGTTTTTTTTCATAATAACTCCAAAGCACAAAAAGTGCAGAACAACATGGGCAATAGAAAGTAGAAAGGGCTGTTGCCAAATGTAGGGAGCCTATAACAAGAAAAGTAACCAGAGATCTTGTAGAGGTGTTACAGATGTTTTAAAATTTTATAAAAATGTGTATAAAGCAGAGGAATATGGAATTCAAGAAAAAGTACAGATGAAAATATTTATGGAAGATTTAAGTATGCAAGGTTAGAGGTAGATGAGGCTCAACAGCTAACAGTTAAGATAGGAGGAGATGAGATAAAAATAGTGATGTATAATCGATCTGCAGGAAAGTTTCTAGGACAGACAGTATTCCTGTGGAAGTTAGGAGGGAAGAAAGTGATAAAGGTCTAGAAGGTTTTGTTTAACAGTATTTTAAAAGAAGGGGAAAGCACCAACATCCTGAAAAAAAGCTGTGGTGGCTGTAATACCTAAAGACAACAAAGACCCATCAGACCCAACTTAATATAGGCCCATTTCAGTTTTAATCCATGATTATAAAGTGTTTATATCTGTAATAGCTAAAAGAATGGCAAAGGTATTGTCAAAATTCATAGATATGGATCAGTGTGGTTTTGTGAAATGGGAGGCAAATATTTGACAACATTAAGAGGGAAGCAGAATGTAAGAAAATACCGCTGCTGTTGCTGTGTCTTGATGCAGAGAAAGTATTCGACAGAGTAAGCTGGGATTTTATGAGTACAGCAATGACAGCATTTGCATTCCCTGATACAATAATAAGGTTAATCAGGAGGATATATGAGGGATTGGAGGCAAAAACTAAAGTGTGAGGGTTCCTCTCAGACGTTGTGTCTGAGGAACCAGGCAGGGGGTATCCTCTTTCCCCTTTGTTATTTGCAATATATTTAGAGCCATCGGCAAAGAATATATGGGACTCAGAAATTCAAGGATGTAATTGGTGTGGTAATCAAGAAAAATTTACTTTATTTGCAGACAATATTATTTTGTACCTGATAACAGAAAAGGATGTCTCATTGTTGTAGAACATTCTGATACAGTCTGAAGTCTTTTCAGGTTATAAAATTAATAAAGATAAAACAAAGGCTATTGATGTAAACTATGTACCCATGCATGAATTCGTTCAGTAATACCCATATTTATGGAGATGATAAAATGAAGTATTTAAGAATATGGGCTAAAAAAGATTCTGCTATGGGGTCTAGAGATATGTGCAAACAGACTAAACAAGAGACAATACAAAAACTAAAAAATTGGAAACCTTTGTTTATGGGTATGGGTAGAAAAATGCAAGCAGTAAAAATGTTTTTATTCCCTGTAGTTTTATACATAGGTGAGGCATATTTTTATCAACCAAAGGATAATTTGTGGATAGCATTTAATAAGGAGTTGAAAGATTTTGTCTGGGAGGGGAAGAGGGCAAAGGTCAAGTGGGATAAGTTTATCCTTGCAATAGAACAAGGTATTTTAGAGCTACACAGTTAACGCTTATATAAATAACACAAGAAGAAAGCTATAATTTAAAATGGAAAGGAGATAATGATGATGAAGCAGATGGAAATTGAAGAAATAAGCAGAAAGTGGGATTTGGGATGCAGATTATTAGGGAGAATAACAGCAGTCATAGAGAATATTACAATCATAAAGCAGCAGAAAGATTTTTAAGAACTAAACCAACATGAGCATTGAGAAAGGAAGTTCTGCTGGTAGGGATGACTATAATTAGAAGTATTAGAATAGGCAAAAGGAAGCTGGAAATTACTAGAGAAAACTGGCAAAGGAACCAAGGTATTTGGAGTAAATAAATAGAGAGGGAAATGTAATAGGGTGAGGACAGGCCAAGAAGACATTTAGAATGCAAGCCTACAGACTGCCTTCTCAGTCAGGTAAAAGAAGCCGGCACAGGTGATACAGGCAAAGAGAAGGGGATGAGGGATCCTATGTAAAAGAGTTGCTCTGGTATACTTTTTAGCTGACTCTAGATCAGAAGCTGCTGTTAAAAAAAGGGATAGTTATTAAGGCATATAAAATGTTGCATGATAACTATAGGAATCAATCAGAGGAGGTTAGAAAATATTGGGAAGAGAGATTAGATATGCAATTCACAAGGAAACAATGGGAGGACATGCATGGCTTCCAAGTATGTAACAGAGTCTGGAAGGTTTAGGATCTTTGCTTGGAAGTGTTTGCATAGGTATTTTTATACCCCAAGCAGAGTACAAAGAATGTTTCCTCAGGAAGATCGCAAATGTTGGAGGTGTGATGGGGAAGAAAGAGGTAACTGTGAACATATGTTTTGAGAGTTGGCAGACTTTAGAAATTACATACAGACTACTCTGTCAGAGATATCGGGTAAGCAAATGGATGTAACAAAGGAAATGATTTTTTGAGTTTGGATACAGGATCTGAATTGACTAGACATAGTAAGCCCTTGTCACTTTGAATTTTGGTGGATGCCAAAAAAGCAATGCTTAGAAATGGGAAATCAAATGGAAATCAAAGCATAAGCCAATCATATTTGAACAGAGATAAAAGAACAGGAAGTGGAATCTTTCGAAAAGGGAAAGAGCAAATTACATAGAAAAAAGTGGAAATTGTGGAAACAATGCATGTAGAATAATGTTTTGTAATAGGAGTGAGGTTTAAGAAAAGGCAGGAATTGAGCAATTATGTAATGCATTGATGATAATTGTACCGAAGAATACATGTGATGTTTAATGTTTGTAACTGTGAACATGTTAAAATGGTTTGTTTCCTTTTATGTTTTTTTTTTATTTGCATATGTCATGAGATAATTCTGTAAAGGTGTTAAAATATAATTTCTGAGATATGTCCCATCCCTCTAGAAAAAAATCCTATATAATACCACAAAGGCGACACATCAACAGGTACTACCACTATAGCCTCATTGTCATCCTGTTCCCCAAGGTCAGAAATACTAGAAAAAGGTATCCACTTGCAGCTTATACAGTACATTAACTCTCAAAACTTTCTCTCCAAACTCCAGCATGGTTTTAGACCTCACTATTGTACTACCACTGCTCTCCTCATCATCACCAACATCAAAGACCAACATAGGAATGATGGCAAAGGATAAGTCCCCACTACTAAAGGTGCCTCAGAACAAAGTACAAACAAGGCAAAGAGATACTGAGTACACCACCACAATTAAAATGTTCCAACTTTAATAAACTTTTGTGACAGTTTTAGTGAGTTTTTTAATCCGTTTATTAAAGTTGGAACATTTTAATCATGGTGGTGTACTCAGTATTGCCTTGTTTGTAACATAGGATTGATAGCAACTTAGTGTCTTCACTATTCTTAGATTTATAAACAGCATTTGACACTATATCTTACCGACACTTTCTTACTGAACTTTCTTTCCTTGGCCTCACCCAGCCTTGTCTCTCATGGTTGTAAATGCCTGGCCATTGATGTCGTATTTGGATACAGAACATCATCATTATACTTTTAAAAAACTTCACTACAAAGGCACCCTGGGTCTTTAGCCTAGTAACAATCTATGAATCTAATAACTCTGGTTCCATAGCTGTCTGAGTGACAGCAAGCAGTCAAATGGAAACAAAATCTGTCCTCCTTCCTACCAGTTACTGTTGGCATCCCACAAGTATTAATATTAGGCCCCTTTGTATTCTATAACTTAAACAAAACTTCTGTGTGTCCCAAATGACAATAACCTCAAATCTGACCAACACATATTGCAAATCACTAGTGTCTGTCTACCTTCTTCCTCCCCCTACTATCAGCTCACCTATTCTTACAAACTTAAATACAACACTTAAAGCTAAGCTCCACCTGTTACAGTAAAATAGCCAAATTTGCTGCTAACTTGACTTTTAAGAATCATTATTGCAGAGCCCTAAAACAAGTAAACTAACATGAGTTACACAACTATTTAACATCCTCACAACTAGGGTTGGGAGGTTGGCTTAATGGCTAAGGTGTTTTCCTTACAAACACAAGGTGCAGGGTT
>NC_056747.1:118925903-118965903 GCF_019279795.1 Protopterus annectens | reverse complement strand
GTTTCTACAGAAATTAAAAGTAAACTAGTATAATACAAACATGAACTGCAATATGAAGTGAGAAAAAAAAACAGGGTTATGGTATATTTAGAAAGAGAGTCAGGGGAGAGACATTGATTGAAGTAATAAAGTGAGTGACTAAGGGAGATTAAGGAGGTGCAAGGTATGAATATTAACTGTTCTTATTTAGGGATATAGTTTGTGCTGGGGATTAGCAAAATGACAGCCATGATTTTGCTAAGAAACTTTTCAGAATGGTTTTAAAGGACTGGAGGGAGGGTACCGAACTGATGGATACAGGAAAGGCATTCCAGGTCTTAGCAATATCGTATGACTACAGACTGTGCCCAGCAGATTTGATAGGTTTGGGGCAGACAAGAGATTTTGGTCACTGGATCATACAGACCGATTGGGAACATACTTGTGTAGAATTGTATTTAGTGCTGGACAAGCAGATGGATGCTGCTGGATAATTTTGTAGGTGGTAAGAAGTAGTGTATGATAGTTGATGGGGTAGTTCTAACCAATTTAGGCTTCTATGCTTTTATACAATGGTAAGTTCTGAAAGGGGTACTTGTGGCAAATTTAGCCACTTTATTACAGCATTGTTCGACTTTTGATATTTGTGATGCCTAGAGGTTAGTAAGGGTGAGTGCGCATAGTAAGGGGAGGAGGTAAGTAGTGGCAAGTGTAGTTTTAATTGCATTGATGAGAAAGATTTTGGCTCTGTAAAGCTTCCCTAGTTTTTATTGCATTGTTTTTAATGCAATTTTATGTTTGCAGGTCAAATTTAAAATTATCATCCACTATCAACCTTAATAATTTCTTGTAAGTGACTTCAATCGTATTATTAAAAGACAGGATTTTGCTTTTCTTTTTCATAAGAGATAGATTTGGGGAGGAAAACTATTTTTTTTGGGGGGGCACCAACTATAAAGCCTTATGGTATGCCAGTGATGACAGGGAGGTATGGAGAGAGGGTGGAGTGCCATTTTACTGACTGATACCTATTGGACATTAGCTTTTTGAACCACAGAAGGGTGGACTGAGGGAGACCTAATGAGGACATCTGAAGCAGAAGTTTGCTGTAACAAACTGTGTTGAATGCTTTAGACATGTCTAGTGATAAGGAGGAGACTAGTTAGCCATTTTCTCTAGCTTTATTGACAATATCTATATAGACTAGAAGGGCAGTGCTAGTACTATGAGAAGGATGGAAGCCATGTTGTGCAGGGAATAGGAATTCTTCCTGCAGGAAATATTTTAGCAATTGTTTTTGAATACATTTTTAAAATATTTTGGATAGGGGGATAAGTATAGCAATTCTATCGGCTGCTATTTTAACTTATTCAATTGGAAGGTCATCTACTGAAGTAGAGCTTGGTTTGAGTTTGTTTAAGAGTAGTTTTAAATAAGATGTAGGCATAGGTTTGAAGGCGAAATTGGATGTGGTGATATGTGGCTACTGGGCAGGGTTGGGATTGAATAATAATGAATCCTTGGTTAGGGATGCTATATTGGTAGAGGGGCGAGGGTTGAATTTTTGAATGAGATGTAAGATTTATTTATTTGTTGACCAGGATTTTTTAGGGTTGTGTTTACTATTGTTCTGAAAGTTGTTATAGTATATTTTTTTTGTATTCATTTGCTTTTTAGTAGATTTGCGGATCATTCTGAAGTTTTTTGAGCTGTTGTCGTGTTTTCCATTTTTGCCATTCTTTCTACGATTTTTCCCCTATCCCTGGCACTAAAGCCAGTGCTAGAAGCTGCCTTTGTACTCTCGTTTTAAAATATGCAAGTGTCATCTACCTTTATTCAGAGACCAATAGAATGAAGTCAAATTCTTTGTTTCTGTTTATATGCATGTTTTTTGAGATATTTGAATGATAGTAAGTTTACCCTAATGTACAGTTGCTTCACTAGTGAGCAGTGTTTCATACCAAAAAAAGTAAATAATTCTTAGACTTTTGGTTTTCAAGGCTATACTGAATATTACCAGTCTTTAAACTGATTAACTAAATACATGAAGAATATATCAACTGTTCATAAGGATGTCTATAGTTGCATCTAAAGAGATTTTTATTAGTGAAGGACATACATATGTGCATCTCAGAGCTTTTTCAGCTCCATCTTTCATTTTTCACTTCCAATCTTATTACAATGTAACATTCTTAAGAGATAATGCAGTCATAAAAAAATCAAACTGTCAGTTAATTAGTTAGTAGTAATTTTTTGTACCCCACAGTAAAGCATTTTTTGGTTTGTAATTTGCCATTTATGGAGATGTTTGAGAATTGATATGCCAATTATATTTTATAAAATCATAACTAATAGGATGAAGAAGTATTTCTAATTATAATGCTACTGTAGGGGTGTCAGTATTTATGGATCCCTGCTCAACCTAGAAAACAAACATTACCTGTATTATATCTTCTAGAAATACATAGAAACCTGTTAGTTTCTTTTATGAAATTACAAATTATTGGCAATATTCTTCTTCCAAGATGTCTGCATACCATTACATTACATTACACTTGCTAGTATGACCTTTTAAATGCCTCAGCAATCTCTCGCATCACCATCCCTCTCATTCCCTATCTATTTTATCACCTTTTTCTATGACCTTTTGAATGTCTTGGTGACCCTACAATATGCTGCCTGCTCCTACCTTCCCCCATGTTCTTTCTGTTTTTAATAAACCTTTTGCCTCTTCCAGTCAAAGTGAGAAGAGCTCTAACTCCTCTCTAAAGTTTGACAATATTCCTTCTCCTAAGTTTATCAGTCTTTTTAGTAGTTTTCCTCCGAGTTCCATCCAACAGCTTGATGCTTGATGTCCTTTTTTTTATATGGCCTGAGAACTGTACACTAGTACCTATAAAATGTTATCTTGAAATACTGCAAGATATTATGCTTAAGTGCAATAATTTTATTGTTCAGTTGTAATTGTCAGGATTTTCTCTCCATGACTCTGCTGAAAGGGGGCTATGCCTAGTCAGTCTACTCTGGTAAGCAAAAGCAAATATATAAAATAAAACAAATGAATTTGACTTTCACAGCTGAACTAACGTGGGGGAAACCTCAACATGGTGCAATGCATTTGCAGGATTTCTGTACACGTACCCCTTCCTTCTGCTCTTTCTGTGTTGGCCGTCACTAGTAAGCATGTTGCACACATAAGCATGTTGCACACATTCCCACTTTCTCATTTCGTGCCAAGGAATGCCTGCTTAGAGTTTTGACATTATAATATCTTTGTAGTCATTTGTCCAGTGAGTGTTATTTTGGTATCTCCTGCAGTAGCTTTCCCGGTTGCAGTCTTTTCTCATTGCAGCAGTGCTCATGCATGGCATCCTTGCAGAAGATTCCATCCTTCCCAGCATACAGTTAACAAATTGCATGCAGGTTATCCATGTCTGACTAGTACATTTTTGATGTTCTGATGGTAACAGTGTATATAAGATTTTTTTCGGCCTAGCACAGTTTCTTGACTGATTGTTTCAGTTTTGATGTCATAGTATATTGCATTTAAGCTAATCCCACCATATTCACATGTCCTTTGATTGCACATACTTGCTCTGTAATTAATCTGTCATACTTAGTTGACTGAAGGTTTTCAATCTTTTCATCTGCTGGTTTGTGGAGTTTATCAGTGCATTTCTGTTGGTAGGTAGATTTTCACATCTAATTAGTATTGTCTTAGCTGGGTTTAATGGAAGTCTTCTGCCATAGTTTTTATGCTTCAAAAACTGTACGGTATAGTTTGCTGAAAGGTATCTAGAGTGAATGAGAGATAAGCATGCTGTCATCTGCATACTGTATTTATATATTGTATGTTTTCTGCAGTGCCACAGTTTGGACAAACTTGATTTACAAAAGTAGTAAGCAGTATGCCCAGCCTTTAGTCCAATTCCTGTAGGTTACAGTGCAGATTGGAAAAGCCTGTCATGAGGTTTGCTTTCTGTAGTCCAGATAATTTTTAAACTGCAAGTGGAAGGAGCTAGAGGTTCATTCACTGCCCAACCTGCTTAACATACATTGGATCTTGCATAAACTCAGATGATTTTAGCAAACTAAAGAACATTGTAGATGTACAGTTACATTTACCAAGGTTACTGAATATTGTGTAAGAGGAATGTTAATTTGTTGATTTTTTTTATTTTACTGGCGTTTGACTCGTGCTTCACCCCCTATAAAACTTTGCCTTTCCCAAACAATTCTAATCTAGCAACCCCCACTCGTACAATTTAACTGAAAGATAGTGTTTAAATGTTGCTATCTAATTATCGAAGCTACTCAGTGTAGTATCAGTAACTGATTTAACACTGTATATTTCTCTTACCTTCCAACAAGGAAAGCTGTTTATTGCTCTACTCTATATTACAAATGCTAGACAACAGCGTGTTTACCCAAAGGTAAAGGAGCGCTACACAGCTGTCTTAGTCTGTGAGCGATTTAATCTGTTGCTCTCCAATCAAAGTAAGCTATTCTACAGCCCTGTTGCTCTCCAATCAAGGTAAGCTATTCTATAGCCCTAACCTATCTAGTGAACGCTAGACAACAGCGTTATTTTGACCACAAGTGCAGGAATGCAGCAAAATTGTCTCTGTCCATGGGCGATAGAACTAATGCTTCAGCTCCTCAGCTATTAGCGTAACGGCTTATGTTTTTCTGTGGCTGCAGGGCTTATCGGGTCCCAGCTTCCAAGTCTGCTTTATCAGTGCTTGGGCTAGTATTATGAACTGAGCGTATGCTCAAAAGCCTAGTAGTATCTGCTAAACTGTAATACAGCACTGTTAAATCACCAAAAGAACACAGCCTCCCCATTTAACCGAATATATGCTAGTTTTTCACTATCTTGGGCACATGGCTTACAATTGTCCTGCTTAAATGCTATCTCATTACGTTGCTCAAGCAAAGACTGTACATATATAATTCCCACTAGCCTCTCTTATAATTAACTATCTTAGCTTACTGCCCTCACCACTCAGAACCTAGCTCCAGATGGTTGTATTCATTCTAGTAATACCTAGCTTGACTGTTGCATACTGCTTAAGACCTTTCTCTAATTGTATGATTATTGTGTACCTATTGCTAGCTTGAATATATGCTGGGATGCCCTGCATTCCTCCTGCTAACTTTACAATGAATGTTTTGTAATGTCTGCTTGAATAGATGTCGGTATGCTTTGCTTTGTATCTATACATGTTGCTATAAGTATTTTTCAACTGTTTGTATGAACTCAAATCTACTGAGTACAACCACTACTGTATTTACTACCTGTTAACTTGTTTGATCTGCATGATTGTCTGCACTACCCTATTCTGAATATCTCTTTCTTACCCCTTCACTATTTTTTCCCCTTGTCCCCACTGTTCCTAGGTTTGAACCTTCTATCCTACACTAAACCTTGAACATACCTACCTGGTGAAAGGACTCCCTGCAGACCAAATCCATTCATGTCTATTATAGCATAAAGACTTGCCGTCCTGCTTAATGAATCCTGTTTACTAGGAGGCAAGAAAGTATGTGTTAAAAGTGGTATTATTTAAACACTTGCTTAATATCTAATGTACGTACTATATGCTACCTTAGCCAGGATACCCAGCAGCCATTCTCTCCCCTCGCTATCCCCTAGCATTTAGATCCTTTATCACTTCTGTGCTGTCTCCTGAAACTATTCCTTAAGAGCCTTCGCTAACCCTGATATATCTCTCTGCTCACTTGCCTCTGTTGTTATTACTCTAACTGACCACTAGATGGCATTCTAAACTAGGACAGTATGTAACTCTTCCATTCTTCCCTGATCTCCATAGCTTTTTAATGTTTCTGTCCTAGGCTTGTGAACTATCTTTCTGCCCTATCTCTACCTGCTACTCACTGCTTACTTTGCTTTGCTACTACTTACCTTCACGACCAATATTACCTATCCCCCTTGACCTACCCTGTCACAACTAAGGAACTCAGTAATCAACTGCTTACTGTTAGTTTATGGCTGACTGGCTCACTTACCTGTCTGAACTCGCTCTGTTTGCCCTATGGGCGCACTCCGCTCCCCTACCCTGCCCCCAATTCCCACCCGCCCCAGCACATCTACATTTATACCTAACAAACTCCTCCTACCAAACCTACTATCCAATCACAGTCCTCTTCCAATTACCCCTCCCCCTATTCTCTAATCAGAGAACACTCCACCTTTCTTTCCCCTCCCACTATTACTCCTCCCACTACAATTTTCCTACACCCCTATACACTCATTCTTCCATTATCCTTGCCTACAATATCTAACTCTCTCCATTCACTTCTAGACCTTCCCTTCTCAACTAGCATTTCACATTATTCTTCTCTTCACTGTACATTACCCTACCCTATCCTAACATGCCCTACCAACTCCCCTTAACTATTCAACTCCCTAGCTCCCTTCTCATCTTACTAATACCTCTGTATCTTGCTACTTCTTACTCCCATAATGCTCCTCCACCATTCCTCCCTCCTACTCAAACTATCCCTAACCACCAAACACAACCTCTCCAACTCCCTCACTTTCACTCCATATCCTCCCCTCTTATTCCACCCAACCTATTGCATCTTTTTCATCCCAAACTATTCTATACCTGAACTAAAACTCTCTCTCTCTGAAACTTCTGCTAAACCCTAACAAATACCTACTATACAAACCTTACAGACCAAAACTTATCACCTACAATGTCCTAGCCTTATCTGGAGACATTCATCCTAACCCTGGCCCTTGCCTCAGCACAAACTACTCCATCCCTCCACCCTCTTCCTCACCTACAACAAATAACACTCCCCACCCTTTTTCTTCTCTTCACTATCAATGCCCAGAGCCTTAACAACAAATGTCACCATGTACAAACCTGAATTAATCACAATCAACCCGACATCCTAGCCATTTCTGAAACTTGGCTAAAACTCCATATCACTGACTCTGAAATATTATCTCCTGGTTACCATATCCTCAGAAGTGACCGTTTAAACAAAAAAGGCGGAGGCTCTGCTCTAATTTACTCCAATCTTCTCTCTCTAATTCCTCTTCAAATCCCTACCCCTAATTTAAAAAATTCCGAAATCACAGCAAGCCTTCTCCGATTAAATAAACATAAAAATATCTGCTTCATTTCCTTTTACATCTCCCCAGGCAACAATATCTCCACCCTTGAAGATATTCTATACTGGGCTTCAACTCAAATAAAATATGAAACCTATATTCTAGGCGATGTCAATATCGACTGGAATAAAATTAACACATCATCTCCCTCACTTTCCATTAACCTTCTAAACTTCACACAAGTAATCTCTTCAACTACTCGCCCCAACAAAAATCACCCCCCCCCGGGGTCCATCTTAGATTGGATTCTAGTCTCCCATCCAAACAAAATCACTCTCTGTGGCACTATCCCTGACACCTTCAGTGACCATCTCCCTGCCTTCATCCATCGATCAAGTAGCTCCATCCAACACCAACATCTCTACATTCAAACTCGTAACCTCAGCAACTTCAACCCCTTAATTTTTTCTAACATCTTTAAACAAATTAACTGGCACCCTCTAAATACCCTCCGACTCGACAATGCTGTTGAACATTTTAACTCTATCTTCCTAGATACTCTTAACTCCCTAACCCCCCTAAGAAATAAGCAAATCAAAATTAATTCTGCACCATGGCTGACCAAAGAAACTAAACAAATTATGCATCACAGAGACAAATCCTGGAAGCTCTATCAGAAAAATAAATTGTCCTCTACCTTACTCCTATATACCCAACTCCACAACCAAGTAAAAAAACTTATTACCAAGGACAAAAAAAAACTACTATAATAAACTTCAGTCCAATAACAATAAAAACCCAAAACAATTCTGGAAATTAGTCAACTCCCTACTTCATCCCGGATCTCAAAACAACCCTTGCCCTGACCCTAATCTATCCGACAGTGAACTGAGCTCCCCCTTCAATACCTTCTTTACTGAATCCATAGCTAAGCTAACCAAAACATTCCCTAATAACAACCCACCTAACTCCCTTTTCACTTCACCCAACAACCCAAACAACAATCCCCTCAATTTCCATCTCAAACCTGTTTCCACCACTTTTATAAAAAAGCTTCTATCCAAGCTAGAGCCATGCTCTAATGCCCCTGACAACATTCCCTCTTCCTTCCTCAAACATGCGGCTGAAGGTATCGCACTCCCAATTAGTATACTGATTAATAGATCCTTAAATGAGTCATACGTACCAAAACTCTGGCATTCAGCCTACATCCTACCTCTTCACAAAGGAGGCAAAAACACCGCTATTTCTAACTTCTGCCCCATCTCCCTACTCTCTCCACTATCTAAAATTCTAGAAAAATGTGTCCTCCACCAACTTTTACCTTATCTAATTCAAAATCACCTCCTAACACCCACCCAGCATGGCTTCCGTCCTGGCCACAGTACCATAACTTCCCTACTATCCTTCCTAGAAGCTGTCAATCAAGCACGAGACTCTGGACTCATTGTATCTACAGTTCTGCTAGATCTTTCAAAAGCCTTTGACACCATCTCCCACACACACCTTCTTCATCATCTGGCTAATCTCAAACTCTCCCCAAACACTCTTTCCTGGTTATCCAGTTACCTATCTGATAGATCTCAAGCAGTCAAATGGAAGAACTCCATCTCTTCCTTCTTGCCTGCACCTACTGGCATTCCTCAGGGGTCCATCCTTGGAACCATGCTTTTCAACATCTTTATAAATAACCTTCTCACTTTCATCCCTGACACCACAGTCATCCAATACGCTGATGACTCTACCTTAGTCTGCTCTGCCCCAAACTTTCCTGAACTACTGACCAAAACCCAATTAGCCTTTACCACTACAGAGAACTGGATGCACCAAAACCACCTTTCTCTCAACTCCAATAAATCCAAAATACTAATGTTTCGCCCCTCCAAAGTTTCCTCTTTGGACAAAAAAACACTTTCAATGTCCTAAACCAAACTAACACTGCCATTGAAGTGGTCCCCTCTGCAAAACTCCTTGGCATTACCATAGATGAACACCTCAAATTTGATCTTCACATACAACAAAACATAAAGAAAACCCACCAAAAGCTAGGTATGCTATATAGGAACAATCACTTTCTTTCCATCTCCACTAGGCATACCCTGGCAACCACCTACCTCCTACCTTCCCTTCTATATGGATCCCCTCTTCTAACCAATTTGTCTGTTACCAACACCTCTAAGCTCGAAGCTTGCTATAATAAGATCTCTAAATTTGCCACCAAATCCAAAACGTCAACTCACCACTACCTCAGCCTTCACTCTCTGAAATGGTTATAACTCCCTAACCACCTAGACTATCTACAACTAACCACTGCTCACAAACTAATATTCTCCCCTGATAAATGCCCAGCCTTAAAGGACATCCTTCCTTCATACATCCCTAACAGATCACTGAGATCTGAACACCAAAACCTAATCTCCATTCTTAAACACAAATGACCCACTGGCCAGCTTTTACTCTCCTTTTCTCTAGGTAAAAAATGGAGCACTCTGCCTCCTTCACTTAGGACTATACCCAACACTTAATCCTTCAAAACTCAACTTTTAAAAATGGAACTCTCTGCCTCCTTTACCTAGGACTATACCCAACACTGAATCCTTCAAAACTCAACTTTTAAAAATGGAACTCTCTGCCTCCTTCACTTAGGACTACACCCAACACTGAATCCTTCAAAACTCAATGTTTAAAAATGGAACTCTCTGCCTCCTTCACTTAGGACTATACCCAACACTGAATCCTTCAAAACTCAACTTTTAAAAATGGAACTCTCTGCCTCCTTCACTTAGGACTATACCCAACACTGAATCCTTCAAAACTCAACTTTTAAAAATGGAACTGTCTGCCTCCTTCACTTAGGACTATACCCAACACTGAATCCTACAAAACTCAACTTTTAAAAATGGAACTCTCTGCCTCCTTCACTTAGGACTCGACCCAACACTGAATCCTTCAAAACTCAACATTTAAAAATGGAACTCTCTGCCGCCTTCACTTAGGACTATACCCAACACTGAATCCTTCAAAACTCAACTTTTAAAAATGGAACTCTCTGCCTCCTTCACTTAGGACTATACCCAACACTGAATCCTTCAAAACTCAACTTTTAAAAATGGAACTCTGCCTCCTTCACTTAGGACTATACCCAACACTGAATCCTTCAAAACTCAATGTTTAAAAATGGAAATCTCTGTCTCCTTCACTTAGGACTATACCCAACACTGAATCCTTCAAAACTCAACCTTTAAAAATGGAACTCTCTGCCTCCTTCACTTAGGACTATAGCCAACACTGAATCCTTCAAAACTCAACCTTTAAAAATGGAACTCTCTGCCTCCTTCACTTAGGACTATACCCAACACTGAATCCTACAAAACTCAATGTTTAAAAATGGAACTCTCTGCCTCCTTCACTTAGGACTATACCCAACACTGAATCCTTCAAAACTCAACTTTTAAAAATGGAACTCTCTGCCTCCTTCACTTAGGACTATACCCAACAGTGAATCCTTCAAAATTCAACTTTTAAAAATGGAACTCTCTGCCTCCTTCACTTAGGACTATACCCAACACTGAATCCTTCAAAACTCAACGTTTAAAAATGGAACTCTCTGCCTCCTTCACTTAGGACTATACCCAACACTGAATCCTTCAAAACTCAACTTTTAAAAATGGAACTCTCTGCCTCCTTCACTTAGGACTATACCCAACACTGAATCCTACAAAACTCAACTTTTAAAAATGGAACTCTCTGCCTCCTTCACTTAGGACCATACCCAACACTGAATCCTTCAAAACTCAACTTTTAAAAATGGAACTCTCTGCCTCCTTCACTTAGGACAATACCCAACACTGAATCCTTCAAAACTCAACTTTTTCTTCACCTATCTTCCAAATGGAAATGCTCTTGCTTTCACCCCACTTAAATTCTATGGACTCCCCACTAAGCTCTCCTTACCCCCACGCCACTATACTCTCATACTTATTCTTATTTTTCAAAATATACAGAACTAGCAGACTTTAATTGACTCCAAGCATGTAAATATTGTTTCATCAAAAAAAAAAACACTCTGTCGACAAGTTGTTAAACTGTCTCATAATGTATATTACACTCAGCAACTCTCGAATGTATGAACCCTACTCTTGTATTTCACTTTGTAACCTTTATTTTCTGTTTTGCAACCTATACTGTATGGTATTTTACTTTGCAACCTTTATTTGCATTTTGTAACCTATATTGTATTATACTGTTCATGGAGCTTTTCTCCCCGGGCCTCCACTGAAAATGGGCACTTTTTGACCCAGTGGACTTCCCCAGTAATCAAACTGAAAATAAATAAATAAAGTAAATAATTTATAGATTGATTCGCTCATTCAGTTATTTTACCATCTCTTAATGGGTGAGTAGACTGACCAAAACCGGACCTATTCATTCAAAACTCAGGCCAAAGGCAATTTTGTTACATTATCAACACACACACACACACACACACACACACACACACACACACACACACACACACACACACACACACGCACACACACAATATATACACTCTAGTAGTGCAATAATATGAGGCCCTGCTAGTGAAATACAACACAACATGGGGATTACAACTGTTCACAGTACAAGAACTGTAAAGAGCACAAAAACAATATCTCCACACTATATCCTGAAGCCAGATTATGTATTGGAGAGCATTGTGTACTGCAATACATATTTGGTGAAGTGGTGATGCATTATTTTCCAAATTTTCCCTTGGGGACTTAAAGAAGGACTGGCCTGTAACTTCTCAAAAAAGTCTACTTTACATGTAGACCGTATATTCTTTGTTACATGTAATATAATGTTACAGCAGTTTGCTTTATACCTATGGTATCATCCATTTGCATGATAGTGCTTTTATTTCATTTACATCCAAACATTTTTCTTCTGCTACTGATCCTGGGTGTAGAGGTTATATCATTGGTAGCTTCACCAAAACTACCTGGTTAACATACTCATAAATAAGATAAAAACACATCTTTCCTGGAATCCTGTAATGCTATCAACAATAAATAATGAGTATTTTCATTTTGGTGGCAAGATCAAAGTTCTGATGTGTGATTTACTGGCAATTAACCACCCAAATCAGAATGATTATAATGAGTGAAATGTATAGTCATGCATGGTTTATACAACTATTGACTTCACGGGTTAGTTGAATAAGGCAAAAATATGATATACAACCATAGTGGAACTATCAATGCAGAGACAAAAATATGTTTATCCACGTAGGATTAAAACCACATTGCTTTTTATTGCATAATAGATCTGATTACTTCCAGCTTCAGTATTATTGGTTATAACCATATAATGTGCTTTCAATTTGTAAATCAAAAGTAAAGATGGGAAGGAAGAGAATATATAACGGTAAGTAAGAAATTAGAACAAGACTAAATAACGTGTAATTTACTGTTTCCTACTATATGTTGAATAGAATATTGCTCATATAATGCAATGAAGCCTTTTCCTAAAAAGTATGATGATGTGTGTATGTGAGACAGTAGAAGTCTAATGGGGGTGGAGATAAGGAGGGGGCGTTTTATCTCATCTCAGACAGAATTTTTTTCAGAAGGATGCTGTACAGTTTAAAATGAAGATGTTTTACTACAGGTAAAGAAAAGAACTACAGCTAGTAGGCATGAGGCAGCTTATAAATGCCCGACCCTCAATGTCCTATGAGACAGCTTATAAATGCCCGACCCTCAATGTCCTATGAGACAGCTTATAAATGCCCGACTCTCAATGTCCTATCAGACAGCTTATAAATGCCTGACCCTCAATGTCATATGAGACAGCTTATAAATGCTCAACTCTCAATGTCCTATGAGACAGCTTATAAATGCCTGACCCTCAATGTCCTATGAGACAGCTTATAAATGCCCGACCCTCAATGTCCTATGAGACAGCTTATAAATGCCCGACCCTCAATGTCCTATGAGACAGCTTATAAATGACCGACCCTCAATGTCCTATGAGACAGCTTATAAATGCCCAATTCTCAATGTCCTATGAGACAGCTTATAAATGCCTGACCCTCAATGTCCTATGAGACAGCTTATAAATGCCTGATCCTCAATGTCCTATGAGACAGCTTATAAATGCCTGACCCTCAATATCCTGTATGGATAAAGGACCTCATTATTCTCTTGGGAAAACTTGACTAGCCTTAGAAAGGCCCCCTCCCCTGGGTCGTTAGCCTAGTAACAGATTATGAATCCATACTCTACAATTACTGGTCCAGTTTTTGCACTTGTATAGTTATGATGATTCTAGTACTTATCTGTAATAAACCAGCTTAGATTTCCAAATGGTCCGTAATGTTTTATTTTTTTTTTCAGCCATAGAAGCAACGATGAACAAGACATGATGTACGATGATGCAGAAACAGTAAGATCAGAGAAGCCTTTTTTTCCACCTGCACCACCTGTTCTGCCTCCCAAACCTGCAAATTTAGGAGAAGGTATGCCACGTGATGTCATTTTTAGAAGATATACTGTACAGTGATGATGTATACAGTTTAATAGCATTATTTGTATTAGTGCCTGCTTCTTATTCATGATAAAAAGGCATTGGAGAAATAACTCCTGTAGTCCTACAACACTAGCAATGCAGTAATGTGAAATGAGCTTTTGGTCTGAAACCCAATTACAGGTACATGCTTTTTTTTGTGAGGGCTACTTCTTTGCAGTGGCTGTAGCATACATGTCAGTGATACAGAAGGCAGGTCGCTGATGCTGTTCTTTTAGCAGACATGTATAAAAACTGTCGCCATGAGTAAGAAGTAAATCTCCATGCTAATAGGTACTGAGCAGGTGACAGTTCAGAAAAATGACAACAATTAAATTACCATTAGGATATTAGGGAGCCTTCCCATACTTAGAAGTTATTTTTAATTGCTTTAGGTTACTTTGGTTTGGTTACAGTATTCTTATAATTCAATGTCAGGAAAATGAATCATTACATTTAAGTGACCTTTTCCTCAGCCATAAACCATATTTCCCTAATTTATTTACTTTTTTTCAGTTCTGAACTTACCAGGTTCATTCCCAGTGGTTGTGAAGCCAATTATTGCAGGAGATGAAATCCTCAGTTTAGACCTGATGATGGTCACCCATCTTATATGGTAAGATGGATAGCTCTTTTCCCTTCCTATATTTGGCTGTGGGGATGCGCATATACTCCTGACCTGTGCAGATGTCCACACATCTGCCAGTGTGACATTGCTGACCCCCTTAGTATTTTATAAATAGTCAAACTCTTGCTGTGTGCCACAGATCACTCATATTCCTGTAAGTTTCACAACAATTCCTCTACACTATTGCATTGTTTGGATATGCAGCCAGTCCCTCTCTGGAAGGTGGTGCTACATGACCAGCTTGACTGCCAACACTCATATAGAAGGCTGTGTCATATCACCAGCTTGTGTGTCAACACTTTCATGGATGGCTGTATCATATCACCATCTTGGGTGCTGTCATTGTCATGGATAGCTGCATCATATCACCAGCTTGGATGCAGACAGTCTCATGGATGGCTGCATCATACCACCATATTAGGTTCTCAGACTCTCATACAAGCCAATGTTAAATAACCAGCTTGAATGCCCTCATATCCTGCACACCAAATTATCAGTTTAGGTGCCATAAATACTATCTGCATATTGAGTCTCATTATCTGCAGTTTCTTTAAGGGAATAATGGAGACTCATTTTGGCATGTTAGGTTTGCTGGTGACACAGCCTTCCAGGAGGGTGGTGGCACCCAACATGGTGATATGACATAATGTTAACCAATATGGTATATGACATAATGTCACCCAAGCTGGTGATATGACATAATGTCACACAATATGGTGGGTGATGTGACAATGTTCTGTATGGATGTTGACACCTAAACTGGTGATATAGCATAATGTTCGCTGTGGATGTTGACATTCAATCTGGTGATATGACACAACCTTCCATAAGAGTGTTGGCATTCAAGCTGGTGATTTAGCACAGCCTTTCAGAGAGGAACTGGCTGCAGCCATCCACGAGAGAGACATGGGGAGTAAAGCTACACAGCAACAGTAAACACATTTGCATACTACTCACCCGTCAAATTTTCAAAGAATGTCCAGACTTTTGCCTCGTATTTTTGGCTTGTGTTTCATAAAAGTTGTTTTTCTTTTTCTGGCAGATCATTGTTGATTAAAGTCACTAAATTGTGACTGTTAGATTAGGAACTTCCATTTTTAAAGTAGTTATTAGACATTAGACAGGCTAAAGGGTAAAATAAATTGTATTTCATTTATGCATAAAAGACAGTTAAGCAGAAAGAAAATAGAATTACCTGTTGTTTGAGCTTCAGTTCCTAATTATACCTACTCATTTTACGTTTCTGACTGAGTGCCCAGGCTATGGCACATATTTTTGTTGATAATGTATGCTGAAAAGGTGAGTTGGAGCAGTGTTGGATAATGCTCCATGTACACAGTGGCTATGAGATGAGATATATGACTCACTATAAATCTAAAAATGATGGTTTCCCTGTGGTATGAGAGCTGGGCAGCTGGCTGTGCTGCTGATGGCCTGAGGCAGAATAGTGACTCATGCACCAGAAGGCTGGTCAGAGGGACTAGAAATGACTGGCTATGCCTATGGTGCCCACCTCCTAAAGGAGGGGTTAAAGAAGTGCCTGCCCCCTCTTGTATAGTAGTCCTACAGGGAGATGGGAGGGGTATACATGTGCAATATACAAATGGGATTGTTGTGGTCAGAGCTGCAAGAGAAGGATATTCCTTGCAAAGTTGCTGAATATCCCCACTGCTGAGTGTCACTGAACTGTCCCTCCATTATTTCACTTGGACAAAGGAATTCTCTTGGGGTAATGACTAGGGCATAATAAAGAAAATTCCCTCCCTTCCATAGCATATTCTCAGGGTGATTCATTGTTGTCAAACCCATACCTTAAACAAACAAGCTGAGGGGAAGGAGCTCTATTAAAACTATTATAAATCCATGTTGTCTGGTACTACTAAGTATAGTTCTGTGTTAAGCTATGAAAAGTGAAGACTTTCACCTTGGGCTACTGCTACAGATGAGGTGTCAGATGAACACACCAATCATCAAAATAAAAGTACATACATGCATTACATGCATACAAAGTAAATGTATACCTATACTCAAGGTATAGTAATCAAAAGTCGTGCAAACAAGATGGTAAAGAATACCTATACTCAAGGTATAGTAATCAAAAATCCTGCAAACAAGATGGTAAAGAATACCTATACTCAAGGTATAGTAATCAAAAGTCGTGCAAACAAGACGGTAAAGAATACCTATACTCTAGGTATAGTAATCAAAAATCCTGCAAACAAGATGGTAAAGAATACCTATACTCAAGGTATAGTAATCAAAAGTCTTGCAAACAAGACGGTAAAGAATACCTATACTCTAGGTATAGTAATCAAAAATCCTGCAAACAAGACGGTAAAGAATACCTATACTCAAGGTATAGTAATCAAAAATCCTGCAAACAAGACGGTAAAGAATACCTATACTCAAGGTATAGTAATCAAAAATCCTGCAAACAAGATGGTAAAGAATACCTATACTCAAGGTATAGTAATCAAAAGTCGTGCAAACAAGACGGTAAAGAATACCTATACTCAAGGTATAGTAATCAAAAGTCTTGCAAACAAGACGGTAAAGAATACCTATACTCTAGGTATAGTAATCAAAAATCCTGCAAACAAGACAGTAAAGATACCTCAATAACCAGATGTAAGGAAAAAGGTACAGCATCTGTATTATTTCCCTGCTGCTAAGTCAATAAGTAGGGAGTTATAATCTATAGGGATTTATTTTGAGACAAGAAATCAAAATCGATGAATCACAACTTAGCTTTAGGAATCCTAGAGAGAGAGAAGGTTGTTTCTTACACCATTACATTGCATTTGTCTGATGCCAAAAACGGTGACAGTTATCATACCCTTAAATGATTTTATTGTGCTGCCTCCCCTCCAGCCCTCGCGTCCCTTTCCTTATCTTTCCATGTCCGTGCCATCTTGAATATGTTTGAATACATCTGTGACGTCACTGTCCATAACCAGTTCCAAAATCCAGTCGTGCCATCTTGAATATGTTTGAATACATCTGTGACGTCACTGTCCATAACCAGGTCCAAAATCCAGTTCCTTGGGGTTACAATTCTGTCCATCAAGCTGCACTTTTAAAGACTGAGGGAGTGATTAGTCCCTTCATTCTGCTGCCTGTGCCCACCCTCATGTGCCCCCTCCCCCACATGTGCAGTCTATCTTAAACAAGGTTTTTTATTATATGTTTTTCTTCACAGCAAACATGGCACTTGGAATTTTTTTTTGTTTTTAATAGGTGTATGAAGATATACATGTAATTTCATTAATGAAATTGTTGAGTTATGCATACAGTTAAAATGAACCTTCTGATAACAGTAGTAGACAGCAGTTAATATACGTATTGATTTATACCACCCTAGACAAAAAAAAATGAGAGAACCTAGAGTGAAAGTTGATAGTGAGCTGGGAAAACAGCCAGCTGTCTAGTGTACATAGATTCCCAAGAGAATATTTGCGATAAAATCAGTCAAGAGCTATGAATATAAAGATAACTGTGTAAGTACTGAAAACACATTTATTTTATATGCAAAACAATAATGTATAGCTATTCGTTAATTACTGTACATTAATTAACAAGTAAATAATTAGCAAAAGACAAGCCCAAAGGTATGGTAACAAACAGAATTGTTGTGAGTGAATAAATATGTGGAACCAAAATAGAAAGAGGTGTACATGAGCAAATAAATGTTATTTCAAAGCACAAAGTGGCACTGGGAAATGAAAAGAAAGAAGAAGTCTAGGAAATAGACTGCCGAAATAAAAGAATAAAAGAGCAGATAACACCTTAAGTACGATAGCTGTAGTGGAGGAAACCTGGATGTTAAAACAGAGTATGATGGCTTGATGTGCAATGTTGTTGTTTGTCTTTCGGCTTTTCCCGGTAAGGGGTCGCCAGAGCGGAACTCTGGTCCGCTAATGATTGGCAGTAGATTTTTATGAAACGCAGAGGTGCCAGCTCGACGCTTAACCTTCAACGAAGGCACGCCCATTTACACACGCATGTCTTTCGAACGCTACCCAACTGCGGGGAGGACATGCAGACTCCACACAGAAGGTACTCCCAAGCCCAGCCGAGAATCGAACGGGAGAACCTCTTGCTGTGAGGTAACAACGTTACCGCCGTACCACCGCGGCTATATGCATGGCTTGATGTGCAATGAAAAACAGTAAATAGCAATAAAAACACAAGATTCAATCTGTCAGTAAGGTAAATCAAGAAATCTGCATTACTGTGGCACCTGTCTTACCACTAGTTTTAGTGAAGCATTTCAGCGACTTCATAACAGTATCAGTCGAGGCTGGAAGAAGTATGCCCTTTAAAAAAAGAATACAACAATTGCTATTCATCACATACACAGTACTACTTCCTTTCTAAGATGGAAATGTCCAGCAGATACTTTATGCTTAAAAACAGTCTGTAATGCTACTTTATTAAAGACAGGTGTATCTTTTTAAATGATTTCTTTCTGGTTTAATTTAGAAATATATGATGTTTTTATTTCTCCAGAAAAGCATTCATGTTTTGCAAAAAGTAACTGTATGAAAACCAAAGTCCAGACAGGAAATGTATGAAATCTGTTGCAAATCAATATAATTAATCTTTATTGTAGAACATACAATAAATAGTTACAGAATGACTCATGGTGGTTTATGTTAGGATAACAGCTTATATCAAGTGAGTTTAAGCATAAGGCATATATTAAAATACTTTAGTCGCATGAGAAGGACTATATTATCTTTGGATGAGTTATCGTTACATTTGCGTAGCTGAAAGTCTCTCTCAGATGTTTGGCAGCCAACATTTCCCCTTGTCAAGTAGATGATTCTTTTTGACCTGTGAGTATAACAAAATCATACAAAGGAATGACAGAGAAGTATCCTACACCGAACTCAATATTTAATATGCAAAATACCTCACTATTTACTACTGGAAGGGAAAAACTGAAAACTGAGAACACACACACACAATTGGCTTTAGATCTGTAGAGTTTCTGTAAACCAAGACATGTAATCTTTCATTAGGAAATCTAGTTTTAAGTAGATTATTCTAAAAATGGATTTTTAACCATGTGAAAAAACAGTCATCATTAAAACAAAGAGATATGAATTTGAAGAGGCATACCAGTCAGTAGAAAAAGAAAATGCAATACAAGATAATAACATGAAGTTGGATATGAAAACAGAAGGTTTATACTAACAGTATTCTCAGACATCATCTTATATCTATGTTTTATGTGTCAGAGTAAGACTAGCCCTTGGCATATTGGTTAAGATGTTTCCTAACAGATACAAGGTGTAGGGTTTGATTTTTACCTTTGAAGGGAAACTGGATAGGCTTAAAATGGCACTCATATCATAGCTGCAGAAAGTTAATAGCTCAGATTGTCAGTTACTTGTTTCACTGTTTCTTTACTCATGTGTAAGAGATATGCTAATGTTTGTGATTGTCTGTTTACTAGCTTCTCTTATCTCACAGCCTGTCAGAGAAGGAGAAATGCAGGCTTTACATTGTCTGTTAGCCATAACACTTTCTCTGAGGTGCAGCAACCTAGCAGTGAAAACAAGAAAGTAAAGACTCTATGGCAATTAGTGCAGAGGACTAGGGCTCGGACGTGGTAATGCTCTACGGCAATTAGTGCAGAGGACTAGGGCTCAGAGGTGGTAATGCTCTATGGCAATTAGTGCAGAGGACTAGGGCTCGGAGGTGGTAATGCTCTATGGCAATTAGTGCAGAGGACTAGGGCTCAGAGGTGGTAATGCTCTATGGCAATTAGTGCAGAGGACTAGGGCTCGGAGGTGGTAATGCTCTATGGCAATTAGTGCAGAGGACTAGGGCTCGGAGGTGGTAATGCTCTATGGCAATTAGTGCAGAGGACTAGGGCTCGGAGGTGGTAATGCTCTATGGCAATTAGTGCAGAGGACTAGGGCTCGGAGGTGGTAATGCTCTATGGCAATTAGTGCAGAGGACTAGGGCTCGGAGGTGGTAATGCTCTATGGCAATTAGTGCAGAGGACTAGGGCTCGGAGGTGGTAATGCTCTATGGCAATTAGTGCAGAGGACTAGGGCTCAGAGGTGGTAATGCTCTATGGCAATTAGTGCAGAGGACTAGGGCTCGGAGGTGGTAATGCTCTATGGCAATTAGTGCAGAGGACTAGGGCTCGGAGGTGGTAATGCTCTATGGCAATTAGTGCAGAGGACTAGGGCTCAGAGGTGGTAATGCTCTATGGCAATTAGTGCAGAGGACTAGGGCTCGGAGGTGGTAATGCTCTATGGCAATTAGTGCAGAGGACTAGGGCTCGGAGGTGGTAATGCTCTATGGCAATTAGTGCAGAGGACTAGGGCTCGGAGGTGGTAATGCTCTATGGCAATTAGTGCAGAGGACTAGGGCTCAGAGGTGGTAATGCTCTATGGCAATTAGTGCAGAGGACTAGGGCTCGGAGGTGGTAATGCTCTATGGCAATTAGTGCAGAGGACTAGGGCTCGGAGGTGGTAATGCTCTATGGCAATTAGTGCAGAGCCGAGGACTAGGACTCGGAGGTGGTAATGCTCTATGGCAATTAGTGCAGAGGACTAGGGCTCGGAGGTGGTAATGCTCTATGGCAATTAGTGCAGAGGACTAGGGCTCGGAGGTGGTAATGCTCTATGGCAATTAGTGCAGAGGACTAGGGCGCAGAGTTGATAATGAGCTGGTTCCTGTACAGGGTTTGATTCTTTCTACTTCCATTTGCTGACTGTCTGAGCCTGAATAAGTCATTTAACCAGAAAGTGCGCCCAGGTTGCACCAGTAAAATAGACATGTGTCCAGTGGATTTTCCTCATCAACAAATTTATAAAATAAAATAAATAATAGAGAGGTTCTGGGAAAGCCACATACATAGGGGAGTTGCTCACATGGTAAAATTGCTTATTTTTCAGTTGCATTTGCTGATGTTTTCCCAAGCTTGAGTACATGTGTTCTGAGCTGTATATAGTCAAACTCATGAAATATGATTATGATTTTTTCCTAAGATTTTGTATAGCAAGCTCAATTGAGCAGAAACTGTGGAATTTGATATGTTAAAATTCACATTGTAGTTCCACCCAGCGCCACCTGTCCCACCTGTTCAGTGTCTTCTTAAATTTTTCTTTTGCAGTACTCTGAGCTACCCACTCTGGAAATGTATTCCAACTGTCTACTGCCCTCATCTTAAAGTAGTACTTTCTCATGTCCAAGCTTAATCTGGCACCTTTTATCTAGAAACTGTGTCCTCTCCTCTTAGCCGTGTCTTTCCTTCCCTAAAATGACCTTGTACTGAAATCTGATCCCATTGAAAGAAGCGAAAGTGTGCCTAGAGTTTTTATTCATATATAGCAAAGTAGTCTGGTACTTTCCACATGAAATGGATATAACTTTTGTACTTTCTTCTGTAGGTAAGCTTGCATTTGAATTATTGTTGGCATTTCCTGTGTGTACTGGACATGGAAATTACTCCTTTTAGATGGCAGTACCTGCTCTTTATATGAAATAGCCTCAGGGTATTTAAAGGATGATCAACTAAGCATAAGTCAGGAAATAAGAAAGACAGTTACTGTAGGAAGGAGCCAGTACTAAACCAGAGTCCCAAGCAAAGTCCACTACCTCGGTCATTTGCAAGATGACTATTGTGGAACAGTTTCTTTAAAGCATGACTGCCACTGCTGAGGAAAGGATAGCAGAAGCCAAATATATGATTACACCTCAAGCCGCACCCCCCCCCCCCCCACGCAAGCTACTGACTTAAGAGGAAACTAGGAGCCATGTATAATTGCATTTAAATAAATAGTCAGGAGTGTTTGGATGAGCCTGATTGGGCTTGTATACTAGCTGCACCACACATGGGGGATTCCCTCTGTGCCCTTATGAATATGAGGAGGCACTGACTATAAAGATTATGAAATAGCAAAACAGTGCCTGCTTACACAATTGGAGATCCCTGCAAAAACTCAAGCCACAAAATAACAGTATTTCAGTTCAGATAGCGGAAATCCTTACTGTTTTACTTTTCATAAAAGGATCTCTGCTGTCTAAACTGCAAACGCTGTTACTTTGTGACTTGGTCCTGAAGCTAATAACAGTAAAGCAACTTTAACCGAAATGCTACTAATTGATAGACTTCAATAGGAATTCTGTAACATTGTTAAGAAGTAAGTATGTTAGATGTGCAGTGAGATGCAGAGAGATTTGTTGCACGTGTTGGAAGGGTAGCATGTGATGAAAATTTATAGAGGTATGAGGCACCTAAAGCAACTCATAAGGCTGTGTCTAATCCATAGGGACTATTCATGTGTTTTGTCTTTTAAATGTGGCAAATACCAAAATTCTGTGTTAATAACAACAGTGGAAAGTTTGATGTAAGTTGTAAAAACTGGTGATAAAATACAAATGAAGTGGAACCTAAGGAATGTGACTGAATTATTTCCAGGTTACTTGAGTGGAACCTAAGGAATGTGACTGAATTATTTCCAGGTTACTTGAGTGGAACCTAAGGAATGTGACTGAATTATTTCCAGTTTACTTGAGTGGAACCTAAGGAATGTGACTGAATTATTTCCAGGTTACTTGTCATTGTGTCACTATTTAGCTCATTAAATGTCTAGTACTGGTGGACAACAGCAAGTTGCAGGGACTGTTAGACTTTGGTAGCTTGAAAACCCTCACTAAAAAGCAATATATTTGTAGGCAAAAGACCTATTCTTCCAAAGCTGAAGAAATAGCATACATTCACAGGGACAAAAAGTGAAATCCCATTGGCAAAGAAGAAATTCAGACATCATTTGAGAAAACAATACATATTGTAACCCCTGGTCTGATTACTGAGAACAATTCCCCCATTTTAAAGAGTTATAGAGACAGTGGGAAAATTAAGTTTTCCTTAAGATACAAAGTCTCCATAGCAAGAGAAAAGAGTGTCAGTAACTCCAGACTGTGGTCATACCTGTACAGCCCACTATAGTAAAACCCACAGTTGTCTCCATTAGTTAACAAGAAAATTGGTATGGTTCAGGAATAATCTTAACAAGCCCCAAATGAGCAAATGTGGGGGTGAGTATGCAAGGAGCCTCTTCATATATTAAGAGATGGCAACAAGAAAAGGCTGGAGTCAGAGAATAACCAAGGGCAGGCACAGTACATAACGGCAAAGAGAAGAAAATGAACAGTGTGCACACTGTACAGCCAACCCAGAGCCCAGTTGAAAATCTGGGGAAGGAAAGATCCATGAGATAAAGGAAAGCTAAAACAGAAGCATTCCATGCTCAGCAAGACCCTGAAGATAGTACAGAGAACACAAACACAAATGATTCTCCAATGCCCAGGTATGTAGCACAATGTGCTAGAAAAATGGGCATTTGGCTAAACTAGATACTGGAGAGAGTCACTCTTCTTGAGACTAGAATAGGATACTGAGATCCATGTGCAAGTCTTAGCTGGACATGAGGCAAAACTTTCTAGCTTCCACTAGGTCACTAGAGAGTAGAAACCTGAATGAGTTACAAGTGAGCCAACTGAATTTAAGGAAGGCCCAGTAGGAGAGTAAGATTGCAAACTGAGCTGGGGAGAATATATCCAAGCTGCTAGGGGTAGAATATATCACATCTTTTCCTCCAGTCTACCTCTTCTCTGAGCTCCAAAATGAATTTTCATATCAAGTAATCATGGAAAGACAGAAAACAGAGTGCTATCTCCAAGGACGTAAGCCATTCATACAGCTTATGATGAAACCGATGCTTAGCAACACCCTGGGAGGACACTTGGTTGTGGAAAAACAAAAGGCCAAATTCACACTAGATTCTACTAGCTGTGGATACTCAGAGGGATAGAGATCTTTTCCACCGAGTGCCAAAAAACAGATTTAAATCCTAGCTCTAGAAACACATTGATACCTGTGCCCACCACACACATACACCTTTTGAAAGGATTAACATGGAAATTGTTAGTTCACTAGTCATGTCCAGTAATGGTTATCAGTATATTTTGGTCATACTAGGTTATGCAGCCAAATATTCTAAAGTAATCTCCCTTGAAAGGCTAACTCCAAACTATAGTAAAGGAACTGGTCTTGGTGTTTCTTAGCGTGGACATACCAAAGGAAACACTCGCGGATCAAAAAATCCGTTTCGTGAAAAAAAAATGTAGACATTAACTTTCGTAAAGTACCAGAGAAACTGATTAGAATCTCCATGTATCATCTCTAAATTCATGGCCTATTACAACGATGTAACAGGACATTGAAATCTATGTTATGAAACATGATATCAAAAGAAAAGTAGAATTAACATGCAGATGGTAACAAGAAACAAAACTGACACATTATTTGTCTTGGAAAAGGTAAATTAAGAAAAGCCATATCTAAACTAGCTTGAGTGGAAGACAAACTTTCAGAAGTAGAGTTTTAAAGAGATCAGCAGGAACAGTAATTTCAAGATCAGTTATGAAAAACTTTAGAACCTGTAACTCTAGAAAGTAAAAAAAAAATGTTTTGAAAACGTTTTCAATCTTGTGAGAAAATTATGTCAGAAGGCAATTTTGAGATAATTTGAGAATCACAGGTAAATGCCATAAGTAAATAGCCCCATGATGAAGAGAGAGAAATCTGTTTCTGTGCTCCAGATGATCCATGTTTGAGTATCAGTAGGAGCACTGGAGGGACTGCACAGAGGAGGATGTGAAATGGTGGCCAATATTGCCTCACCATCCTGGCGAGAGGGGAAACACCCTAGACTCCATGCAACAGTGGTGTTAAGAGCCTGACAAACTCTGTGATGCAAGCAGGATGTCACATGTTCAGGAGATTGCTGAAGTGTACACGTAACTCCCAATGGCCACAGTTGGGGCTGAAGTGTACACGTAACTCCCAATGGCCACAGTTGGGGCTGAAGTGTACACGTAACTCCCAATGGCCACAGTTGTGGAGCTCACAAGGCTGCCTGGGGGTACAGAAAGGGATTAGGGTACAGTCCCTAGCAGTATTATAATGCTCTACCATTTTCTTTGATCTCCTCACTGGCTACAAATATAGTTAGGGTTTAGGCTAGGAGAGACAAGAGTGGGTCCAGTAGACCTGGGGTGGGGACGGAGAAAGTTATATACAACAAACAAGCACAAAGAGTGCAGTTTTAAATATCCCAAGAAGGTGGATTGGACTCCTTATTGAAATCTCCACACTCAAAATGCAGAGTATCAAGAAGCCAAAAAAAAAAAAAAGACCAAAAAAAAACTGGGGACG
Source organism: Protopterus annectens (assembly GCF_019279795.1). NCBI lineage: Eukaryota > Metazoa > Chordata > Ceratodontiformes > Protopteridae > Protopterus > Protopterus annectens. Next base: position 118,940,415 of record NC_056747.1, on the reverse strand, counting down.
AGTGAATCTCAAAAATCACTTTCTCCTTAAAGGTTCTTTTTGCAGAGGGGCACCCACCCCCAAACTTATATATATATCAACTGCGAGATTTTCATAACTCAAAATATTCTGAGAAATGGCATCTTGGAATTGGTATAAACAAGTCAGATCAGTCAGCCAAACAGTCTACACATTTAGGGACTTGCTCTAGCAGGTCCCAACATTTCAAATGGTTACCAATGGGGGATTGCTACGGTAAAACTATGATTGTAATCTTCAGAAGCCAAACTGGATAATATTAGATCTAAACGTATGGACTACAAAGACAGAGCCCACTGTAAAAAAAAAACTATGAATTTGTGGAATTCTTGAACATTTAGGTCAGTGTGGGACTTTCTTCAGTTAAGGAAAGGGATCATGATTAAGTCTTCTAATAACAGACAACAGAATCAATTTAGAGTGAGCCCACTAAACCCTTCGGATAGCTAAACAGGAGAACCATGAATTCCGAAACATATAGTGGTTTGAACTGGGGGATGGCATAATGGTTAAGGCGTTTGCCTCACAGGCACAATGCACAAGGTTTGATTCTCCCCTTTAGAAGGAAGCATGGCTAGGCTTAAAATGGCCCACAAGGGCAGTTACCTTTGTATTTGCCTATGAACCTATGACTAGTCAGATTTGAATCATATATACTAAAGGAAAGAATTCTGGCCACGAGCAGAGACTTGGAAAATTCTTGAAATATATACACATTAGAGGATATGGGACTCAGCATGTTTCTTCTGAAATGAGAAGACAAAGCAATAGCCTCCTACCAGCCACGAAGGCATTCAGATTAATGAACCTGAAATTTAAACTCTTTCACTCTGCCACGTTAAAGATTTTCATACCGGGAAATCCCAAGTCTTTCACTGATCCAGAAGAAGCACTGAATCATCATCGTCCTCAACCCTCTTTTTCCATTTTCTACATGGCGTTGGGGTTTCGTGTGAACTGTCACCATCTCTCTTGATTCAGTGCTACACTCCTGCCTTCTGTGACACTCATGCCTGATTGTCACAGATCTTCTCTCACACAATCCATCCACCTCTTTGCTTGATGCCCTTGTTTCCTCTTACCTTCCTCCTGTCTGTCCTAAATCTTCTTCACTAGATTGTCTTATGCTTTTCTGCACATGTGCCTGAACCACCGTAATCTGTTCTCTTTCATCTTTTCCGCAACTGGAGCTACTTTGGCTTCTGCTCTTATGTCCTCATTTCTTCATCTGTCCACAGTGTGCATCCTACCACCCTTTTCAGGCACTTTATTTCCCTCACCTCTAACTTCCTCAGATGCCCCACCTAGGTTTCTGTACCATACAGCAGTACTTACTGGTCACACCACTGTTTTATACACCTTACTTTTCAGCTTCTATGGCATTCTTCTGTCATACACTACACCTGAAACTCTATGCCAGTTGGTTTGATTCTAGCTTTGACCCCTTCATTCAGATTTCTCTTGTCCTCAACCACCCCTTCCAAATACTTGAAGTAGTAATCTGTTCCACTATTTTCCCTTCTATCTAAATTCTCATTTTGTTAAAACAGGTAATCCAGAGGGTTCGAGTGAAGTCTGGTATCCCACCTGTGACCCAGAGGGTGACAGGACTAACAAGAATCAGAATGTAAAGGATTAGTGTAGATAAAAATCACCTTAGCTAACAGATCTAGGAGACTCTCTTTCTCTGATACCCTCCTTATTCCTGCCACGAGGGGGTACCAGAGAGAGAGAGCTTCCTAGATCTGCTAGCTAAAGTGATTTTATCTGGACCTGTCCTTTATACTCTTATTCTCAGCTTCTTCTGATTTCTCCAGTTTTCTGCCATCATCCCTGTCTTATTTGTACTTAGTTTCATTCCATGTGCCTTCAGTTTTGCATTCCATTCTCCTATCCTTTGCTTAATTTCCTGCACAGAGTCTGCCTGTAACGCCACATCATCTGCACACAGAAGCTTTGTTGATCTGTCCCCTCCAAACTGTTTGCTAATGTAGGCCATCACCAGTATGAAGAGCAGTGGGCTCAGAACTGAACCCTGGTGCACACCCTCTCCCACTAGAAACCCCTGTTTGAGACTGAACACTGTTCTTATTTGAGTCATTGGGTCTTTCTGCATAGCCTGCACTAATTCTACCAATGTTTCTTTGACATCGAACCACCACAGTACTTCCCAGATCATCTTTCTTGAGACTTTGTCATATGCTTTCTCCAGGTCTAGGAATGCTCTCTCTCTTTCCTCATCTCTAGCTTCTTCTCAACTATCTGTCTCACTGCAAACATTAGGTCAGTTGTGCTGCATCCTGATCTTAATTTGAACTGCTCATCTCCCATGTTACAGTCTACTACTCTGTGTATCCATTTATCAATCACTTTCACCAGGACTTAACATGCAGTGTGACAGGAGTTTGATACCTCTCTACTGCCCACAGTTGTGGATGTCCTTTTTGTTCTTGTACAATGGCATGAGTATGCTTATCCAGTTATCTGAGATGCACCTTTCTATCCACACTGCTATGAGTTCCCTCAGGAGCCATTTCTCCTCTATCTCACCCAGCATCTTTATCATATCTTTTGTGACCTCATCCTAGCCTGCTGCTTTCCCTGACTTCATTTTCCTTAGTGCTGTTCTTACTTCTTCTGGGGTGGGCTCCTCTTCTTTAATTGTAGGCTGTGCCTGGGGAATTCAGCTTCTGTGGAGTTTTCTTCATTCAGAAGCTGCTGGAAGTATTCCTTCCATCTTCATTTGATGTCCTGTGGGCTGGTAAGCAGGTTTTTGCTGGCATCTCTTATAAAAGGTGTCTAACTATCTTTTTCATCTTTCTGCCTTTGCCTTGCAGCCTGATATGTTTTTTTATGCCTCCACAGTCCTACTGAGTTACTTTCCAGAAGCTGTTAAAGTGCCTCTGATGACTTGTTGGCATAATGGTTAATGTCTATGTCTTTGCCTCCCATGCACAAGGTACAAGGTTCAGTGCTGACCTCTGTCCAATGCCTATTTGGATTTTGCATGCTCACCTCTGTCTCTGTGAGATTCCTCCCACCTCTGAAAAAACATGCTGAGTGTTTCCATCTCAAACTCCCCAATGATTGGAACTGTGGGCAGCATCATAGACTCTACATTGTGCCGTGTAGCAGGATGAGTTGTATAGACCAACTGCTTTAGTAAACTAATGTGGTGCACAGTATCCTCTTGGACCACAGACTGCGTGCAATGGCAGGACTAGCCACTCAATGGTGTAAAATATTGCTCTAGGTAATTCGGTCATGTTGAGAAGCACTGAATGCAATCTGGAATTCCAAAAGACAAAAAAGAACTACTCAGTGAAGATAGAAGTCTATACCAAGAAGGAGAGCACAGCAATGAGCAAAAACGTTCCAGTAAACTCAAGGAGGTACTCTCTGGAACTATTTCCACTATTTAAAATATAACACGCTATGAAAAAGGGCTACCTTAAGAAAAGAGATGTGAAACAAGGAAAAAGCTCATAGATAGTAATACAATGGCATTCATAATAATGTGATTGACTTAAAAGTTGTTTTTGTTCTTCTTTTTGTTTTTCCCAGTTAGGGGTCGCCACAGCAGAACTCCATTCTGCCAATGATTGGCAGTATATTTTTATGGTGCCGAGGTGCCAGCCCGACGCCCAACCTTCAACTAAGGCACACCCATTCATGCATGTCTTTCGAACGCCACTGGGGAGGACATGCAGACTCCACACAGAAGGCACTCCAGCTGAGAATCGAACAGGAGAACCTCTTGCTGTGAGGTGACACCGCTACCACTGCACCACCCAATGTGATTGACTTAAAAGTAATTTTATTTTATTTTTTGTGAGGCTTTGGCTCTAAGAAATCTAGATATGTGGATGTACTAAAACTGTTCTCGTGGGCCAGGAGCAGTCCAGATAACAATGTGCTGTCTGTTTACAGCTGAGGGTAATTGTTCTTCTATTCTGAGATGGGATATTGTTTATAGTAATTGTTGCTGGGTATTTTACTGTGAATATTCTGTGTAAATGGAAGCTCCCATATGGAGCACATAATGCTGACAAGAGTTCTCCTAGGATCAGATCTGACAGTAGAAGACAGGAAAAATAAAGCTATAGGATGTTATTTGTGTTGGGATGGAGTAGAGTTACTTCTGCAGGGTCTAGTGACAGAAGAAAATAAGCTGCAAAACAATGAACTCAGTTGTGCCCGAAGCATAACAAAAACTGCCTATATTAAAAATATAAATAGAACTATGCTGTATCAAAGTTTAAACACTGGAACCTTTGACAGAGATTCTGATGTTCAAAATGCATTGTTGATACTGTTAGTTTAATAGTAGCAAAAGCATTTGATAGAAACTTCTATAGCTGTATTTTGAAAATATTGCTTTAAAGGGAAAGGGACGTTAAGACATATTGACTGAGGTTTGATGGAGGCATGTTTTGAGTAGTATATTCTAGCAGTTAATTCTTACTCAGTGATTTCAAATTGGTATAATGATTTCTGTTAGGTAAGTAATGGGGGAGCAGGTGAGCAGAGTTTTATCGTTCAAACTTGTTATACTATTCTATAGCCAGCAAACTATTGGTAAGTGAGAACAAACAGGCATTGGCCAAGTAAGAGTTTACTGTCCTTAGACATAATAGATAGAAACATTTATATGTATTTACTGATTTTTCTTTTGCATTAGGTTATGCTACTCATGAATGTTTGTGACATGATGTTTGTTATTTGTAATTATACAATGACTGGGTATTAATATTCAAACACGAGCATGGTGACTGGCCAGTCCAACCAGAGTGCCCATTGTAAATCCAAGAATATACCAACGGGAAAAGGTCCGGTTGCCCGGACTTTTTTCCCATTAGTATATATCGCAATTTATTTTCACTTTTCTTTTTTTAAAACAAACAAAGAAGAAAACAGAAGACCTGAAGCAAACGAGAGAGATGGCGCAGACAAAATAAAAGGATAATCAGGTAAGTTCTACAAAACTAGAGAAACTTATCTGATTATCCTTTTATTTTGTCCATCCCAGCTCTCCTTTGTTCATTAAAAGTCTCTTGATTTCTTTTTTTTTTTTTCTGTTTTCAATAAAAAAGTGATCTTCCTTTCTCCGTTGCTTTCTTTGAAGAACTCTGATGTACTGCATAAGCGTGGGAACAGAAGTCCCATGCACATGCGCAGTACATCAGAAAAAGCCCAAGGATACCACAAAACCGTGGAAGGGCAGCACGGAGGCATAATACAAAGACATTATTTAAGAAAAGTAAGTATTTTTTCATAAATAATGTCATTGTATAATAACCGACTCCGTGGTTGTGATATATTGAAATGTATCCACAATAAGCTTTATTTAATCACTCAGGCTTTGCCCTCGTGATTAAACCACACCAACCATGGGTAAATCTTCAATATAATACGCCACGTCATAGGTTATTGCTTAAATATTAAGGTACAATGTTACTGTCTAGAGCAGAGACTTTCAACCTTTTTCATTGCATGGCGCACATAAACCAATTACAAAAATTTTACAACACACCAAAAAAAAATTTTTTTTGCAGATCTGACAAAAAATAGGTATAATTTCAATTGATTTAAAAAAATCTTTTCCTCTTTTTTTACGTGTGTTTAATATTTAATGATATAGCTGACCTTGACATTGTCTACTACACATATGCTCATTATCAGCCATCAAACTACACAAGTCCCAAAAGCTGCAAATGATAGTAAATCGCAAACTCTCCTTAATATCCCAACATCCACTGATGAAATAATAAAACAACTGAAAGCTGAAATACAGTTAATAGACATTAAAATGATAACTAATCCCAAAAACTATAACATAATGCTCCATTAAGTCTGTCCTTTCAAATGACCCAAGGTTCATTGATAAAAATCAAGCAGCCAAACATTGATAAAGGACTAGTACTTTTATAAGAGCAGTAATTAAAATTTCTTCCTATTTTTGAGCATTTATCCAGATTTTTTCAGTTAAAAGGTCCAGAGAGTATGCAAACCTCTTTACTGTCACTCTCACTCACTGTCTCACGCACACCTCTGTTTCAGAAAATGTATGCTAACACAAATCCTAATAATCAAGTAAAATATGTTCCTGTTTTGAACAATGTAATTGGTATTATCTCAGATAAAATCTTAAAGTGGTATTCTCCTTATAAACAGACTATTTCAGTAAATAAGTCAGCATAGCTTGTAAAATATATGCAATATACAAGTACTCATAACGGTATTCCTCTTATTACAACTGCTGTGGCTATCAGAAACTTTTTGGAGCTGCCTTGAAGGAACATTTTTGATGGGATTGAATCCATACACATTCATATTGTCTTCCCAGCTGCCTTTAAAAACATGCATTTAATTCTACAGCAACCAACTCTTTGAATAAATAGGCCCCACTATCAACAAAAAACTCTCTCTGTGTTTTAATTTCAGACAGAAGTCAGTGACCATGACGGCTTCATTCTGAGTCTAGTCAAAGAGTGTAATGAATATTAAGTCGTAAGATACAGTTAATCAGCACAGAACAATTTAATTACAAGGAATGGCTGCACAGCATTTCAAACACAGTCAGTGGGGACAGCACAGACGGCCTTGATCATTTTTAAAGGGAGTAACACAAACGTTTCTACAAACAAGTTATATAAATCATGCATGAAAACCAATATCACCTCACAGGCCAGTGTTTTTTGAACCCAATGTAAAGTAAACAGGTTCAAGCACTGAAAATTGCATACCTGCCCTGAATATTACAGATGATGCAAGATAAAAAGCTATGATATCATACCTACAAAATAAGAAAGCTCATGCTTTGTGTGGCATTTTAATCAATGAAGAGATCGTGTACCAAGAAACAGATGGATCCAAGCTCTTAGTACCAGTGAAGTGATTTTTTTCAGCTACTCTTGAGATTTCATTTGCAATTGTTTTTGTTGTTTCCCTTAGTCAAGTTTATAAGAGCAATATTTAAAATCTGTCCTTATTTTTGGTTGTCTGTACTCAGTTATTTGTGGCTCTGTCCAGACTTCTTGTGCCGAGAGGTTGAGAGGTATAAAGTGTGCAAAACTCTTCTAACTGATGCTGCTGCCAGTGATCGCTCTCTCACACACACACACACACACACACACACACACACACACACACACACACACACACACACACACACACACACACACACACACACACACACACACACACACACACACACGTGCACACACACACACACACACACACACACACACACACACACACGCACACACACAGTCTCTTCTGCTTTCATGCACTCATATACACACACACACACACACACACACACACACACACACACACACACACACACACACACACACACACACACACACTCACATGCACATGCACGTACCTTTTTTTGGTTTCATTTATTTTTATTTTCCACTCACTAAACAGCAAAAGCGCTGCATAATGAGTGTAAAATAATGGCTCGATTGATCTCACTAGTCATACACACATACAGAGTTTTCTGTTTTCACACACACAACGGCTTTGATCAGGCTTACTATTCAGTCTGTCTCATGCACATATACATTTTGCTTTCATACACACATTCACTCACATATGCAGACAGAAACATAAACACACTCATACAAATACATACATACATAAATACGCATATACTTTACAGCAGCCAGACAGACACACACCCAGTGAAGGTGTGCACAATGGAGTGACTTTAGGCTTTAAGAATTTTTTTTTTTAAACCAAATTGGAATTACAAACTGACAAAAGCATCATTCTTAACTGCTAGTGCTACTGCTGTTACATCTCCTGCCTCTTACTAGCTGTGTCAGTATCTGTATGGCGTTTCAAACAGGGCACCAGCAAGAGGCAGCAGCCATTGATAACGCTAGGCAACTGTGACGGGAATCACAAGCTCTTGAAGTATCAAGGATCTGAAAATGTTTACCAATATTTTAAAAAATCTTGAGTCACACCCATTGATTTCTTGCGGCACGGTATCGTGCTGCAGCACACAGGTTGAAAATCGCTGGTCTATAGTGGGGAGGGGCCTAAACTAAGTCACAGGAAATAGAACAAAATATAATAAGTGGCTTGGGGGCAGTCATTCATGCAAAGTAATACAATAAAATCAATAACGAAGGGAGGCTAGGCCATCTATAAAGGGGATATTAAAATTGCAAGGATTCCTGAGGGAATATCAGTAGCTCACTGTGTAGAAAACAAGTTGGATAGTGCCATTTGAAAATATTTAAAAACAATATGGGTGAGCTACCAGTTAGAGAGTGAAATGTAAATGAACTTATTCCAGTAGAAAGGGAAAGTGGCCATGAAAAAGCATTTCAGGAAACTCACCTTTTTAATAAGGAGCAAAACACTTGACACTACAAAGACATGGGCTAAGGTTGGTAATATGTGCCTCATGTCCACGGAGCAGAAGAAGAGGGTGGCAATTTTTCTAACTAGGGCACTGCAGTTTGACCCACAGGAATAGTTAATTAATCCAATAGTTGTTGTGTAGCAGGTAAGAGATTTTAATGGAAAAGTGTCACTGGTTTCTGTCTACATCCCCAAAAAGACTAGAATTAGGGTAATTGGCATGTTATGAGTTCTATAATACAGTGTAAGAGGGACTTACTATTATCTTATGAAACTGAAACATGGTGAGAGAACTTTCTGATGTCAGGGTTGGCCCAAGGAGTTTGAGGATAACAGAAATATTTTTTTTCATTACATTAATTCTACGAGCTTGACAGAAGTTTTTTTTTCATAGGGGCTAGAGGAAGGAATACAGTATATATTTTCAGTTCCAAGAAACAGAAGATATGGTCTATACTGGGCAGAATTTATATGTTTAAGGAACAAGCTTATTTAATTAACCCTGCAAGAATTGTGTTAGGATATGGCAGTTACAGATGAGGAGAAGTGGAATTTCTGCAAACAAGAGCTTAAGAAAGTGGTTATTCAATATACAAAACAAAGAAGGGCTGAGGAAACAGGTAATTATAAAGTGGTCTGGGATGAGATAAGAACAGTGTACTGTAATTAGGGATAGGGGAGACCAGTGGCCAGATGAGGACACTAAACTAAATACAGCTAAGTGTGAAGTCCAGAAACATTTGAATGATAAAATAGTTTTCTTTCAGAGGTTGGCTGTTTATGGGATACATTTTGCAAATACACCCATCGTACTAACCTAAAGTCAATAGTAGGTTTAGTTAAGACAACAAAATTCAGAAAGAGTAGTATATAAACGTAAGTGCCATGTAACAGGAAATACTCTACGAACTGGGTGAAGTATAAGATGGGGACAGGGGGACTAAAGGATTATTATCAGTCTTTTAATTCAGAAAGAAAGTATCTGCAGCAGTTACTGGGGATTAAACACCTCCTAGAAAAGGTAAAATTGCCTAAGTTAACAGAGTACTAGGCATGGGTTCTACTCGACTCCATATCACAAAAGGAACTCTTAGAGGCACTGAATGCACAAACTCTGGGTAAGTTGCCAAGGATTCATTACATTCCTATAGAGGTATGGAAGAATTTGAGATTAGCCGTACGTAAGATTTGGGACAGTCTAATGAAGTAAGTGGTTGAAGGTCAGGGACAACCAGCTTGTTGGTGAGGAGCAGTGATTTCAGTGATACTGAAAGAAGGTTAAGATTGTCTTATTCCTAAGGTAACATGCCTGTGCTAAACCATGATTACAGCAGGGTCTTTGTGGCTGTACTGGCAAAAAGGGTGATGGTTATATCATCTAGTTTGAATTCATTCTGATCAGTCTGAATTTTTAAAATGGCAGAAAATGCTTGAAAATATCATACATTCCATGATGATTATCTGCAATGCACAGAACTAGGAGAAACCAATAACACTACTGAGATAAGATTCAGAAAAAGCCATCAATAGAATTAAATGGGAGTCTTTATATAAAGTTTTGCTAAAAGTGAGTTTTGCAGTAGAATTAAATTAACTCCTACAAAGGATTTATAATGGGTAATGGTGCTGGTAAAAGTGATGTCCAGGCTTTCAAAAAGCTTGAGTCTACACAGAGGCACAATACATGGCTGTCCTTTGTCCACATTATTATTTGCTCTTACCTCGGTCCTTCATGAGTGAGTATAAGTGATTCTGATATGCAAGATTATGTTTGGGGAGCTTTATACATTAAAATGTCCCTCTCATAAAAGATGTCATCTTGTCTTTGCAATGCTCCCAAACTGATATACCTAAATTATTTGAGATTGTTGATGATTTGGTAGGGTATCAGGCTATGTAACAACATCCCTCCCCCCAAAAAAGAGCTGTATCAATTAATTATGTTCCAGTGGAGGAACTGAGGGCTAATCTCCTTTATATTTTGGTCTACAATAAGCTTAAATACCCAAATGTATGGTTTATGCCTACAATGGATGAATCGGTTTCCCTACCCAATGAAGCTATTTTTCAGAAGATAAAGAGTCTTTAGCAGAGATGGAATTGAAGAGCATTACACCTAGAAAAAAGTCCAAATTCTACAGTTATTTGTGTTGCCATAATACTGTATGTAGCACATTGTTTCCAAATTCCCTTATCTGGAAGTAAATTTGGTAAACTAAATAAATGAGTTAGAGAATTCATCTGGGATTGTCACAATCCTCAAGTATCCTGGAAGAGAGTCACCCTGTCACAGGGTTTAAAGCTTCTGCTATCACCTTTGTAATGGATGGTAATTAATTTCTAATTGTATCAGGTGCAGGTACAGTCAATGATTTGAAGCTGGAGGCATTACCAAGATAATGTGAGGTGTAGCTATCAAATAGTAAATTCAATACTAGCCTGATAGGAACACAAGATGGACTTCAATTACTGGAAAACTTGCACCTTAAATACTCATTATTAGTACAAAGGTTAACAGATTAAAACGGTGTAATGTGCCAAATGTTTTGCAATTACAGGTGGTAAAACCTTTATTAGGAATGCAAGGATTGAAGAAAAGAAAGAAAGGGGATTAATTTCCAAGTCGTTCAGCGCACTGCATATATTAAGAAGGTCAGCCATGATTAAAATGAAGAATGGATGTAACGGTTAAGCACAGACATACCGCTTTATAGATGGTTTTATATTTCAAAGATGCCGAAGGTCCCAACCAAGGCACAAATGTTTAGAATAATTCCTGGAAGTACTTGCACAGGTATTTTTACATACAAGTTGTTATTGGCAAAATGTTCCCAGTAGCACATACTACCAGATACAGATGTGATGCTGGATAGGTAGGGGATTGCTTACAAGTCTTTTGGCTTTGTCAGAATCTGTGATGATTTAAGACTCAAATCCAAAAATTGTTGATGATGCATTAGGAAGATATTTACACTGTATGGAAGACAGTTATCTTACCCAGCATATTGGATGTTTACTTACTTTAATTTTTCTACTAGCCAAGAATGTTATAACTAGACATTGGAAGTTTATGGAAGTGCTTACAGGGAGGGAACTGAGAATGCTGTTGAAAGGTCTGATGAAAGAAGATGAAGAAGAAGACAGGTCAATAGAAAAAGGGATGGAATTTAATCTACATATTGAGTTATGATTAAAGGTCAGTATGATTGTTAACCCCCCAGCACACTCCACCACCTAGAGCTCCCTCAGGAAGTTTATACCAGCACTGTTAAATTTGATAAGCGTTATCAGAAGGTCAAGAACACAAAGACAGTAAAACTGCAGTAATTGTACATCGACAAAACCTTGACTCAAAAATGAGCAGTTGTTTTAGGTTTAGTTATTTAAGGTTTTTCATTATTTTTCTTTTATGTTGAAGATACTTTTTTATTACTTATGTTACTGCTAAATATAAATAGTTATTATTTTTTTGACATTTCAATATAGTCTAATAAAGTTTATATTTATAAAAAAAAGTTATAAAAAGGACTTACTGTGTCATTACTAGAAAGTTAACCTCATGCAGAAACTACTTAAATGACACAAAGTATGACCACTCTGTCAACATTTTTTACTCATTTGAGCTGATTTTGTTGGTTTTGATTATCTATTTCCTGATATTCAGACTGAGCAAAAAAGCAAACTCATTTTTGTGATTATATTTGTCTGCCTTAACAAGATACTTTGCACCTTTAAGACGTTTCTTATCATGCTGATGTTTGTATTATGAATGTGATTTTCCGTATAACCATTGTTATGACTAATTTTTTCTTGCTCTCTTTTTCCTGGCTTCCCTCTGAAAAAGGGCTTTGCCCAGCAGGGCTAAATTGGTTAACAAAATGCAAGAAAATAAATAATAACTAAACAAGGTAGTCCATGGAGAGGCTTGTGCTAATGCGACCCATAAGTAATGGGGTCTACTGGTCTATTCACTTAGTATGTGAGGCACACACTGTGGCTCAACAAGTTAACAGGAAGAGCAATGCAGAAAATGCACGTGTGTATTCTGATAGTTAGTGTTGCTCATGTCATGCGTGTATTCTGCTAGTTAGTGTTGCGCATGTAAATGTGTGCATTTCAATGAAGAAAATATTCACAGGAAAGTAGGGCACCTTTACCCTGCACAAACTGCTGGCCCAGGAAGTAGTACTAAATATATGTAAGGGAGTGTGTGGCTATTTGTGGGGGGAGGGTAGGGTACAGTGGCAGCGTGTGAATGGGTCGGGTGTATCTGAGCATGAATGCTTATTGTGAGTTTAGGTATGTGGGTGCCTGTGTGTCTGATTGGTGGGATGGAGTCTGTGTTTGTTTATTGTCTGCTAGGACCTGCACTACTTTGTAACACAGGCTGCTAAGGTGCTTGACTATGCAGTGCAAAACTGCTGAGATGAGTGATCTGTAGCCACACAAATCCTCATTTTATGAGATGTTGCACTGTGGGTGTGTACATGACTATGAATCACTAAATTGTGCAGTAGCACAACTTAGCTCATCGGTGAGGGGTACGCTGCTCTGCTGTGTCTTTCCCTATTAAGCCCCAACTTTACCTTTTTACTGATTTCCCCATACATGTTAAGACATTCTGTATTTCTTCATTCATCATTTAAAACTTCAAAGTGCAGTGTCATATTAAATTGCTGTTTTAAAATATTTATATATATTTGTAATGGGGGTGCACATATTTGTATTTTGGTTTGTCAAGAAAATCCTGCTGTAAATGTGGAAACATTTCATATCTGACAATTACAATTTGGAAATGCAAAAGGAATTTCTGTTTTTCATCTTGTTGTACTTTCTATGTATTCAAATGGTTTACTGTTTACTGAACAATAATAATTGTTCATTATGTCTTTTTATCATTTTATATTTTGTTCACATTTAAATGTGTCTGTAACTACTTTTTTCTTGTTAATATGTACATTTTTAAATGTGTGTTCTCAGGCAGGGTTGGAGGGATCCTGTACAATGGGTATCTAATGTTAAATAAACAAACTAATTGAGTGGTAGCTGAAGCTTTAGTATTTATTTACATTGCATTAAGATTGTGTACATAATGCATTGCAGCCTTCTGCATGGACTGAAGGCAAACATCAACAGGTTATAAAATATTCAGTGCACATTCACTACAAAGCTGAAAAAGGTAAAAACAATAACTTCTGGAAAGCACTTATAAACTTTGAATTTCTTTTCTGTTTATCTTAGGCTTGTAAGGGGTAATGACCTAATCAAGGCATGTAAGAACCTACATAATGATATCATGGTTGCTAACTTGAATTTCAGCTGTAATAGTCATAATAGTAACACATGCAACAATCACTTGCAGTAGAAATTCAAGTCTGAGAGGAAGAGTGTGGAACAGGTTTCCAGAAGAAATAAAGTTATCAACATCTGTCTCTTCCATTAAAAATAACCTTGATACCTATTCTGGTAGTAATTTTAAGTAAATACTGCTCCATTGTAAGTCAAACACAGACTGTGTGGTGGTCCACGAAAGGCAAATGAGTCTGTTAAGCACAGCTTTGAACTTTGAAAGGCAGCTGTACAACATGATACATTGAGTGAGATATAGAATGACATATAAATGTCACAGTGTTGTCACAGCTAAGCACAATACACTGGTGGCATAAAAATGTCACAGGTAAATATATAATACAATGTTATAGCTAAGCATGAGACACAGGACAATGTACAAATATCACAGATAAGTACAAATACAATGTTACAACTAAACACACTATACAACACAATGTACAAATGTCACAGATAAGTACAAATACAGTGTTACAACTAAACACAATACACAAGACAATGCACAAAGTCACAGATAAGTACAAATACAGTGTTACAACTAAGCACAATACAACACAATGTACAAATGTCACAGGTAAGTACAAATACAGTCTTACAACTAAACACAATACACAAGACAATGTACAAAGTCACAGATAAGTACAAATACAGTGTTACAACTAAACACAATACACAAGACAATGCACAAAGTCACAGATAAGTACAAATACAGTGTTACAACTAAACACAATACACAAGACAATGTACAAATGTCACAGATAAA
>NC_056747.1:118645903-118923403 GCF_019279795.1 Protopterus annectens | reverse complement strand
ATAGATATAAGTAACACGGCTAAGTAATCTTGTTATGTATGAGGATATGCCTCTGGCTTGTGTTAATGACTACTCAATCTATGCTTGATAATTAATGGTCTCTCTGTTTTAGTAGAGGCAACTAACTTAGATTACTGGCCTAAAAAATAAGCTATCAGAAAAGACTGGAAGCATTGTTCTTTTATTCAGTGTCTTGTAAAATCCTGAGGGGAGATCTATGCTTTGACTTCCCTGCTATCAGGAAGATTGGTATAATATGGGTGGGAAGTTGGTATAACAGTTAAGGTATTTACCTTACAGACACATGGGGTAATTGTCTAGGCTTAAAATGTCTCACAAGGACAGTTAGCCTAGTACAAATCTATGAACCTATAACAATGTCCAGAATCTCTTGTATTTCCACAAAACAAATAGTCCCACCATTACCAAAATCAAGGCTCTAAATCTCCACCAGAAGATAAATAAAACAATAGGGAAAGAGAGGTTCATTATGCAGTGTCTTGCCCACCTCTGGAACACATCCCCCCTGCAAATTAAGTAGTGTACTATTGTACTTCTATTAGGACTTGCATGATTGAATGGGTGTTTACAAATTCACCCCAGTCTTAACTAGTCTAGCCCCCCTTGAGCGTTGGGGGTGTGGTCTAAGCATGGATACTAGGAAGGTGCAAATCACTACAAGATTCAGCTGTCTTGAATTTTCTATGATTAGCGATATGTGCAATCAAGCTGCTTGCTTTTTTGGCTACCATCATGGTAAGGGTTACATTTGGATTTATGGTTAAGTTTAACATTGTGGTTAGACCTAGTCTAGGATTTAGAGTTATGTTTAAGTTAGGGTTGTTCTGGCAGTCTGGGTTTGTCTTAGGGTCACATTAGGTCAGGATTATGATGCATGTTAGATATTCTGCCCTGTAAGTGAGACATGTATATGGGAGGGTATCTGTGTCTCAGAAGAAAGTGTAAAGACACTTCAGCATGCCACTATATGTGCATTTATGTTGACTGTGTCTTTTGCCATAATTTTTTAGCATGTTTATTTTTTGTCTATTTGATTTAATTTATGTTGTTTTTGATGAGTTCATTTTCAAACAGATTCCCTGAACCCATAACATGCTGTAACACAAATGTTTTTTAATCACATCAGTCTACAATTTATTGTTTTGTCATATCACTGTTCAAATGAACCAGAAAATTACTCTTCCTGTGTAGCAATAGCTAATAAATTAGTGTACAAGTTTATTATTTAGTGATAAGTTTATTTATCACTTTATTTATTTATTCTTTTAAATGTATTAACTGTGTAGGTAGACTGGTCCAAGGTCCCATGTTAGCCTCAACCTGAGCCAAAGGCAAATAACAGCAGTTTAATAAAAGGTTTACAGTAATAAGAGAAAGTTAAGCATAACAGAGGTGATTGACAGGTGTACAAATATGCAAAATACAGCAATATAACAAGTTAGGCAGTCGAGTCTGATGTGAACATCAGGCACTGCTGGAGAAGGGATTTGGGGATTGGGGGGGGGCTATGATTTTAGCAGAATGGTTGAAAAGTGTATCGTCTGATCCTTTAACATATTCATATCAATAGCTTTAGTACAATACAATGAACCCTAACTGATGCAGTCCTTCAAAATAAACTAAAAACGACTTTTATGGCAGCAGAGTGCCGGTGCGATTACAGGGTTCATCTCTACGTTAAATATTAAGGCAAAAGACTGCAGAAGAATAACCTCAACAACTCATGTGTGATTTCTGCATTAATATACAAGTACTCCAGATAATTTATGGCAAGGACTGTGTCCCATCTGCTAGGGATTGCATGAAGAGATTTTGAGACAAACACATTAAAAAAAAACACATACCTAACTATTTATCCAACAACTAACAACTCTTTGAAGAAACTGTTCTTACCTGCATCGAGAATAAGTTCAGACATCATAGAAACCTGGAGGACATCTGCATACATCCAACAATATCCTTTCAATACTCATAAAAAATATTTTTAAATACAACGTTAATATACTTTTAAAGCTACAGCCGTTTTACTGATCATAAATTTCATTTGCTTTATAACAGACACAGTTATGTAATACAATACATGTAAATATGAATAAAGCTGCAGTAGGCTTTTCAGCAGGTGTTAGGACTTTCTTCTTAACATCTTATATGTGTTTGTATCTCTTAAAAAGTATACAAACAACATATTGGTAGCTATTTTGACATACACCTTTGCAGGGGAGGTTCTATTCGTTAATGAAAATCGCTTCTGTTCATTATCCATTGAACTACATCATATCTTAATACTACAAGTATTGTCCTAGTAGTATGCTGGTTTGAAGATGATGAAATATGTAAACTAAAACAAATACATGCCATGGTACATCAAGACAGTAGTCAAGAGCTGCCATTTTCAGAGTGTATATATATCTGGGGTAGATGTTGAGGTGTGACAAGTTTCATGGCCACTCATTTTTTCTGATAGCAATGATACGGCACCCCATGCTTTTTCTCCTTTACATAAACTTTTCTTGGTCCCTGTACTATGTGGCATCTTGAAATCCCACATAGTAGTTGCACCTTTTGTGGCTTTTTGTTCTAATTCCCATTATGACGAAATGGCATTTTTGCAATTGTATTTATGTTTTTTTTATTTGATTGATTGGTGTTTATGGGCAGCAGGGTGTGTGGATTTATTTTTATTAATTTACTATTTGTTATCTGGGTAGGAGGACTACTCCAGAGGCCTTTCTTAAATATGATAGAGTGTTATGTTTACATATCTGCATATCTTTAGAA
The DNA here is from genome assembly GCF_019279795.1 of Protopterus annectens. Lineage (NCBI taxonomy): Eukaryota > Metazoa > Chordata > Ceratodontiformes > Protopteridae > Protopterus > Protopterus annectens. The sequence continues at coordinate 118,920,604 of NC_056747.1, read as the reverse complement.
AGTTTATATACAGTTATTATACTTTTTGTACAAGTATGTTTTAGTAAAGTAACAGGTTTACATTAAGTTTTACCCATTTGCATGGATTGCAGTATAGTTTGTTTACATGAAAGGTTTAAAGCTAAATTTTCTTTGGGTGGGGGGGGACTCAAGTGTTAATGATTAAAAGAGAGATTTACACAGATAGGCCTAGAAACTGAGAAGAGACCACAGGACAGAGAACAGTAAAATGGCAAAAGAAAATTGTACTGAAAGAATTTTTAGAATTTTAAGGCCTTTAAAGAGTTTGGCCATTATCCTTAAAGCATTTCTTAGCAACTTCCTTGAAGATGTGCTCAGAAATGGACTTGTTAAACGTCTAGCACTCCTCCATTCACCACAACCATAAATAAAACTAAAAACTGGAAACCACAGCAAACAACTTTTTTAACTTAATGTTAAGCATACTCATCCTCTAAAATATCGGAACTTCACCAGAGACACTATGATAGTCACATCATTTCATCAGAACATTCTTAAATTTACTTTAGCTAGTAGATAGATGTAGGAGACAGAACAAGAGCACTCATCCATCTAGCTACATAACTGAATAAATTACTTGAAACTTCAAAAAGGTGTCTTTATTCCTCCCAAGGGAGAGCATCAGATAGAGCGTAAGAGTATGAAATACTCCACTGCAAAGAAATTCAACAGTGTGCTGAATATGTTGAGCAGTCATGTGGCCAGTGTGTCTTGTTTACTGTTAAGAGTTTCAGGTACCACTCAGAATGTGATAACATTTCACACAATCACCATATCTATCCAAATGAACACTCAGAAAGTGAGAGACCTTGAAACAAAAAGTTCATCTGGTGTAGGAATAACTGGACCACCTAGACAATAGTGGTAGATGAGACATCGCATGCATTCACAGCCTAATAAAGAGATTGGGGATGCATTTGTTGCAAGCATACCTCTCAGCTGTCCCTGATTTTTGTAGAACATTCCAGATTTTATCGCATATTTTGGCCTGCCCTCATTTTGTTTTTGTAAATCGCTACAGTTTCTTACTTCTCATTGTTTAGAGAATGCCTGTTGATGGTGAATTAGGGTGATACTTAAAATTGAAATTTGAACATGGTTTTAGGCTTTTGTCCCCGTTATTTTAGGCTTTGCTCAGAATTCTTGAACTAAGAAGATGAGATATATAGCTACTAGCAGTATATTAAGAGTTATAAAAAGTGTTTGGTGCTTGGGAAGGTATGTATATTGCTGAAAAAACTCATAGAATCAGAAAGGATGACCAAAATTGTCGATGGCAAAAGCAACTAATAATTATGGTTCATTACTACAGAAAATCATGAAGAACTTTGTGGTTTCTCATTATGGTGGCACAAGTTAAGAATAAGGGAAGATGTCTCACTTATATTTTATAAAAAGTAGTAGGTAAATAAATAAAAAAGAACTACTGAGTAGTATTGGATGGCACAGTAGTGCAGTGGTTTGCACTGTCGCCTCACAGCAAGAGGTTGTCTAGTTCAATTCTCAGCTGGGGTGCCTTCTTTGTGGAGTGGAGTCTGCATGTCCTCCTTGTGTTCATGTGGGTTTCTTCCAAGTGCTGTGGTTTCCTCACACATTACAAAGACATGTGCCTGGACCATTTTTCCCTGGGCCTCTACTGAAAATTGGTTCATTCCAAGATGGACTTTCCCAGTAAACAAATATTAAATAAAATAAATAACGTATTCTCCTTCCAGTTAAAGATGACGTGGAAGAAATTCAGTCCATTGAATATGAAATTATGTGATTAAGGCCAGAGAATGCATTCATCCGTACCCTGCAGAAGTGAGCAGATAGATTTTTTTTTTTTATCTGGAGAAAGGGGGCAGGTGGTGGTCTTCTTTCTCAGCACAGTTATTTATATTAATTGGAAGTTCCTAAAAATCCTCCTCTTACATGAAGCTACAAATTAATTCAGTTCAACTTTTCTAAATATCCTAAATAGCCTTGCACCTCCTAGAAGGAAGAGACTAAAAACAATAAAATCTGACTATCCAAAAACAGTAGAATCTAATGCAGGATAGAAAACAGGAAAAGAGTGGCAAAAATATAAAACACCTCAATATCTTGAAAACTTTAGACTGTTTTGCAATTATACTAAAAAGCAAATAAATGAAGACAAAAAAAACTATAACAATTTTCAGAATAATACTGAACACAACCCTAAAAAAATCTTGGGACATCCATTAAAGAAATCATACATTTTATTTTCTTTAACATTTGTTAACTGGGAAAGTCCAACTTGGAACAAAGCCAATTTTCAGCAGAGACCTGGGGAAAAACACTCCAGATGCATGTCTTTGTAATGTGGAAGGAAGCCAGAGCACCCAGAGGCAACCCACACGAACGCAGGAAGCACATGCAGACTCCACATAGAAAGCATCCCAGCCGAGAATCGAACCAGAGAACCTCTTGCAGTGAGGTGACAATGTAACCACTGCACCGCTGCGCAGTCCTGGCCAAAAATTTAACCTAAACTCCTCTCCCAATAACTCACCACTTGAAACTGCAGTACAGTTCAACTCTTATTTTATGGATAGTATAGCATCTCTAACCAAGGATTCTTCAACATCTAATCCCAAACCTGCCCAACAGCCACATATAACCACATCCACTTTAACCTTCAAACCTGTGCCCACATCCTATATAAAACTATTCTTAAACTTAAACCATGCTCTTCTTCAGCTGATGACCTTTCACGTATCTAAAAATAGCATCCAAAAGCATTGCCTATCCTGTCTCAATCCTTACAAATAGGTCAGTCTAAGAATCCTACATCCTGTCTTTCTGGAAAAAGTCACACATTATCCCTGCACAAAGGAGGAAATTCAATAGACATTAATAACTTTAGACCTATAGCAATCATATCTCCCCTCTCCAAAATACTTGAAAAATGTATTCAAAAACAATTGGTAGACTATCTCCTGCAGGAAGAACTCCTATCCCTTACACAACATGGCTTCCATTCTTCCCATAGTACTAGCACTGCCCTTCTAACTTACATAGATACTGTCAGTAAAGCTAGAGATAACAGCAAACTAGTCTCTTCCTTATTTCCAGACTTGTCTAAAGCCTTCAACACAGTTTGTCACAACAAACCTCTACTTCAAATGTCCTCACTAGGTCTCTCTTAGCCTGCCCTTCTGTGGTTCAAAATCTACCTGTCCAATAGACATCAGTCAGTAAAATGGCATGCCACACTCTCACCTTACCTCCCAGTCACCACCAGTGTATCACAAGGCACTATCCTTGGTCTCCTCCTCTTAAACATTTTTACCAACACCCTCTGTGCATCGTACAACAGGGCTCCCTAATACAATACACAGATGTTCCACTCTCATTTGCACATCTGACAACATGGTACAGTTCCAAAACATTACTTAGGAGGCTTTAACAGCCACTGAAACATGCCTTCATAACTCATAACTCATGCACAAACCCAAAAAAAAGATAAACTACTACTTTTTCCCCAAATCCCTTTCTCATGAAAAAGCATTTTCATAGCAAACATACCTCTCAACCTCTTAGTGCAGGAAATTTGGACAAAGCCCGACAAAATGGGGGAAACAAAGGCCCAAAAATAGGGACACATTGTAAATATTGCACTTATAAACTTAGAAAGTTGCTAGAGTAACAGGGTTTGTTTTAACATACATTTTCTGAAGGATTTGAAGTCTAAAACTCAAATGTATGCTATTATTTAGTGACTTCAGTCCTCAGATCATCTCAGTGATTTGCCAGAAAACCAGAAATTTTATGAGGAACAGACCAAAAATATGTGCCAAACAATCTGGAAATTCTGCAAAAATCTGGAGAAGTGAGAGGTATGATAGCAAATTATTAGGGGTGTTAGTGGATGATAAGCCAACATTCGACCTGAATATACAAAATTGCATAAGAAAAACTCAACTAGGGATGCTTTACAGAAACAAAAACTTTCTCACCAACCCAACTAAAGCTACACTTGCCAGTAGTTATCTCCTCCCCACACTTCTTTATGGTGCTCCCATCCTTATTAACTTCCAGGCTTCACAAACATTAAAGCTTGAACAGTGCTATAACAAAGTACAAATACCCCTTTCAGAACCTACCACTGCACAATACTAAAAAGCCTAAATTAGTTAGAACTGCCTCATCAGCTAACATATACATAGCTTTTTACCACCTATAAAATTATCCACCATCCATCTGCTTGTCCAGCACTAAAAACATTCTACACAACTATGTTCCCAGGTGGTCATTGTGATGCAATGACCAAAATCACTTGTCTTTCTGTAACTGATCAAATCTGTCTCGTACAAGGTCGCTAAGGCCTGGAACTCCTTACCTGTATCCATCAGGTCAATATCCTCCCTCCCATCTTTAAAACCCAGTCTGAAAGACTTCCCAGAAAAAAATCTGGATCTGTTGTTGCGCAAAACCAGGATAAACTATATCCCTAAATATTAACAAATACATTTTCATTCCTTACACTTTCTTACTTTCCCTTTTTCACTTACTTTCTTACTTCTATCAAATTCTCTTCTCCAACTTTCTTTCTAAATTTACCATAAGCTTGTCTTTCCATCACTTCATATTACAGTTGCTGTTAGTATTAGACTAACTTACTTTTAATTTCTCTACAAATTGCCTAAAATTTCTGTAAATATTAAATGATTGTCATATAACTTGAATCAATCCTTAACCAATTTTTTTTATCTTTAATTTGTTATAATTATTTAAATTGCAGATGTTTTTGTTTTATTTTTGAAGATTGTAAAATTGTTGTTCTGAAAATGTTTTGTAGTAATTTGGAGTTTTTCCTCCCCAGGCTCCACTGCAAATGGGCTTCTACCCAGTCAGACTTTTCCGGTAATCAAATGCCAATAAATAAATATATTCATTTGTGAGTTGATCATATTACGACTTACATGTCTGCCACGGTTGTGCAATTACAATGAGCTCTAGGAATATTTACCTCATGGTCATGACATGTGAACTGTTTTTCTTTTTCTTTCTTTTAGAGGAATAAGTTCTGTATTCTCTCAGTCTTCAAGCAGACTGGTTACTAAGGTGAGGTCTGCAACACATACAAGATGGAGTAGCTGGTATTGGAAGTTAGAAGTGCAATAGCCCCGCTACGCTCGGGCTCTCTTCGCTCCCCTCCCTGCCCCCAATTCCCTCCCACCCCAGCACCTCTAAATTTATAGTACTATAGCTACTCCCCAACTTTCTAGATCATATCTGCTTTCATCTGGGATAATTCCTCCCACCCCCATTCTTCTACCTACATTTTAATAGCACCTATTAGCTTTCATCTGGCATTCTCCCATACCCCTTCCAGTACCTTTACCTCACCACTCTATATTCTGGTGTTGCATCACCAGGTAAAACAGTTCCTTAACTGACTAGCTGAATCACAGATAATGATATACTCTTCTTTACTACCCCTCTTGTTCACACCATACCTCCTTACCTTGTATGAAAACCAGTTTCTCACTGGATTTCAGGTCCCAAAAGCCATACTATCACCCCAGCTGTAAATCCTTCCACATTCAGCCATACTTACATTACCAGATCCTATCCAACATCTTGTTCAGTCTATCAACATCTCAACCCCAGGCACATTAGCTCTAGATCCAAACACTACCACAAACTAATAAACAAATTCCTGAAGTTCATCACCAAGTATAGACTCAACCTAATACTTGGAAGTGATATTCACCCCAACCCTCGCCCACCCACTTCAGATATACCCCCTCTACTTGCAATCTAAGCTACAAACCTACAATTAATAGGCCAACTAACTCTCTCCTAGCCTGTCATCTCAATATTAGAAGCATTAATAACAAGGTACATCAATTGCATGCACTTCTGGATGTCCACTCCTGTGAGATTCTCTATTTATCTGAAACCTGGTTAAAACCTAACACTAAAGACAATGAAGTGTTACCACCTGGGTACAACATACACAGGCTGGATCGTGCTTCGAGGAAGGGGGGTGAGGTAGCTGTACTCTATAAATCTGAGTTGAATGTCACCATAGATGTAATACAACCACCTCAGATTAATAACTCAGAGATTCTTGCCACCAAATTGCAACTTAATAAAAATAAATGCATTAATATCATCTGTATGTACATTCCCCCAAGTAACAATATATCTACACTTGAAGATATCCTGCACTGGCTATCATGTCACTACCCCCAAGAAACCCTACTACTTGGAGACTTTAACATAGACTGGGGCACCTGTTCCTCAAAATCCCCAACCACCCATATTAACCTGCATGCATTTACACAAATTATTTCCACCCCTACCAGGATAGGTAAACCCAACCAAAAAGAAAGCATACTTGACTGGGTACTCATAAATAGTCACTCCTAACTGTACACCTCTGGTACCCTCCTTGATGGCCTAAGCGATCACCTTCTCACAAATGTAATTAAGCACAAAACCATTAATTCCCAACAACCCTTACTCAGAAAGGTTAGAAACAATAAAAACTTTGACCCTGCCAAATTCCAACAAGAATTAAACTCATGTAATTGGTCTATTCTAAAACACCTCCCCTTAGAGGAAGCAGTGGCATACTTTAACAACAAATTCCTTGAGATCCTTGATTTGCATGCACCTGTTCGTTCAAAGAGAACAAAGGCAAAAACTGTGCCATGGCTTTCTATAGAGTCTAAACTCAAAATTACCCTTAGAAACAAAGCATGGGCTTTATAGCATTCTTCTAAAGACCCTCAAGATCACATTAAATACAGGCAATCCAGGAACTAAACCAAAAAAATCAATGTTACAAGACAAAAAACAATACTACTGTAATTTACAGACAGTAAATCAAAATAACCCTCAGAAGTTTTGGCCAGGTTTAAATAATCTACTACATCCTGGACAAACTTCAACCCCAATCCCTGCTGCTACTATTGATGAAACCCCTGAAGATGTTTCTGACAGTTTTAACCGATTCTTTACTGAGACAATTCAAGCCCTAGCTAGCCAACTACCTCCTAGCTCCCCTGGTCCTGAAAGTAGCACCCGTAGAAACCTACTCCCATTCAGCTTCCAGCCAGTCGCCACTTCACTTATCCGTACCTTGATCAAAAAATTAAAACCCACTACACTTTCTACTGATCAACTCCCTGCCGAGTACCTACAAAAATCAGCTGATTCTATTGCTTACCCCGTCTCAGTACTAATCAATCTAACCATAGTAGAAGCTAAAATTCCCACCACCTGGAAAATATCCTATGTAATCCCACTTCACAAAGGAGGCAGCTCTACTGAATTCTCCAATTATAGGCCAATAGCTATACTCTCTCCACTTGCAAAGATTATGGAAAAATGTATTCATAGACAACTCATGCACCACCTAATCCAGAATCACCTTATGGCAGACACTCAGCATGGCTTCCGTCCTAATCACAGCACTACTTCAGCCCTCCTAGCCTTTACCAACACCATAAACCATAATCGCAACAACTGATTGTCAGTAGTTTATTAAAAGTACTATGGCATTCATTGTAAGTGGTGACTTTGTGAAGTTGAGGTGCAAAGGAATCACTGGTAGTGGTAGAAAAAGTTGGGGTTGTACTTACAATTGCTTGAGTTATGAGGTGGAAAATGGTAGATTAGAAAAATTAAAATAAATGGACATATGGGGAAACACTGTGTGAGCTAGGTAAGGAACCTTTGAAACTAGTTAAAAGGAGGGTTGTCCAAACACTAGGCCAACAGGGTTTGTATGAATGAATAAAGTCATGTGATGATGACAGACAAATTAGTATGGCTGAGAGTAAGATGGCAGCTTGACAGGGGAACCACAGCTTGACATGGAAACCACAGCTGCAGGTTTTATAGTCGCAATAGGCAAGGTGAGGGGAGTGGTTTAAAAGGGCAGCCACTGGACAAGTGAGGGTTAGACATAGATGTAATTGTTATTGTGATAGTACTGTATCTATTATGATAGTCATCTCCTTTTGTTTAAAATAATTTCTGTTGATTCAGGTGTGGAAAGTTAGTGAATGATGTAAATAGCTTGTAGTATTCTGCACTCTATACTTGTTATTGCTTGTTATACTTCTAGGAAAGCAGTAATAAATGTCCTATTTAATATGAAATATAACAGCTGTAAATGTTGTGGTAGTGATGCCAATTAAAGAAAGCTTCCTGATAAATGTGGTGCATTCAGTCAAACCACTTTCAGAGACCCTCACTCACACAAACCCAATTACCTGAGCGTTGATAAGAGATTGCAAAACCTGTCTCTCCCCCTCCCCCAATGCAGAGACCCACATCTATCATACCTCTCTGCTTAATATAACTAACTCTGAAGCTGCAAACTCTTGCAGTATGCTACAAATCCTATTGATGTGTGCCAGTTTGTAGAGCTGGACTTCTCTCACCATGGTTCATTGAAAAGTATCTCGGCTGGCAACCAGATATGAATGTATGATTGGTGTTTGATGTATATAGTTATTTGATGCAGGACCATTAAGGCAACAGATGTAAATAAGGTAACCTATTTAAGAGTTATGACTATGGAGTATGTGAGTAGGTGGGGTGAAGGAGATAGGCCCACAATATTGCACCTCACAATAGTGAGACAGACAGGCAGTATAAACTGTAACAACAACAAAGGGATGGAAAAGGATGAGCATGCGGGCTAAAGGTCATTAGTCCCATCTCAGGATTTTAAAGTATAAAAATCTCTAGTCATATTATTAACAGTGATGATGATGTTATCACAATCCATTAATGTAGCTGCCCGCAAAACAGAGGAGATGTAGTGAGTCATATCATGAGTGTTTATTGCCAAACATGAAGAAGCCTCTGGAGTCATTCTTCAGTGTAGCAATTTAACTGCAAAGTATCTCTAGCCTAGTAAATAAAAACTAAAAAACTAAATAAGGAAATATGCTAAAACTGTAAAAACACCCAAAGAAAGCAGGAAACCAAACTAGATCCACAAAACCTGTTTATTTAGTGTTTTCATCCGCAAATAACACTGGACTTCATCAGAATAACATACTCACTCACTCCATAAACTTTATATACCAAAATACAATTACTTCACTTAAAAGCACCTCCCCTCTCAAACAATACAAAAAACTACTCTACCTAAATAACATGCTCCTTTTATATGCATTATAAAACTATATTATAAATTATAAAAATAATACACAATCATAAAATATAAAATATACACGTATTATAAATACATCAATCTGTGAACACCATTCATTTAGATACCTAACTAAAAATTACTTAATTTTAAAACAATATGCTGCTTTTAATTTCAGGAAGCTGCTTATAGACAAGGCTTCATTAAGACTTGGAATAGTTGTGGCATTGAGTTTCAACTGCCACTTGAGTTCCATACACTCACAGAACTCATCGCAAAGACTCCCTCTTTCACCAAGATCTACTTGGTCTATAGCAGCAAATCTAAACTCAAGTTGTGGATTATTTTTATATGTTTAAATAGTGCATTCCGTCCATCCCCTTTTCTAATAACATAAACATGTTGGTAAATTCTCCTTCTCAAGCTTAGTTTTGTTTTACCCATATAGAATGCAGAGCACCCCTGACACAAAGCTAAATAAACCACACCTTTGCTGCTACAAGACCACTTTTTTCTCGATCTCACTCTTCCAAAACCATCTACAAAAAAGACATCACCTTCCATAATAAAAGAACATTGCCTACAATGGCCAAATTTTCTCATGTAACCCTCGTTTCTTCCAGATGGACCCCTTTCTAATAAACTTTTAAAACAAAAGTCCTTTTTATATACAATTCTCGGTATTTCCCCCACTATCTCCTTATAGTCATTATCCAGACAAAACATTCTCCAATTCCTTTTCACTATGCTGGCAATCTCATGAAAATCAGTGTTGTAAGCAAAGACCAGTGCTCTATCAAAACCACCCCCTTCCCCAATTTTAAAACTTACATTAACATTCCCACCTTTTAGAAAGGGAGTAAAATGTCCTGTGGCCCTTTTAGTACAAACCTCACTAACAATCTCTAACACAAACTCCTCAGGGTACTCCCTCCTCATAAACATAGATTTAAGTACCTCACATACTTTTCTGAAATCAGCATCATCAGAAATCATCCTTGCCAAACGGACATATTGGCTAAGGACTTTTTTTGTTGTTGGGGGTGCACACTACTAAAATGGAGCAAAGTGTTAGAATAGGTAGGCTTCCTAAATATGTTAGATTCAAAAACATTTTCTTTAAAATTCTTCCTTATGGCAACATCTGAAAAATTCACTTCATCCTGTTGAATATTACAAGTGAATTTCAAAAAATTAGTATTCCCATTAAGATATTCAAAAAAAACTATTAAGTTCATCCAAGCTGGGGATTGAAAATGACTCCACACAGACAGAAATCCAGATTTGCCCTGTGCATTCATCAGTGTGATAATGACTTCTACTTATGTGAATAACAATGTCAGCTGCTGAGAGCTTTACCTGACAAGTGAGAATGACTGAGTGTTGCACTGTAACTGCAGTTATTGTTAAAATGTGACAATGACCTACATTTACTGCAAGGTTTTGCATGTTCAGACAAAGATGATAACTGCTGCACAAAACCTGCTGTTTAGGCATTCATTATATTCCTGGTGCAGGTGTTATGTAACATGGAGTCATTACCATCTGTTAGAAGACCAGAGGAATTCACTGAAAACATTATAACTCTTATATATTACTGCACCCTTCCTCCCACCTAAATTCCACACATGGCTGACAAGAGCCATGAATAATGCTCAAAATATATATGGTTGGTCCGAGCAGGTTAGAAACAGAAATAAGACCGGTAATCTACCAGTGTAGTACCTCGCAGGCGGTTCTGCGCAGGTTAGAGCGTGTCCACATTGATTGGCAGGTCATCGCACATCAGACTGACAAGGTATGCTAATTTCCCCTGTCCTAAGCTAAGTACTTTTTAGAAAAACTACACTGGTACTACACTGGTAGATCATGTGGCACATATATTTTAAGTGATACTTAACAAAGCTAAAACTGCTGTCCTTAGTTTTAATTTTTTGGGGTGGACCTGTTGAGTAATTACCATCTTCTATCGCTACCTTTGCTTTCACCTTGTTTGTGGTACCTATATTGGTGCTGCATTTGAATGTACAGTAAATAGCGTGGTTGATTATTTGGTAATTGGGATGGAACACCTGATTCCAAACAAACTTGCAAACTTGACCCATAAGATTAGACCCCAGTAGCAACTTACTTCCCAGATTTCATTGTCTGGTGAGTCAGATAATTAAAATTGGTCGTTATCAGTTATTAGTAGAAGGAAAAACAAATTGTAAAAATATGTAATAATTGTACTGTCTTTTGACTATAATGACCACTCTTAATGCACTGATCATGTGCTACATGAAAGCGAATTAATAGGAATGTAGCTTCGTAAGGTGTGGGCGTGTTAGGGGTGGGATTTGCTACTGTGCATCCTTCGAGGTACTAAACTGGTAGATTACCATAAGGCCGTCAGAAATATCTAAATTATGTGGTTCATCCATTTAGAATTACTCCAAAAGTAGTAAATCATTTTATCTCACTGTTGTGTCTGCAAATAGTATTTTTTTATCATACCCTTGTATATTTAGTTTTATATTTATTTAGCATACCCTTGTATATTTATTTGTATTTATTTAACATTTGTTTACCTGGAAAATCAGATGACTTCAAACTGTCTGAAGCAGTTAGCGGCCTCCCCAACAAGGGGTAATAAAATCCTGAACTTATATGGAGTACTCTTGTTCCCTACCTGCTGTCACTTATTCCTGGGTCAAATCAAAGCACAAATTGGTCACAGTCCCTAAAAGACTGAAGCCATAAGCATAATAAGCATAAATGTAATACGTGCCTCTCAACCTCTTAACACAAGAAATCTGGACAGTATGACACACAGGTGACACTGCAGGTGCAGTTAACCATTGACCAGACCCCTATACAAATTATAGCTAGCTACCAGCCCCCAAATCTGACTCAAGATGCCCAAACTGTCTATCAAGACCCCTTCAGATCTATCAAGATTCAACCCTTTATCCTGATCCTGGGTGACTTTACCAAATATAGACTAGAATAACTGCTCATGCCAGAATGCAAATGCCCAGAGAGTCCTCAATTTTGTCAGTGCGAACACTTTACCTTAAGAGTGTAACTGCATATTTCAAAATTCAGGTATTTCTTGGAAAAACAACTTTTTTGCTTTCTTTTTTGGCTTCTGCAGCTGACCATCAGCTTGCCCCCCCCAAGTCCTTTCCTCATTTCCTGGATCTACCAGAACCTCTTTACCCCCCCCCCCCTTCAGCCTAAAATTTAACCTATGTGCAGGAATAATGAAACAATGAGGTTCTTGGTGCAGTGTCATATTGTTCATCTGTCTAGACTGTAAACAGGTATTTATCAGAGTCAGGTAGGATAGCTTTTTGGTTGTGCTGTGTACCTCTACAACCCCGCCTTCATCCAATACCCAGATGAAGCACTTTCATTCAGACTCAGAAGTATTGCATAGATTAAACTTAGCTATGAGATATTCTTACTGATTGCTGATAAACCAGATGTGCTGTCTGTTATCATAGCATGCTCTTTTCAGTCCACAAAGCACTTGCTATCTAGGTTGTACATGCGCCAATGCCAAGAGACCAAACCTTGTGGTAGCAGAAAGGTTGTGTTGTAATGATAGACTGAAATGTCTGTTCCTAAATTATCATGTCCAAGCAACAAATTCACTAGCTTGACATCAGTATTACACAAGGAAATTCATCTGCATTTTTCTGGAGATTTCATTACCTTGAGTTAAATAAAATTGTCATAATACAAATAATACAAATATGGTACATAGGTATACAGATCCATTTAATCTACTCCTATTAGAGAAGTTACCTTACCCAGTCATCACACAGCTGAAAAAGTGCTGCACACACCCTAATCACCGATGTGTGAGAAACAAGGACAGATTTGGCTTTTGCTTTTCTTCCTAGTTCATGCACTAGCTCTCGGATCCCTCCAACTTTACCTCAGACCCTTAGTATGCACCTTGTTTGAAATACAAAGTCAGAGCTCAAATTCAACATTTCAGCTTATAATTCATACAACACAATACTGAATAAGCAGGATAGAAAATATGCAAAGCAACATGTTGACAATTACCACCTTCCACAGGCATCAGTAGCTATTTTCCACTATAGTAACACAAAACCTGATTATATTTCCAAGTCTCCTAACATACTTTCAGTAATATATGTAATATAGACACAAAAATCAATGATCTAGCAAAGGATGAATTTGCCTCCTAAAAAATCCCACATGGGAATGCAAGCCATCACCAAAAATATTTTCACCACAAAACTGATACTTAGTCCAAGCTATTCCATGTACTTCTAACACTTCTCATACAAATTCAACATTTAATGTGGTTCAGGTGGAGGAAGTAAAACTCAGTAGTAGCTACCAATACATTATCTAGCATCAGTACTGAGAAAGAACTATCCATTCCTAACACACATTTTTACTTTCAAAAAACACAATTAAAAACCTGTAGTTTATTGGATACACCTCCTACACTTCACATTCTGAGAGCAGCAGCTAGTAGATACAAGCTGAGAAACAGCTGACAGGTGCTGACAAGTCGAAAAAGGTTCCATCGATCTAAGGCATTTCTTCAGTGTTGCTTTTTGTTTTTTTTTTAGGCAGAGCTGTAATACTAATTGACCTAGAGTTTTTACAAGTCTAAAATGAGCATAGCCCTCACTGCAACCTCTGTGGCTTTTGGGGTATCAAACAATTCTACACAGACATTTACTTTTATTTTTTTTCAACACTTCCTGTATCACAAACATCTTCTAATAATACATTCCAAATGCATGGGACATTTACCGTCGTTCTGCTGATGGTGTGTGATATTCAGCTTATTGTTAACGTGCAGTAGTATACTCTTATCAGGCCCAATATCAGAAATACAGTATGTCTTAAGTGCTAATTTAATAAAGGTATTTAAACTTCTGCCGAGGTAAATGTGTGCAGTTTGTAAACAGCTTCGTTGCTCTCTCTTTTGCTTTTCTCTTTTTGCCACTATTGAGTGAGGTCAGTTATTCCTGGCTATGAATTTGAAGACACGTTCATTTTTGGTGTGAACCTTGGGCGAGGTGATTCACAGAGTGCAAATCAAACATTTTTCTTCACACAAGTGTCTCGCTCAAATAAGTATCACCCGTCTCTTCTTAGTACTTACACAACAGATGTTAAATCACCAGTTAGAAATGAAAGTGTTTATCTTTGTTACAAATTAAAAGCAGGCTCTTTATTTTTATGAGAAATGTTAAAATCACAACAGTGATGTTACCTTGCCTTATTCTGCATACTGAATGTATTCAACCACTAAGCAAAAGAACAGCCTATATAGAGACTGCAAACTCAGAGTAATAAAACTAATAGGACTGGGCATGAAAACATCACCGCACACAGACAGAAAGACGAGCACTTGTACAGCATATGATTTTTTTTCCTTTTTTTTTTTTCAAGACACTAAACACGATGCAGTTAGGACAAATTCTAGCACAGATCGCTTATCTACAGATGTGCACACACACCAAATTCTAGGGGTGTAAAGTTAAGTTTGAGAACAAAGTGATATTAGCACCGTGTGTGTGAATAAGTGAAAACACTTTTGCAATGGTGTATGTCTTACAACTATTTCAGTTGCCTGTTGTTGGCTTTACAAATAACAAAGAGCAAGGGAAACACAATTCAGTTATACTGCACCTCTGAAATCGGCGAAACACTAAAAGTTATAAAGTATAAATCGAATGTTGTGTATTTATTACCTATGAAACAGAAACAGAGACATTGATTAGACTTGTGCTCCACACCAGAAGTATATCCCTCATTGGTAAGATCAGACCATAAATTAATTTCACTGGATGTCCACATCCCGACCCCACCCATAGCCCAGAAAACCACAGTGAAAAACTTCTCAAAAGCGAACTTCTCACTTCTCAAAACCGAAGTGGAATCCTTCAAGGCCCCAGGGCCAGTGGAAACTATGGCCCAAACTGCAGAATCCTATATAAATGCATTCTACGGACATCTCCAGGAATGCATGGATCATGCTATCCCAAACAAAACCAAGACCCAATCATCCAAAGGCAGGCGTCCAGTCTGGTGGACCCCTGCCATAAATAAACTGTACAACAGAAGGAGGAAGCTACTACATGATAGAGCAAAATCCCTAATAGGGAAGGCATCTCTGATCAGTACTAGCAAAAAATTACGATCCCTCATAAAATCCTCCAAGGCCAGCTTCGAGAGTAAAATTGCACAGGACACCAAAGACAGTCATAAGGATTTTTTCAGTTATGTTAGAAACCTGGGATGCAACTCCCAGACTTGTTCTGAGTTGATTCTAAACGACAAAAAATACACTGAACCCACAGACATCGCCAATATCCTGGCAGACAGGTTCAGTGCAAACTTCTCCACCCCCTCCACCCCAAAAGAGCAAGTATCTATCCCGGCAGAGGGCTGCCTCCCAAACATCTCAGATGCTCAGGTGAAGGCTGCCCTCTCCAAAGCAAAAAAACACTGCTTCCATGGGACCAGATGGCATCCCAGGTTGCGTCCTACATGAACTACAAGAGGAACTAATCCCTCAAATAAAACAGCTATACAATCTCAGCCTCACTACAGGATATGTGCCCACAGAATGGCGTACAGCAACAGTGGTCCCACTCCACAAAGGTGGAGCATCTACGGACCCTGGAAACTATCGCCCCATAAGCCTGACTAGCTTAGTCTGCAAGGCTATGGAGAGGATCATCATGGAGCTCATAAACAAAGGCATTGGAGACCTACAGACACTAGATCCTACCCAGTTCGGCTTTGTCAAGGGCAGATCCTGCCTTTTGAACTTGGTTGACTTCTTTGAAACAGTCACCAAAGCCATAGATGAAGGGAAGGTAGTCCACACAGCCTATCTGGACCTTGCAAAGGCATTTGACACAATACCCCACTCGGGCATCATGGATAAGCTATCCAGCTTAAATATAAACCCCTATGTCACAAGATGGGTCGCAAACTGGCTCAAAGACAGAACCCACAGAGTGAGAGTTGCTGGAGCCCTGTCAGACTCAAAACAGGTCACAAGTGGCATCCCACAGGGTTCTGTCCTGGGACCACTCTTGTTCGGTATATACTTTTCCGAGGTACAGGCAAACGTGGGAGGACTATGGCTCACCAAGTTCGCAGATGACTGCAAACTGGGCGCCATAATCAACTCTCCAGCTGACACAAACATCCTTCAAAAAGGTCTCACAGAGACAGATAACTGGTGCCAGCACCATGGTTTAAAGCTAAATGCCAAAAAATGTATAGTCATACCCTTTGGCAAAAACAATGTGCCCACAAATTACCACATAGCCGGAAACCCATTAAGTACAGAAAAAGTTATTAGCGACCTGGGGACCCAAGTTGATAGCAATCTCTCCTTTGAAAACCACATTGCCAAAGTGGTTAGAAAGACCTTCTACATAGCCCACCTCATCACGAAGGGTTTCACATCTAGATCAAGAGAGGTAATCGTGCCCCTTTATTCATCCCTCATCAGGCCCATCATAGAATACAATGCCCCTTTTGGGATGTACCTTACCCGACACCTGCAGCAATTAGAAAGACCCCAAAAGTATCTCACCAAGAGGATCAAGGGTCTCAAACAGATGCCATATGCTGCTCGGTTAAAAAAACTCCAGCTCTACTCAGTTGCATACCGCCTACTTCGAGGCGATCTATGCCTGACATACAAAGCTATGTCAAATCCAGAATTAATGGACATGCTCCACCTCAGTAAATCTAAATCCCTTAGAGCCACACGCTCGAGGGACTTGAACCTCAGCACAGAAATAAATAGAACTTGCTGGAGGGACAGGTTCATAACCCAGAGGCTCCCTTCACTCTGGAATAGAATTCCAGTTCATGTGAGGCAGAGCACCTCACTGAATTTCTTCAAGAAGAATCTCAATAAGTGGATGGGGGATCGTAGGTTTGTCCCAGGGATTACTTCCGTGTCACTATTAGACAGAGGGACAGTAAACTAAACCTTAAAAAGGGCACAGTATACTCAAATCAAGGGGTGGCACAAGCCATACAGAATCGGGCTAGGCTTATAATTGCCCCAGGGCAGATAGCCTAGTATGAACCTATGAACCTATGAACCTATGAAGTAGCAGCCAAAATAGAGTAATAGTAACAGTGATATATTTTATAGAATGCAGACTGCTGTCAGAAAACCTAACTTATCGTAATAAGACATAAAGACATATAGCACACTGAACATGTTTTAAGTTTAGCACTTACCCGCTTGCACAAATGCTGGTTCCGGAATACTTCACTGTTTTGCGATATGGGGGAAACAGGTCTCCGTCGCAAACAGATTGGGACAAGAAATAGAGAGATCCAACAGCAGTTCCAGTAAATTCTTCAGATTTTGGAATTAAAGAAAGGAATATCTGCTGCTGGACCCCTCTCTTTATTATAAAACAACAATGGGAACACGTCAGGGAGGTGAAGGTGTTATGCAAGTGGTGGCTGGATTTTGCTACCCTGATTGGCTGCCACCACTTACTTCACGGAATGCAGACAAAATCAGCTTTCAGAAAACACAGTGCATTCTAAGCCAATTTACTGGGGAAAATGACATGTAGGCATATGATTATTCTGCTGTGAAAACTAAGTTAAGAAGTCAATTGACAAAGTTGAGTTACTTTTTCAACTTTGTTTTCACAGAATAGGACTGAAATAGGACTGGGAAGTAAGTTGCGCTTGCAGAAGGCACTCAAGGGTAACATCATGCAATTACTACCGTCTCATAGCGCTGTCGGGTGTAAGCACAGAGGCGCTATGACACGGCACTCGGGGTTAAAGAGATGCTAGACAGGGGCCCTATACTACCACTTCCATTTCTAAAAAATAGAGCACAGTTAAGCTTCCTAATAAAAATCTTAAAATGCAGCAAAACATCACTAATATTTGCCCTGTTAGTGGGCAACATGTTTGAGAGGGGAGGGGCTTTTAATTGAAGTAATTGTATTTTGGTATATAAAGTTTATGGAGTGAGTGAGTATATTATTCTGATGAAGTCCAGTGTTATTTGCGGATGAAAGCACTAAATAAACAGGTTTTGTAGATCTATCTTGGTTTCCTGCTTTCTTTGGTTGTTTTACAGTTTTTGTCGTGTTTTTGGATTACTTGGTTTGTTATGGAAGGCAGTGAACTTGCTAGTCCTGTGCTTCAGGAGCTGAAAACCATGCAAAGTGAACTGGTTGCTTCTGTGGACAATTTGACTGCTTTAATAGGTGAACTCACTCAACGTTTACCTTTTCCCCGTGTTAATGGTATTAATGCAACTAGGAGTCAGGATTTAGTGAATTCGCAAGGTTTGTCTTTTTCTCTTATTTCTCCTGCACAGAGGGAACCTATTTCTGTGGGAATGAATGATGTGGGACGACGTGATGAGAACAACGGCTCAGGATTGGCTGAGACTACAGGAGGAGTTGCCTGCTCATGATGTACGTGAACTTATCAATGCTAGTTTCTCATGGCATAATGGTTCTGTGCTTCGTGATGGTTCTTTGAGCACCTTGGAAAAACAAGTAAAAGACTTTTCTAACTGTGTGTGGAGGTATAGGAAGCTCCAATTGGAGGTGGGCTACCTTAAGGAATGTTTGTGATTACGAATCATTCCTAAAGGCCTTCATTCGTGGAAGTATCCAGCAGGGCTGATTAAAGGCTCTGATCTCCATGTTGAACTTGTTAGTTTATTTGACTGACATGGTGCAGAACTGCTGGAGGTACTGATTAAAGCTTACAGTAAACAAATTTACTTGTTAATGCTGGATTTTGAAAAGTTGGACAATGGTATGAAAAATGATCTTTTGTTTGAAGCTAATGTTAATTATAATACTTGTTTATTTAAAATCTAAAACTACATTAATATGTTACGGGACAAAAAAAAGCTAAAAAAAATAGATAGGGATAAAGCTGACTATAATAGTGGGTCTGCCTACCCCCCAGCCCCATGTGTGGGAGTTTATGCTTTTAGTGATATCCAGGAAAATGTGCATAATGGTGATAGTGTTATGCACGACGATGCTAATGTGGGCTGTGATGAATACGGGAATGGAATTAATAATGAGGTTATTATGGAGAATGTCCCTTTAGATGAATTCCCCCCTTTGAGAAGGTCGCAGAGAATTCAGAACCAGGTGAATTCGAGGGGGAATTGTACAGGCCAGAATGGTTGGAGCAAACAGGGGCAACGGGGTCATTATGTGCCTTACCAGAATTGGAGAGGCAGGAACAGGGGGAGAGGGAGGGGGAATGGGAACAATTGGAGGGGCAGGCCTTAAATGTTATTTGTAATGAACACCATGATTTTAAGATATACAAGTACAGCTCAGCAAACATTGATCAAGGTTGGGCTGATTTGTTGGAAAGGGTTATGACATTTGTACCCACTAATAGGGCAAATATTAGTGACATTTTGATGCATTTTAAGATTTTTATTAGGAAGCTTAACTATGCTCTATTTTTTAGAAATGGAAGTGGTAGTGTAGGGCCCCTGTCTAGGAATAGTTTAAAAAGGCCAAGTGTATTTGCTCCCCCAATGCACCCGAGGGTGGCCTTGTTTGAGAAGATGTGCGAATTTGAATTTAGGGAATATTTGAAGGCTGTTGATTATGGTACTCAGGCTTCTAATTTAAGTAAGGTTGAGGCTGAGTTGTTGAAAGTCATTTTAAATAGTAATCAATTAAGAGTGATGAAGCCTGATAAGGAGAAGGATTAGTTGTCATGGATGTGGATGATTATATTAATAGGATGATGGCTATGTTACATATCAGGAAGTGTTCCTTAATGAGATGAACATAGCCTTCAGGAAAATTGATCTTGTTTTAGATGAGCTTGTGTTGAACAATGTCATCACCTTAGATGACTTAAAGTATGTATCTGTGTCCTCTCCCAAAATCCCTACTATCTTTGGCATACCGAAGGTGCATAAGGACATAATGAGTCCACCATTACGTCCTATAAGTGATGCTAAGGTCTCTAAGACGTACTGTTTGGTGAAATGTATTGACTATCACACACAGGATATTTTTAAGGAGAGCGTTTACATTCTTAAAGATTCATGGGATTTGTTGATGAAAATCAGGAATGTTGAGTTTGATGAATCTTTGGTGTTTGTCACTTTTGACATGCAGGACCTCTACTCAGTTATCCCTCATGTTGTTATGCAAAGATGGATGTAGACAAAGCATATGTACTTAGATGTTTCATGGAATTGGTGTTGGAAAATAACTTTTTTTATCTTTAAAAAACACATTTTTAGGCAAAAATCTGGGGTGGCTATGGGGGCTATTTGTGCCCCCAGGTTTGCCAATGCTGTGTTGGCCCACAGGGAGATGAATTTTGTTCTAAATTCTGCACTTAGGCATTGTTGGGTTTGTTATGGTAGATACCTAGATGATTTAATTTCCCTTTGGAAAGACTGCTTGGATATACTTAACAGTTTTTTTGAATATCGTAATGAGACTACTAATTTTTTGAAATTCACCTGTAATATTCAACAGGATGAAGTGAATTTTTTAGATGTTACCATAAGGAAGAATTTTAAAGAAAAGGTTTTTGAATCTAACATATTTAAGAAGCCTACCTATTCTAACACTTTGCTCCATTTTAGTAGTGTGCACCCCCAACATCAAAAAACGTCCTTAGTCAAAGGCCAATATGTCCATTTGGCAAGGATGATTTCCGATTATGCTGATTTCAGAAAAGTACGTGAGGTACTTAAATCTATGTTTATGAGGAGGGGGTACCCTGAGGGGTTTGTGTTAGAGATTCTTAGTGAGGTTTGTACTAAAAGGGCCACAGGACATTTTACTCCCCTTCTAAAAGGTGGGAACGTTAATGTACATCTTAAAATTGGGGAAGGGGGTGATTTTGATAGAGCACTGGTGTTTGCTTACAACACTCATTTTCATGCGCTTACCAGCATAGTGAAAATGAATTGGAGAGTGTTTTGTCTGGATAATGGTTGTAAGGAGGTAATGGGGGAAACACTGAGAATTATATACAAAAAGGATTTTTGTTTTAAAAGTTTATTAGAAAGGGGTCCATCTGGAAGAAACGAGGATAACATGAGAAAATGTGGCCATTGTAGGCAATGTTCTTTTATTGTGAAAGGTAATTTCTTTTTTATAGGTGGTTCTGGAAGTGTGAGATCAAGAAACAAGTGGTCTTGTAGCAGCAAAGTTGTGGTTTATTTAGCTTTGTGTCAGGGGTGCTGTGCATTCTATGTGGGTAAAACTAAGCTAAGCTTGAGAAGGAGAATTTACCAACATGTTTATGTTATTGGAAAAGGGGATGAAAGGAATGCACTACTTAAGCACATAAAAATAATCCACAACATGAGTTTAGATTTGCTGTTATAGACCAAGTAGATCTTGGTGAAAGAGGGGGTCCTTGCGATGAGTTCTGTGAGTGTATGGAACTCAAGTGGCAGTTGAAACTCAATGCCACAACTATTCCAGGTCTTAATGAAGCCTTGTCTATAAGCAGCTTCCTGAAATTAAAAGCAGCATATTTTTTTAAAATGAAGTAATTTTTAGTTAGATATCTAAGTACTTGCTGTTCACAGATTGATGTATTTATAATATGTGTATATTTTATATTTTATGACTGTGTATTATTTTTATAATTTATAATATATTTTTATAATAAAAAGAACATGGTATTTAGGTAGAGTAGTTTTTTTGTATTGTTTTAGTTAGAATAGAAGTTCTCTATTTCTGTGTAATTAGTGCAACATGTTTGAGAGGGGAGGGGCTTTTAATTGAAGTAATTGTATTTTGGTATATAAAGTTTATGGAGTGAGTGAGTATGTTATTCTGATGAAGTCCAGTGTTGTTTGCGGACAAAAGCATTAAATAAACAGGTTTTGTGGATCTAGCTTGGTTTCCTGCTTTCTTTGGGTGTTTTTACAGTTTTTGTCGTGTTTTTGGATTACTTGAAATATGCTAAGACTAAAAACTAAGTAAAGAAATATGATAATATTTATCTTTTCTTTTTTTAGGATTCAGATGGAGATGATAGCGAATGTTATGAAACAGTAGATCGGTATGTAATACTTGTACTACAAGCATTTTACATATGCTCGTATATAGATAGATAGATAGATAGATAGATAGATAGATAGATAGATATCTCCACTACAAGTGTTCTATATATGATCATATGCAATTCAACATATATGTCAAAATGATCTACCGTTATCTGGAAACAACATCAAGGAATATTTAGTCTGTGTTTTATATTGTCTTTTGTCACTCATAGTCTATTATTTTGCATTTCTGTGTTATTTAATATAAAACATGAACTTTAACCTTTGTAGGTATTTCACACTCCTCTCTTAGTTCTGTAGTTCAGACAGCACTCACTGATACCACCACACCCCATTTATTTATTTATTGGTACAGTCGATTTAACAATAAACCAGTTCCATCATTGGTTTTACTTTTATAATATGATTTATCCATTTTTAGCCTTTTTGTGCATCAGCTAATTGCATATATTTGTCGTCAGCAAGAAAGTCATGCTTTTCATTTCAAGTAGTGTGTAATGTCATTTATTAAGAAAATGAACAAAAAGCACTTGGCACAGTAGTGACCATTGTAATGCCCCTGGTAGCCTTCATTCAATCCAAGTGGACTACATTTACAGTTACCACACTGGACTAGTATTTAGTCAGTGTTTTATCAAAACTACTACCCTGGAATCCACTTTAAGGCGGCCTAATGTGTTCACATTATGCAATCTAGTCCTTAAAAAACCCTGCTATGTAAAATAGAGCAGCATCTAAGCATTCATGGGTGGTATTTCAATGTGTGAAGCATGAAAAATCAAAAACACCAGCACCAGACTTGTGCCAAACATGACCCTAAGACACTCATAAGAAAAAACTTACAAAAGAGGTTAGGAGTTGCTGTTTTTCCTTGTTAAATTTAACATTTAAGTCGGTCATGTAAGCAGATACTGAATACTGATTCAGAAAACTATTTTAAATGTAGCTGGTGTGGTTGTCTTGCTGTGAATCCATGATGCCTTGTCCAGTATCCCAGTAGCTTCCATACAGAGCAAAATTCTCCCCTTCACTACTGAGTTTGTGTTTTTTTTTTTTGTTTTTTTTCTGTAAGTGTAGTGAAACTGACAGGCCTGAAGTTTGTAGACTCTATCAAAAGTGAAATAATTTGTAATGTTCTTTCACCCTTCAGGAACCTAAGCATTCATTTTACATGACCAGATTTATTTTTATGATGGCTGGAAAACTTAACACAAGAAGACAAAATTACCTTTGGAAAGTCATTCCGATTTCACTGAGGCGACCATTTCATGTACTTTAGATTGCCCCTCACAGACTAAACTCTAATACTGGATGATGTCAGAATTCGGAATCCATGCGCCCTTGCATAGACTCATAAAGACATAAGAAAGTAAATTTGTTAGTGAGGCCTTGTTAGGATAGTTCAGGTCAGTAAGGGCAAAAAAGCATATTTTGCAGTTAGTCTGGATTTGCTGCTACAAAGCAGATAATGCAAAATGTTTTTTAAATTTTCGGAAAACTGTCCTTTATGTTTAACTATAAGTGATGAAATTAAATGCCTTTTACGGTCATCATCATAGTCCAATTATTAGCTCACATTCTAAGAATCAGTTCTGCTACGCATCTTAACTTATTACTGTTTGATAATGCATCTTCAGCCTAAGAAGTTACAAGATTGTATGCTTCATTACACAGAAAATCTAAAATGCTACACAGAAACTAAGAACTGTACCCCTATAGGAATGACTGTCTGCAGTAGGGCAACATTCACAAATAAGCAGGGGCGAAATAAAATGATCACACTGTCTAATCTGCTCATTAAGTGCCTTTACAATTCCATCATCCCTTCGTCTCATTTACTCTTTCCATTTCATCCTTTTCCTCATGTTATATGCCCTACCGAATATTTCTGCTGAGTCCATATCCATCATCCATTCAAGTAATCTATTGCATGAGGCCACAACCCTCTTTAAGAGGAATTACTTTCATAAATCCAAGTAACAATCGATCCACATGATACCTGTGCCCCCACTCACCATTTTTTCTGTTCAGGTTGACATGGCCATCCCTATTCATATCTTGCCATGACCCCACTGTTTCTTCTTCTTTTTTTTGTCCCCCTATGGACATCATGACTTTCTGGCCAGGCTTACAGTACCCCATGTTCACACCAGCTCTACCAGCTCATATCCTACCTACCACCCAGACTTACTACTGATGTCTCTGGGGCCACTGATCCTAAGGGCATCCTGGGGGCTTGGCCATCTCTGCTTCTGTCCTAGGGGTGTCTTTAAATGCCTTACTCACTGGCTGCCTGGACACCCATGCTCATTGGTCCATCTGAGGGCAACTACCCTCATTGGACCACACCTCTCCAAGGCAGCATCGAGAATAAATGCCCTCCCCTCCCGGGATAGGTATGCCCATTCTATCCTGCTGCTCTAACAGTCACCCGTGCCACTAACTGAACCTGGGTCTTAGTTAGGAGTTTGTACCCCTACACCAACAGAGCAGCCCTCCCGCTGTTTCTTTTTGTTTTGATATCTTTTATAATCACTGGTCATACTATTTCTGTCCAATCCCACACACACCTATAAGCTGCCTTTCTCCTGACTCCTTTCAACAGCCTAATATCCTTCTCCATTTATGGCTTCATGAAATTTGTGCATTACTTAACATGTGGTCTGGCAAGGGCCTAGAAGACTAGAAGCATCATGTCCTTACCACTAGATTTTATCTCACCTGAGAATACACTCCACCATTCTGTTTGTTGCTGTAACTGCTTTCTCGTCCCGCTCTGAGTGGCCCATTTCTCCTCTGATAAAAACACAGACACATGTTCATGCTCTTTTGCCATCAGTTTCAGTTCCCTTGCGATACTTTCTGCCAGGTTTACTGAGGCCCAAAAGGTGGTATTTTGTATTTTTTGTGCTGAAACTTGGCTATTGGTACTTCTAGAATACTTCTAGAGTCTAACTCTTTCCAAAAAAACATAAATGAAGCCAAAGATCTGGAAGAATATGCATTGACCCTGCATGGAGTAGCTTTCTTATGGTGGGAGTAACAAAAGGTAATAGTTCAAAATAACCATTTGGAAATATCCTGCTTTGACATGGGTTGTCCATTTTTCTTATCTTCACAAGAAATGAACAACTGATCGGAAGTTTGGAAAGATTTTGCTCTATCAAGATAGTACCCGAGTTGTCTGTGGACATTTGGAGCCCTTCTAACTTCAAAACTGCACTGCAGAATCATCTCCTCTCATATTGGACATGGAACTGTTCAATTCTTTCTTCTGCATTACTTAATTTATCATCTGATCTAAAACTGTTTTTATCTACACCATGCTCCAACATTTTGTTTTCTTGATAATTCCTAATGAACTTTTAACTACTTAATTCCTCCTCCTGCTTTCTCTTAACTCCCTAATCCCTTTCTCCCTCTTCTCTCCCTCCATCCACCTCCCTTCTACTTCCTTCTCTCCTATCTGTTTCTTCTTCACATTCCATCCTACTTACTCCCCCCATGTCTCATCTTCCTCATTCCCCTTTTGTTTCCACCTTCCTTCTCCCCGACATTTTACAAAGTACTCTTCTTATCCCTTCCTCTCTATGCACATGCCTTATTGTTCTGTGTAACACCTGAATTTACTTGCATTCCATAGTTTTCATATCTATATAATATTGAACTATTCTGTTTTGCCTAGTATTGTGTTGTGTTATTATTGTCTGTATTATGAACATGTTTAACGTTGTTGTTAGTATAATGTTATATCAGCTTTATCTATTTCCTATATTTTTTATGTAAATTTTCTACCAGTTTCATTTTTGTAATTCTCTTGGTCTTTTTTGGAAATTTTTATTGAAACTTCTTGAAACTTTATGTAAGTCTTATTGTTACCTTGGAGCTTTTCTCCCCAGGCCTCCACTGAAAATGTACTTTTTTTTGGCCCAGTGGACTTTCCCGGAAAACAAATGGCAATAAATAAATAAAAATAATCTAAGGTATGAAGTATCCTTTCTTCCTCAATTTGGGGTTCAGGAAAAAACACAAGGAGATGGATAGTTTGGCTTAACGTAAACTCAGATGCCACTTTAGGCATAAAAGAAGAATTAGTTCTCAAGGAAACCTCGTGCCTGTGGAAAATGAGATAAGGCTGACCACCATAAGAGCTTGTAGCTCAGATAAACTTCTTGCAGGGGTAACGGCAACCAGTAAAAGTATTTTCCATGTTAAGAAGCTCAAGTCAGCCAGAAGAGTTGATTCAAATGGAGCAAGAGTTAGTTTTTCTAACACAAAATTAAGATCGTAAGTAGAATCCACCACTTTTCTTCAAGAACTGTCATGCAAAACCCCTTTCAAAAACATTTTGACCTGGAAATGTCTTTAAAAAGAGGGGATCCATGAGCAGACGTGCTGAAGTGGTCAACAAATCAACTTTGATGGATGAGTAAGACAGGCCATAAGCAAGTAAATCATATGAATATTGTAAACCAGAGAAAGTCCAGCCATGAATTAGTGCTGGTTATGTTGTTGACACCAATCAGAAAACCTTTTCCATTTGCTAATATATGATTTTCTAGGAACATTACCTCTATTAGTACCTGCTTCACGTTTTCAGTAAACAGTTCCCTGTAGGGTATCAAGACTGTAACATGCAGGCAGTCAGCTGAAGTTGTGTTGGATCGGGATATGTCAAACACCCATTTTCTTGTGTGAGTAGATCCAGTCTGTGAGGAAGCTTGTGGTAATTGGCCCTGGCCAATTCCAAAAGAAGTGAGAACTTCTACCACTGTTGCTTGGGCCAGAAGGGCATCACCATAGTAATCTCGGGGAATTCCTTCTGAATCTTCAGAAGTACCCTGGATATCTGTAGAAAGGGTGGAAAAGCATACAGGAACATTCCTGTCCAAGGAAAAGAAAATGCATCCGTCTTCCAGACCTTCTTGCATGGAGTCCTGGAGCAGAATTTTGCAAGTTGATTGTTCAGCGAGGAGGCAGAAAAGTCTATTTAAGAAACTTGAAAGACCCCCGGATCTAGTTTCCATTCATGAGGGTCTGTCCTGGTCCTGCTCAGCTTGTCTGCCACACAGTTTTGCTCTGACAGAATGCAAGAAGCCTGGGGAGTGAGATTGTGCTCCAAAGCAATATCCCATAGTAATATGGCTAGTCTGCATGAGTGTGGGGTAAGACCTGGTTCCCCCTTGCTTGCTTATGTATCACATCACTGTGGCATTAAATTTAAAGTAGTCCTGCAGACCAAAGGAGATTTAGAGAGTTGACTGCCTTGATAAAGTTAAGCATCTTTATTACACTTGTGTACTTGTGTCTTTGTTGTCCCAGATACCTTGTACTTGTGTGTGTCTATTTTGTCCCAGATACCTTGTACTTGTGTACTTGTGTCTTTATTGTCCCAGATACCTTGTACTTGTGTGTGTCTATGTTGTCCCAGATACCTTGTACTTGTGTAATTGTGTCTTTATTGTCCCAGATACCTTGTACTTGTGTGTGTCTATGTTGTCCCAGATACCTTGTACTTGTGTACTTGTGTCTATGTTGTCCCAGATACCTTGTACTTGTGTGTGTCTATGTTGTCCCAGATACCTTGTACTTGTGTACTTGTGTCTATGTTGTCCCAGATACCTTGTACTTGTGTGTGTCTATGTTGTCCCAGATACCTTGTACTTGTGTACTTGTGTCTTTATTGTCCCAGATACCTTGTACTTGTGTCTTTGTTTTCCCAGATACCTTGTACTTGTGTCTTTGTTTTCCCAGATACCTTGTACTTGTGTGTGTCTTTGTTGTCCCAGGTACCTTGTACTTGTGTCTTTGTTGTCCCAGATACCTTGTACTTGTGTCTTTATTGCCCCAGATACCTTGTACTTGTGTCTTTATTGTCCCAGATACCTTGTACTTGTGTCTATGTTGTCCCAGATACCTTGTACTTGTGTGTGTGTCTATGTTGTCCCAGATACCTTGTACTTGTGTCTTTGTTTTCCCAGATACCTTGTACTTGTGTGTGTCTTTGTTGTCCCAGATACCTTGTACTTGTGTCTTTGTTGTCCCAGATACCTTGTACTTGTGTCTTTGTTGTCCCAGATACCTTGTACTTGTGTCTTTGTTGTCCCAGATACCTTGTACTTGTGTCTATGTTGTCCCAGATACCTTGTACTTGTGTGTGTGTCTATGTTGTCCCAGATACCTTGTACTTGTGTGTGTCTTTGTTGTTCCAGATACCTTGTACTTGTGTCTTTGTTGTCCCAAATACCTTGTACTTGTGTCTTTGTTGTCCCAGATACCTTGTACTTGTGTCTTTGTTGTCCCAGATACCTTGTACTTGTGTCTATGTTGTCCCAGATACCTTGTACTTGTGTGTGTGTCTATGTTGTCCCAGATACCTTGTACTTGTGTGTGTCTTTGTTGTTCCAGATACCTTGTACTTGTGTCTTTGTTGTCCCAGATACCTTGTACTTGTGTCTTTGTTGTCCCAGATACCTTGTACTTGTGTCTATGTTGTCCCAGATACCTTGTACTTGTGTGCGTGTCTATGTTGTCCCAGATACCTTGTACTTGTGTGTGTCTTTGTTGTTCCAGATACCTTGTACTTGTGTCTTTGTTGTCCCAAATACCTTGTACTTGTGTCTTTGTTGTTCCAGATACCTTGTACTTGTGTCTTTGTTGTCCCAGATACCTTGTACTTGTGTCTTTGTTGTCCCAGATACCTTGTACTTGTGTACTTGTGTCTTTGTACTTTTATCTCCACTGATGCTGCTCTCCAAGCAAAGTCCAAGATGTCTGTGGTGACTGACTGCTTTGGAGCAGGAGGGGAGAAGGGGAAACCTGGATTCAAGGACATTTGATGTCTGTATCAACTGATTTTTCTTCTCACAAGTCTCAGAACTGGAATCCAAAAAAATGTGTGTCATTGTGTGTCGTTGCTGGGACCAAAGAGATTTCAGATACCATTGTAACTGCCTCATGTGGAGTCTTGACAGAGGTATCATCAGAATCATAGATGCGATGAGACCCAGAGTCCTGAAGTATCCCCCTCACAGTGACCGAAGTGTAAGTGAAAAATCCCTGGAATATATTCAAATCAAAAAAGTGCTTGTGAACTCAAAAGACCAGACAGAGCAAAATAGTATAGTTTATCACTTTCGTGCATTAAATGTTTTGCTCTGTGTGGTCTTTTGAGTTCAGAAGAACTTTTTGTTATTTAGTTTTGTTTTCTAGTACTTTTGCCAGTGGTACTTAAGTATTTTTTATTTAGTCTTAGTTCCGAGGTGTTCTAGCAGACTCTTGAGGAATACAATCTTGTGTGATGGAGTCAAAAAAGATTTTTGAATGTTTTCCTGTAATCCAGTCTGCAACGGAAGTCTCCTACCCAAGTGAGAGATTCCTGATACTTTGAGAAAGAATCTCAAGATATGCAAGTTGTCTAAATATGGAAACATGTGGATACCCTGTAGCCAGCTGTGGGTTATAACAAGAGTTAGGCATTTTATGAACACTCTTGGAGCAGTGTATACCAATGGTTAAGAGAAAGAACTGATAATGTGATCCAGACACATAAAACTTTAAGAAAGGTTTGAAGTCTAGATGGATAGAAATATGATAAGCATCTTTAAAATCTAAGGTTACCTAAAAGCTTGAATGAGGAAGAAGGGGTAAGAAATTGTGTAGTGAAAGCATTTTGACTTTTGGCACTATAACAAACTGGTTTAGGAAAAAAGGTCCAGAACCAGTCTCCAGGCATTTTCTTTCTTTGGCACCAGAAGCATTCTTGAATAAAAACCTTTTCCCCACTGGGAAAGAGCAACTGTTTCTATTACTCCCAGACAGCATGTGCTCTAGGACAGGAGGGAACCGAGGGGTTTGGTCTAGTTGATGTGGAATAATTCCATGGAAAGGATGGATTTCTCCCCACTGCCATCTGTACCCCTGTTGCAGCAGTCTCAGAAAAGTACAGTTTTGTACCTACCATAAATGTAGATGTTCGAAGATCCACATTGCTGCAGTCCTTACTTATGGGTAGTCCGCTGTCCTCGGTCGGCCCGAATACCAAAGTATTAGGCTGACGTCGGTCATGGCGCAGCCCTGACATCAGAGCGTCAGGGTATAAAAGCGCATGACCGACGTCATATCCTCAGTCTTTTCTTGCCCCAGATGTCAGAAGGCCCTAAAAGAAAGGCCACAGCCAAAAAACAGAGTACCTTCCCAAAAGATATGCCCAACTACAGCCATCACCCAAACCATATAACCAAGCTAAGCTACAGAGGGAAGGAGGGAGGAAAATTGGACTGCAGCAATGTGGATCTTGAACATCTACATTTATGGTAGGTACAAAACTGTACTATGTTCTTCATCTCACATTGCTGCAGTCCTTACTTATGGGTAGAATCCCAAAGCAACGGGAAAGGGAGGTTGGCAAAATCATAAAGCATTAGGGGCTGCTAAAATGCCCTGTAAAATTGCAGTGGCAAATCCAGCCCTAGACTTAGAATAACGAGGAAGGTGGTAATGTTTAGCAAAAGTATGTACTGAACTCCAAGTGGCTGCTTCCAAAATATCCTTTGTAGCTACCCCCCTTAGAAAGGCAGTGGAAGTTGCAGTAGCTCTAGTGGAATGAGGTCTGATTCCAGTCGGAATCTCCTTACCATGATGGGAATAACAAAAAGAAATACAAAACCCAATCCATTTAGAAATAGTTTGTTTTGAAACAGGTCTACCCTGTGAACCCAAAGCAAAAGAAACAAACAACTGCTGAGACTGTCTGAACTCCTTGGTTCTGCTCAAATAATAACGCAACTGCCTGTGAATATCCAAAGTATGCAAAATCTTCTCCCCTTTATTTTGAGGATTTGCATAAAAAGGAGGCAAATGAATAGTTTGGTTTAAGGCCACACTAGAAACCACTTTAGGCATAAAGGAAGGATTAGTACGCAAAGATACCCTATCCTTATGAAAAATCAAGAAAGGCTCCACTGCCATAAGGGCCTGTAATTCAGAAACCCTTCTTACAGAAGTAATGGCCAACAAAAAAGCAGTTTTCCATGACAAATACTTTAACTCGGCAGTAGCTGCAGGCTCAAAAGGTTGTAGAGTAAGCTTTTCCAACACAAAATTGAGATCCCAAGCAGGAGTAGGAGCTCTACGTGGGGGTCTTATGTTCTTTGCCCTCTGAGAAACTGCTTAAACAAAGGATGAGAGAATAAAGGAGGGTCACAGTCATAATTAGCCGAAATGGCTGCAGCATGAACCTTTATGGAGGAGAAGGACAAACCTTTGTCTAATAACTCAGTAAGATATTGTAAGGAAGCACTCAAATTAGGCTTGGAAACATCAAAGCCCTTCCCTTTGCTCCAAATAAAAAATCTCCTCCATTTATCAGCATAAACTTTCCTTGTACTAGGCCTCCTGGCCTCCAAAATAACATTCAAAACTTGTTGTGGAAGCTGAGAACCTCCAGAATCTAAAACAGAATATGCCAGGCTGTTAGATGCAGAGACTGAATTCTGACATTGAGAAAGTGATTGCCCTCCTGAGACAAAAGGTGTGGAATCAAAGGCAGAGGCCGTGGAGGCTCTCGGACCAAACTCCTCAGTAGTGGGTACCAGTGTTGTCGAGGCCAATCCGGTGCTATCAGGATCATGGATGGCTTGTCTTGTCTGGCCTTCAAGAGAACCTTGGGCAGAAGAGGGAGAGGTGGAAAGGCATATACATGAAGATTGTTCCAACTGAATGACAGAGCGTCCACCTTCCAAGCTGTGGGATGAAACCTTTTTGTGCAAAACTTTGGCAACTGGTAATTTAGTGGAGAAGCGAACAGATCTATGTCTGGAGTTCCCCATGACACTGTCAACTTTTGAAATACCTGAGGATCCAATTTCCACTCGTGAGGATCCACTATTTGTCTGCTCAATACATCTGCTAAGGAGTTCTGTGCTCCTGGTAGAAATCTTGCCTGAAGATTGAGGTTGTAACTGAGAGCTGTCTCCCACAAAATCATCGCTTGTCTGCAAAGAGGGTACGAATGAGTTCCCCCTTGCTTGTTGATGTACCACATGACAGTTGTGTTGTCTGTTAGAATCAACACCTGCCCTGGGTGAAGTAAATCCTTGAAAGCCATCAATGCAAATTGTACTGCTAACATCTCCTTCAAGTTGATATGCAAATGTTGAAGTCTGGCAGGCCACGTGTCTTGCACCCATTTTCCATTGAGGTGTGCTCCCCAAGCCTTGTCCGAGGCATCCGTCGTTAGAATCTGACTCGCCTCTGGTCGGGTCACAGAGAGTCCCTTGTTTAGGTGACATTCCTGAGCCCACCACAAAAATTCCTTCTGAATGCAAGGTATTATCTGAATGACAGTGTCTAGATCCTGGCAGTGTTGTGTCCATAGATTTTTGAGATACCATTGAAGCTTCCTCATATGCAATTTGGCATTGGGAAGCACCAGAATACAAGATGCCATGAACCCCAAGGCTTGAAGGACTGTCCTTGCAGTCAGCCTGGACTGTAGAGACATTTGATGGAAATAAAGTGAAAGACTTTTCTGTTTGTCCGGGGTCAAAAGGCCATCTGGGAAGCTGTATTCAGTCTCACACCCAGAAAGCACATGTCCTGAGAGGGTACTAGACTGGGCTTTGGTTCGCTCACAGAATACCCCAGGCATCTTAACACTACCATCACATACTGTAGATGCTGAAGAAGCTCGTCCTTGTCTTGTGCAATAATCAGGCAATCGTCCAAATAAGGATAAATTTGTATTCCTTCCATCCTGAAAAAGGCTATCACTGGAGCCAGAACCTTTGTGAACACTCTGGGCGCAGTAGATAAGCCAAAGGCAATGCAGAGAACTGATAATGTAAATTTCCAGCTCGAAAACGCAGGTACTTCCTGCAACTGGGCCTGATAGGAACATGAAGATAAGCCTCTTTTAGATCCAGAGTTACCATCCAGTGATCTTTTCCCAGCAGAGGCAAAAGCTGTTGTAATGTCAACATTTTGAACTTTGGAATGTCCAAATAAGTGTTGAGGAGAGATAAATCCAAAATCGGTCTCCACGTGTTCCCTTTCTTTGGTACTAGAAACAGGCGGAATAAAACCCTAGACCCACTTCTGAAGGAGGTACTGGCTGTATAGCTCCCATGTGAAGAAGTAATGAAATCTGTTTGTGAGCCTCCATCCTTTGCCGAGGAGGAATGTCTGGCATACCCTTGAAAGGAGGCAATGTATGGAAATAAAACTTGTAACCTTTGTTTATAATGTCCAACACCCATTTGTCTTGGGTGATTAAAAACCAATTTTGCTTGAAGAGAGCTAGCTTTCCTCCCAAAGGAGCTGCCAGGCAAGAAGAATCTGGCAGCTGAAAATGCAGGTCATTGGGCCTGTTTACGAAAGGACTGGCCCCTACCCTCACCAGCAGATTGAGCAGGCGAACTCCATGTTCTAGGCCTAAAGGTACTCTGAGCTCTGCCCCTACCACGCCTAGATCTACCTCTAGACTGGGAATCAGAAGAAGGGTATGTCCACCCCTTAGCAGGCCAATTTCTACTAAACTTAGGAGGTTGAACCTGCAAAAAATCTTTAACAGTCTGCATAGACTTAACCTTGCCCTCCATTTTCTTCAAAACAGACTCCACAGGAGGACCAAACAAAACTTCGGACTGTAAAGGGGCATCCAGAATTCTAGACTTAACATGCTCAGAAAAATTCTGATCCTTAAGCCAGGCATGCCTACGAAGAACTGAACCAGTGGCAGCCACTCTAGAAGAAGCCTGCAAAGCATCAAAGCCACACTGCAAAGAATGTTTCCCCACCTGTTCAGAAACATGCACCAAATCTTGCAATTCTTTACACTCTATGCCCTCTGCCAAAGCATCCACTTTAGATTTTAGCTGAGAAAGGAGGAAATTCTGATATTTCAACATATGAAACTGGCAATTTAAAGCCCTCATTGCTAAAGTGGAAGAGGTGTACACCTTCTTACCCCATCTGTCCAAAGCTCTAGCTTCCTTATCTAGAGGAACCGGATTCTTTACAACAGAAGCCCTAACACCCTTAGGCCCCTGACTAATAGTTTCTGGGTCCGCCCTAGGACTCCTATATAGATATTGATGAGCCTCAGGTACCCTATAATACCTGTCCGGTTTAACTGGTGCAGGAGGCATAGAATCTGGATTAAATGAGGCCTCCGAAAAAACATCTTGAACAACATCCAAAACAGGAGGAATAGCCAAGGGTCTATGCTGTGGTAAAAACAAGAACTCTCTAAGCCTCTTTCTGGAATATGAGTAATCCTGTCCTTCCCACTTAAAATGTTCCCTCATAGAGTGTAAGGTTTCTGAAAATGAAAAATCCTCTGGAGGGGAAGCAGAAGGAGTAGAATCCTCTGCATCGGAATCCGAATAAGGAGGAAAATCATGAATATCTTCAGCAGAAGACTCAGAATCATCTGAGGCCTGCTCCAAACTTTCCAACTCTGGCTCTACCCTGGGCCTCTTATCAGGAGGGGGCATGGAACCTCTAATTAAAGTAATCAAATCTTCTGCCATTTTAAGCATATGCTTCTTAGGTACAGACCCTGAAGAACCAGAACTAACTCCAGAAGAAGGCAAAACAGACCTGCCCTTAGAAGGAGCCCTAGAAACAGTAGCAGAAGGCCTAACCCCCTTAGGCAAAGAAGGGAGAATAGTAACCTGAGAGGCCCCTTCAGCCTGACCTGACTCCTGTGAGGCCACATCCTGTAAAATCAAGGTTTCCCCCTGAGACTCAACAGAAACTTCAGCCGGATCCACCTGTTCCACTGCAGTCTCTAAAGGACCGGCGTCCGAAATGGACGAATCATCCTGCCTAGGCTTCACAGATTTGTCTTTACGCTTCTTCGTGGAAGCAGGCGTCGGAGGATCCGACGGCATATTATAATTACACCGCTTGCCAAAGACTAACCTAGCGCAATCTAGCCTTCTCTTAATAGTGCGCTTATTAAACCTAGCACAAAACCGACACCCAACTACGTCGTGCTCCGGTCCCAAGCAAGGGATACAAAGCGAGTGGTAATCCCTATGTGGTATCTGCTTCCCACAAGAAATACAATTATTCACTTTTTCTGACATCCGGTAAAT
The DNA here is from genome assembly GCF_019279795.1 of Protopterus annectens. Lineage (NCBI taxonomy): Eukaryota > Metazoa > Chordata > Ceratodontiformes > Protopteridae > Protopterus > Protopterus annectens. Next base: position 118,885,275 of record NC_056747.1, on the reverse strand, counting down.
AACTGAGGCAAGAAAAAACAAAAATGCTCAACGGGTACTTAGCCCAACTTGGTATGTCTGAAACTCCGAAAACGAAAAATTTCAGAAAGCCGAACGGCACTTGCAACGCTGCTTCTGCATCGGACCATGCGGCAAAAAAGACTGGGGATATGACGTCGGTCATGCGCTTTTATACCCTGACGCTCTGATGTCAGGGCTGTGCGCCCATGACCGACGTCAGCCTAATACTTTGGTATTCGGGCCGACCGAGGACAGCGGACTACCCATAAGTAAGGATTGCAGCAATGTGAGATGAAGAACATCCATTTGTTTGAAACAATCTGTTGCCAAAGAGAGAAACAGAGATTCAGACTTTCTGGAAGGGATAAGGGACTACCAGGATGGGAGGGGGCAGAAAGTCCCTTACATAGTCATTCTGACTTATTTGACTGTCCTTTGCTTTTTTTGGGGGGGGGGTCCTGCTTTATTTTAGAACTTCCCTGCTGTTGCTTTTTAAACATCTGCTTAGCAGCATTTTGCTGACACTGTTATGTTTCTTACCACAACTGGACAAGGGAACAGAAGAGCCCTTGGAAAATTAAGAGAAGGAGGGCTGAAAAATTGGAAAGATTTCCTGAATCAGCTTATCCCTCTCATCACACTTTTGATACCTCTGCAGCACAGGGACCAAAAACGAAATCTCTATCCAAAGATGAATTTAAAATCTCATTTTTTTTTACATCCTGTAGGAGGTTCTCAGAATTCAGCCAGGTAAAGTTCCTCACCACAATACCAGTGCCAACTGTCCTGGATGTAGTATCTACAGAGTCATAAACGCACTTTAAACAATGAGTACTGACCTGGAAAATAGAAGAAACTAAACCACACCAAGATTTTTCTTCACAGGAAGGAACTGCGGATAACATATTTCTCGTACTTTCACAATTAGTCAGAATAAACTTTAGGATATGAGCCTGATAATTCCAAACTCTAAAATTAAAGTCACAGAAGCATACACGTTTTACGCAAATGTATTAAAATGTACCATCCTTGTCAGAAGGGGAAGGATTAGAGTTAACAAAGTGCTCGGCAGTGGCTGGATTGACTAAAGCTATAGCTGCTGGGTCAGGTCAGAGATGATTGTATAGAAATCTGACAGACCAAGGGACTTAATCCATTCTGTTTGCTTTCTTAGGTGCAGCAGGCTGGCTGCCAGGGAAATCAGAGGCTGTGACAAACACATCCTCCAGTTCTGATAGCACTGGGAGCTTGGTGAAGATTCTGGGAATTTCAGTTGGAACAAACCATAGTATTTTCTGTGGGGATGAGGAACATCAGTGTTCTCTCACAAAAACACTGGCACGTTCTGGAAATAGTCTCAGAGAAAGTGAGTCCTTGACAGGAAGATTCAGATAATATTCTTTCCTTTGAGTCTGAATCAGAATTCTGAGGAAAAAAAAATCTGTCCCGTCTCATTCCTTTCCAGATAAAATGTCTTGACTCTGTTCAGGAAAAGGGAATTCCCTTTTCTTACCAGAAACCACCTGTTAATAATGGTCAACAGCCTGTACAAGACCTAGAGCCAAATTTAATAAATTAATCCTCTCATAAGAAACTGGAGCAGGAGAAGATGTATGTTTCATTTTTTGTATCATTTTGACAGAAAAATTAAGGGAAATTTTTAATGCCAGAAATAGCTTCCCCAGGGATGAGCATAACATTCTGGTCAAGCAGGGGTATCTTACCTCCCCTTTTACCACCACTCAAAAAAGTGTCTCTCCCTTGCCCACTGAGGGGGACCCGCAATAGCCACAGAGGATGTGGCTAACCTCCAGTCCATAGTGGCTATATGCGCAACACCAGAGGGATCGGGGAAAAGGAAGAGTAGTCTGAGGAACCAGTATTGGCCACAGCAGAGTCACCCACCTTCAGCTGAGGCTAATTGCTAGCTTGCTGAGATGGCAAAGGCTGTTTGCATAGCTTTTCTTTTTTGTGGCTGGAAGAAGGACCGACCGTGGAACCAGTAATCTCATTGCCAGGAAAACTAAGCAGCACAAGCTGGCTGGCAAAATATCAAACGTAGTACAAAGTCACTATTCCAAATAAATGCAGAGTAAAAGGTACTCTAATATTCTTTATCAGCCCCAAAAAAAGTAATTTAAATACAGTTTCTTCATAGAAAATATGGTTGTATAATGTTTAAATCAACTTTTAAACTTCCAAACACAAAAGTGTGCTGCTATTTAAAAGTACAGCAAAGTCATGTGACAGGTAATAAAACCACATACAGTATTCTTAGCTTAAAAAGTACTTTTATACACAGGAAGGTAAGTTTAAACATTAAAAATAATATCTGGAAGGTTTTTCCTAAAGGGAACATGTCTGCCCAGCTGTGGAACAGCACAAGCCAATCACCAATCATCAAAAGCCTGCAGAAGAACATTCTGTTTGGGTCTATATTATGGCATTGAACGGGCTGTTAACCAAATGCCATTTTATCAACACATATTAAGGGGAATAAATCGCTTGCCCATCATCGGAGATTTGCCCATTCCTCCACTGTAGTGCGATCTCGGAGTTGGTATATTTAGTTGGGGGGGCACATCCCCCTCATGGGGGGGTTTATATTTTGCTTAATATGTGTCGATAAAAGAGCGTTCATTTAACCCGTTTGATGCCGTAAAATAGATGCCTCTGTTTGGTGGTAGGAAAGCTCTGAAGAGCTTGAAGCCCAAATCTATCTTTTAAGTTAACTCGGCTCAAGCTGACTAATGGCAAGTGGAAGGTGGCCTGAATCTTTGTAAGCTGATTGGTTGTTATAGCCTATGTAGGATATAACCCATATAGTAGAAAGATTAAGGGAAATGTTTTTAACAGCAGAAATAGCTTCCCCAGGGATGAACATAACATTCTGCTTAAGCAGGGGCACCTTCCCTGCTGCTTCTACCACCACTCAGAAAAGTGTCTCTCCCTTATTAAGAACATCCTTCTCTTTGCTTTTTGTTTTTGCTTTAATCGCTAGTCTCAGAATCCTATGTAGCTACATTTGCCTTTTTCTCTTCTTCCCATTTTACAGATTCACAGATGTTGTAGGGCTGGTCAGTCAACAGATAATACCACTGGCCTTCATATGTCACCTCCTGCCAAAAGAAGGGCAAAACAAGTCAGGCCTAAGGTTGCTTTATAGAGGCCCATCTAATCATCAAGATTTCCCTTGAAACAAATGAGGGCATCAGTTTGTTTTATATGACTTCTACTTCTTCCTCAAAACCTTGCCCATAGACCTACATACACTGTCTCTGAATCATTCCCCTAATTTGTTCATCCCTTGATTTACCTCTAATGCTGAAATTAAAAGTTCATACCACTGTCATTGTTTTCTTATCCCCATACACTGTTAATCACACATTGGTGCGACCAATACTAGCCAACAATGACTTGATTGGACCAGAGCCAGATCCAGCACTAGGTGACCTAGGCATTTAATTTTAATTGAACAAAAAAAATTCTTACATTTCTTTTTAAAGGATGCTCTGTCTCCATTTTGCATTTGTGGTATGTACTTGTATGCATCTTTAGAAGTATGACACACATGCATGCAGAGCAATGTGTAAGATTTGATTTCTAAAACATGCTTTGGAGTTGGAAATTCTAATTTCTTTTTAGATTTTGGAATTTGTGTTGGAACAGTATGTCTTGCTGGAGTTGCTGCTATCTCCTTTAGCATTTTGGAACCAGACAGCTGTTGCTTTGCAACAAATCTGGGTGTTCCTTCAGCAGCAGGTAAAAGGTAGGTAGGTGTGTGTGTGTGTGTGTGTGTGTGTGTGTGTGTGTGTGTGTGTGTGTGTGTGTGTGTGTGTGTGTGTGTGTGTGTGTGTGTGTGTGTGTGTGTGTGTAATGCCCTAGTTAGGGATGGCAGATTAGTTAATTAACTTGCTTAGGCTTGAACCCTGTAACTTGGCTACAGGGGACAAGAGCCTTATCCTCTACATCAACTACCAGACTGTACACCTAGTCATCAGAGTTGTTTGAAAAATGTTCTGAAATGGGTAATTTTGTCATTTATTGGTTCATACATTTTGTTTCACTGCTTAATGGAGAAAGTGTCCAAAACTACAGGGGTACATTTTTAATGAATGTGAGTTTTGGCTCCTTTTCAAGGAATGTGAGCTTCAATGCATTTTCAATGAATGTGAGCTTCAAAGGAAGAGAAGTTTACTGTTGCTCATGCTAAGTCTGTTTTCAATGTGCAACTGTTTTGTTTAGCAAATGTCTGTCAGTGTTTGTGGTATAAAGTTTAAAAGCAGTGTTAGTAGCACAACAGGTAACACACTTGTTTTTGGTGCAGAAGGCTGTGGGTTCTACTCCCACACTATGTATATGGATTGCTGATAATGCAGTGCACTTTTGGGGAGGTGCTGCACTTCTGAAGGTGTCGTCCTTTGGATGAGATGTTAAAACAAGACCCTACATGTCTGCATTGATAGTAGCTGCTGTGAGATCTTTTATGTCCACCTAAGCAGTTGAAAAGACTAGGGGGTGGTTCCCCAATGCCCTGATCAAATTTCCCCTAGCAGTATAAATATCACAAAGAGCCTTCTCTGAAAAGAAGCTAATAGCCTAATGAGACTAACCTGGTCAACAAAGGATAAGTAAATTAAAAGTTTTAAATTAAATTTATATCCTTGTCTTCATTTCAGATTTAAATAAAAAATAGTATGCATAAAGACAGTTTTTAGCAGTGATTTATGGTAATTGGGGGGGGACAAGTAATGGGACACCAACATGGCTGCAGGAGGGTGGTCCATTAACCTGCCTAGGACCCCATTTGACCATGATCCAGCTCTGACCTGGACATTACCTGACCGTCTGCATCTTAGAACCACAGATAAACTTCTACCTTTTCTGTTGCAGTCATGCATACCTGTCTAAGTACCCCATAATCCAAGATTTCAGAAGACCTTTAACTCCTTATGCATGACAGAACTTGGTATCTCCCAGTCTGTTCCTGGTAGATTCCGATTCTCCGGGATTATTACCATCTTCCTCCTGCTCTATTCCTTTACTCTCTCCCTTTGCTTCTCATCAGTTTCTTAGGTTGTATCTAGAGATTGATCCTGCATACTTATCCAGCAGCACTCTTCCTTTATTTTCTACCATAGCCACCAGGGTACACACACACTAGGTTCTGCCCTAAGCTACTCCTTTCACGGGATGGTGTTCCTTCTCCTCTTTGATCTTGCATTAGATGCCTTACCTTACATAGACTGACATACTCATGTCTCCCCTCCTTTTCTGACATTTCTAAACAACCTAGAGTCTGGCACCTCTCTATTTCACCTCCCCTCACAATGTTCAAGGTAACCAACAATGCCCACCTTCCTCCCTTCCTGAAGCTGTCCATCCTTCTACCCAGACTATTGCAGATTAAGTCAACACAGACTTGCTTAGTCTCCCTTGTTTGTTCCTCTGTGTTTTTTCATATCCATTTGCGCCCTTTACATAGTAGTTGAGTACCTTCCTCTATCTCTGTCTCTTTTCTTTGGAGCCCACCCCCCTCCATCTTAGCATAAAGGATAGTAATGGAGCTGTAAATTCTAAACCCACTTTACAGCATGGTTGCCTATTGTGGGCTAAAGAAAGATTTTTCTTGTCTTTGAAATGGTCTCCCTGCCAAACCTAACCCCATCCTTCCACAAATCTCTATTTTTTCCTAGCATAGATAGTCATTATAGAGCATAATTGTCCTCCTTATTCTGTTGAGTTTTGGCAAATGTTACACCGTTAGCATCTCTAAGTCCTACTTCTACCTTGGCATCTCCCTGTAATCTGTATGACCCTTCTTGTTTGTTACCAACTTATCTGTCGCATCTGATAAGTCAGTGGTACCTAATTGCATTCAATATGCATCTACTCCTCCCTTCCATTGTCACCCTGATCACCTACTCCCATGTTTTGTTAAGTTTAAGTCTGGACACCAGTTTTGCTGTAACCTGGTCTCTCTTCACCCATTCATGACACTGATTTTCCCTTCAGTGATTAAATGTCCGGTGATGAAAATATCAAATATTACCAAAATAATTTTCTGTTCTCCCATAATGCATCTGGTGTCCTCTCCTGCATTATTACATCATGCTCCATGCTACTACCTCTCCAACCTGCAAGCTTTAGTAAGTTGTCTCCCACCCTCTTCTGCACTAGACCCCTTGCTAACGGAAGATTTATTAGGTAATGAAGCACTGTTTAAAACTGTCCCATCCCTTTCCTGTTATCCATGGCCCTTTTATTTGCTGCAGTGGGTCAGTGCTTCTGCAGACTTTAGTTTCTACCACATGGGTACCTCTATGTACAGTTTTAGCAAACTGAAACCACAAAAGATAGGTGGCCCAAGGATTTACTCTGGAAATAAGGGCACTGCACTAAACTGTGCTCTACACTTTTTTGTTGTGTCTTTCGGCTTTTCCAGGTTAGGGGTCGCCACAGCGGAACTCCGGTCCGCTAATGATTGGTAGTTGATTTTTACGTGCCGAGTTACCAGCCCTGATGCACAACCTTCAACGAAGGTACGCCCATTCACGCATGTCTCCACGCAGAAGACGCTCTAGCTGAGAATCGAACCAGACAGCGTCTTACTGTGAGGCGACAACGCTACCGCAGCACCACCACCGTGGGACAAACTGTGCTCTACACTAATGATTTTAAATATGGTTTTCATGCCAACATCAGTTTATTTACAAAATAAAGTAAGGCCTATAAGCAAGGTGATTGACATGCATCCATTACAGCGGGCAGTGGTACATTTGCATAGAAGGTCAAGACAGAACACCATGTTTCATAGAACCTAATTTATGTACATAGGTGTATCATTAGAACTGTAGATATGACTTTTGGTTATCCAGTGTTACTCTTTTTAACATCCCAGGTGCATCCCTTCCATGAAGCTTCAACGTTATGATAGGTGGAAGGAATAGGCCTAAAGATTGCAAACAATAAGCATGCCAGTTGTATATATGGGGAAAGCTAAATCTGAGAATTTCTCATTTTAATATAGACTTCATTCTTAGAATGCCTGTCAGATTGTTTACTTTTGTGCAGTTGAGTTAAAGTAACTGTTAGAATTAATAAAATAAAGTAAATGCGAAAACATACACTAAAAAAATCTATAATTCTGCATCGTTCTGCAATGTCTTAATTGAAGATCTCAGTGTACACTTTTATTTTCTAATTTCTTTATGAAGTACCATAAATCATTCTATTATTTGTCAACAGATACAATATTCGGGTCTATATTATAAGATCGATGGTTGAAAACATCGAACAACATATGGTCGACACCATATGGTCGATGTCTTCAAACGTCAACCTTATAAAAAAATTTTAAAAAAAAGTACCCTAATGGGTTTAAGCAGGGGGGCAAGCCCTAATGCACCCCCACCCCCCACTATTTAAATATACCAACTCCGAAACTGCACTACATTGCAGTAAACGGAAATCTCCCCTTACGGAGATTTCCATTTACACGCTCGAGATTCTGAGCGTTCGCTATTCTCGTGTCAACAGTGTCAGATTCAACATTGCCGGCTTTCGAGAATATAATATAGACCCCAATATTCATACTTGCAGAGACTAGGACAGTATTTACATACTGTTTTGTGTCAAATATAACAAAAAGGAACACGACTCTGCAACTTCTTAATTAAAGAAATCATCAAAGCCAACACTGCTGCCTTATTTAATAATTTTATTAATTAGTTGAGTACAAGCAATCTCACAATGGACACAAAGTGTAGAAAGGGGTATCCTGTGAAACAGAATGAAATTACTACATAAGTAATGCAAAGTATATATTGATTTGCTGTAACAGAAATTGCTACGAATTTTGTGTTAATTCTTTGTTTCTTTAACTTTCTTTATTGAATGATGGCAGTGTGGAAAAAGACCAAAAACCTGGGCCAAAAACTGACAAAACAAGTCGGGAGCTGACAAAAGAACAAAAGGAACGGCAAAAGAAAGAAAACGATTCAAGGAAGAAATTTATGGTAACTGATTCTAAATAAAAATCACAAACATCTCAGAGAGCCATACAGTGTGTGGAATTTATTTACTGTTCATTCACTTTTTTGTTTGTTCATTTACCTGGTGAGTGAAATGATCCACACAGACTGTTTCCATCCTTGACCCAAGCTAATACCATAGGTTACACATTTGAGCACTTGGATAGTGTTGATTCTCCCATACTGTTTTGGTTTAGTTTGGAACCTGTCATCTCAGACACTTCTAGGGGCTTACAGTGAGTTATACTATGGTCAGATAACTAACACCCACTTGTCAGGTAGCTTTTATCCAATGCATTTACATTATTATTTGTGTATATCAGTATGTTTGACTATATTATTATTATTATTACTATTATTATTATTATTACTTCTAGCAAACCACAAGAATGTTGAGGAAAACTGAATATTTAGCTTTCTACAAAGGCATTCCCTACTCCTTGAACCTTTTAGTATAAAAAAGCGTATGAGTAAGTAAGACATAAGCAAAAACATTTCCTTTTACACTGCACTTTCAAGAAAAACACTTTCCTTGTTTTCTGCTTAGAAAAAAATATTGGCATAATGATTACGGTCCTCACTTCACAGACACAGGGACCAAGGTTTGATTCTAATCTTGGGTTATGGGCTAGATTTAAAATGGCCCTTCAGGGCAGCTAGCCCAGTATTCACTGCGAACCTATTTGTATTGAAATGCTTCCTGTAACATACCTAGGTACACTGACAAACTGCAAGAAAAGGAAATTTGTGTTTGATAGAACTGAATATCTTTGCTAAAGAAATCTTTATACTTCTTGGGGATGCCTTACTATGAAGAAGTGTGTAAGCATTTCCAACTGAGAAGCTTAACTGGGGGTGTAGAATGTGTATGTATGAAACATAAGAACTAAATTGGTTCATTTTCCTTTTAAATATTATATTTTTTGTTGTCAGTTTCTATTCAGCTGAAGTGCACAGGAAAAAAAAGTAATTAAAAAAAAGCACAGTACTCAGGTTCTGAAACAGGCTCGGTGTTAGATAACAGTAATGTCATGACTCATTAAATTTCAAGTTCCCAAGCACTGGATTGTCCAAATGGGTGTCCTAAAAAAATGTTGCTGTACATTAAACAGTCACCTGTCCTGAATAAAAGACCCTGGGGGTTTCTTAATTAAATAAGGTGGCAGAGTGAGAGTATTTCTACTGAAACTGAATCAGATTTCAACAGGTTGTCTTCAACCTAGTGATTTTCAATGGCATGATTTGATAAGTCACAAAAGAACCTTACCAGATAGAGGTGAAATCCTACTGTGTCAACAAATAACTGAGCATGTGAATTTAACCAGGATTCATAGATAAACATGTCCCATCTGCGCAACACTGATTATCCCAGATTGTCCCATATTGTGATATGGCCTGTTACTGCTCAAATATGTATCAGGACTTTCATAGGGCCAGCTCTGTGTGTAATGGACTGCATTGTGAATTAGTGGGAACACATTTGGTGGAATAATAGCAGTGCTTGGTGTCTGCAGTGAGGAAGCCAAGCTGTCAAAATCCATATAAGGGAGTGCAAAGTTTCACAGGAAAAACAGGCAAGCAAGCCCGAGTATGCCTGAGGCTATGTTGCTCTTGTGCCCAACAAAGTACCACATCATAACCATGCAAGCAGTAGCATATAGCACAAGACAGTGAGCACAGCAAAGTGCAAACACAGCTCATCATGTAAAATGGCAGGAAAAGAGGCGATAGTAAAGTTACAAAGGGAGCAAGAGGAACAAAAGGAATGTATAAAAGGGTAACCAGAAGGAAATAAAGGTGGAGAGAAGGAGGGCACATTTTTCTTTCTGTTGGGAAAGACTACAAAAACAAGGTAGTTACTAATAGTGGACAGGAAGAAGAGAAGGTTCTGGGGGCAAACAAACAAAACTATGGAGACAGAGAGCTGAGGCATTGACATAAATGGTGGGGACAGCAGTGGATGGATACAGACAGAGAGAGGCCACATGGTGAAGGGCCAGATGCTAGTCTGGGCAAGAGGCCAACTCACACAGGCATCAATCGCTTTAGTAGCTGATGACATTCCCAGGGTGCACCTTCTGTGGCCTCATAATGTGCATCAGCCAGATGCACAACTCAGCCGACAGTGCACCTCAGTACATAAAAATCATTACAGCTGGCACTGGGAGACCACAAGGGACCCCTTTAGGCCATTATTGAAAGAGGAGTTTTCACCCCTCTTCCAAAAAGACAGAGATAAACAGTGGGTCTTGTAGATTGCCTTCAGCAGGGTGAGTTCTATTCCCCTGCTGACAGGTAGGTCTGGTGACTGTTGGTGACCATTCCCAGATGCATTGGATAATGCAAGCTAAGGTGAGCACTTCTCTTATGCCCCACAACCAAAATTGTTCCTTCAGAAGGCATAGAAAAAAAGAGAACATATTAATGCATGTGTAGTTACTTCTAAATGTGCAGCTGCACAGTGCAACACTGCATGAGGCGTACGTATCCTGTTGCTGTGAGATGCACTTTTGCCTCCTGCTTCTTTTCTACTGTAAAGTAAAGTAAGAAGACCTCCATACACAAATGAACCTGTTAAAAGACCAGAAAAAGAGCATCAGTGGTTACAGTACATCTTTGGCTCTCTATCCCTAACCCCTTCCTCCCCCACTATCTCAGCAGGTCAATGTGGTGATGCCACAGATCAGTGCAATGATGGCAGCACTGTTTATGAAAATAAGGGATTCCAGTGGCATCAGTCAGTGTCTTGTCAAGCTTATGCCAGGCATCCTGTTTGTACAATGTGGCATCATATTGGCACCCAGCAAGTGGTCTTCAAGGTGCTTATGGAGGAAAAGCAATAGATTCCTTGCAAGGACCCAGCTGTTTCCATCACATAGTGCAATGCCCATGCATACATGCTCACTCAAGAAGCAAAATGGTAGTCCTGTGCACACAGGTGTGCATTTGGATGTCACATGATGCACTTTGTAGCACAGCAATGGAACACTCCTGAGCCATGCTCCATGCACAAGCATAGCGTAGATGTGTCCCTGGCCCTGTGCAAGCTGACATGAACAGGGTAATGTCATTTGATATGGACACCACAGTGCATTAAGTAACAATTTTGAATACGCCACACCACATTCCCTCATTAACTTAACATCTGTGCTAAGATGCCGTTACTAGCACAGTATAATGTAAAGATGCCATATTGACTAAGATCATGTTAAGAAAAGAAACTATTGAATTAGGCCTTTAAAGAATAGGACATTTCAATTTGAGATAAGCTTAGTGAAGGAAGGCAAGATGCCTGATAATGTGCCCCTGCACAGTACTGTACACCCATGATGGACAGTAGCAACAGGAACCTAGAGGAATTTATGTACGTGGTACACAGCTTCATGGGATGCTACTGTCATGTCCACTTGTTGAGGGGCATACCATGGGTTATGCTCATCTAGAGCAGGGAAAGATGAACAGGAAAATATGACCTCTGCACATAAGTTGTGGAATGACAATGAATATTGTGGGAGGGAGATGGTGTGCAGAACAGTACAGGGGTTCAATACTCTGCTGAAGGAATGTCTATTGCTATTAATATTCCTTTTGGTGCAGTTTATATAGGAATGGGGAAGGATGACAGCACAACAGCACACAGGAAAGTGGCCACCAAATGGGAGGAAGGAGCTGTGTACGGGATTTGAAAAGGCAACCATGCTCACACACTGACTGACATATGTAACCATGCTCACACACTCTCACACACTGACTGACATACGTAACCATGCCGACACACTCCCACACACTGACTGACATATGTAACCATGCTCACACAGTCCCACACACTGACCGACATATGTAACCATGCCCACACTTCCAGGCAAGGACAACTGCTGCTGCTCATACTATTGTGAGAATGGTAAATGTATTGTGTGTCTTGTGAGAAGGCATGGACACCTGAGTGGCCTGTGGGATAAAAAGCTGTTTAGTAGGTTTGTTTTTGTTCTGACACTATGGACATTAATTAAGACACAAGATGAAAGAAATGGGCCGGGATTAGGTACAATGTTACTGCATAGGAGCAGGAGGAGTATTATAGGGGTGACCTTCTAGAGAAATCTGGCTAGTTTAAGGGAGGGGCTTGTAAGGGATGGGTTGGTATTATAAACAAGTGAGAGTGAATGTGACATGCAGTGAAAAGTGTGTAAGGGAGGGGGAGAGGGTTGGGGGTGAGCATACTTGGGTACATGAATAGGAAAGTTGAATGGAAATTACCGAGGTATGAGAAATATGGATTTTTAAGACATATAACAGAGGTGTATTCCCGCTCAGTAGGGGATGAATCGTTATTGCTGTGAGTGGAAGAGTAAACCAAGAGCGGCAGGAGAAAGTAAACTGAGATGAAAAGAGGGGAGGGCATTTCAAAAGACATGACCCCTCCCCCTGAGTTTTTCTGGGGAGGATGAGACAGGTAGATGAGTCTGAAAAGGTTGACAGGTGGGGTGAGGGATAGAAATGTGTATGGCAAACAGAGATTATAAAAGGGAAAATGGTGGTGGCAGGGGGGGTATGTATGTATGCCTGCTCAGTGTTTATATATTTAGTGTTGGTAAGTACTGCACAGACCCTTACACTGTCTTGGAGCACTTTTCATCTTTAAGTAGGTGCATTTGCTACATTCTGCAGTTAACGGCTGGTTACAGCAAAGCATTTGGACATTAAGTACTGCATAGATAGGCTGATGAGGTAAACCATAATTTACATTTTAGAAGTATTGTACATATACAGAACTGATATAGTCTGCAAGTCATTAAAGTCATTATGCATAAGTACCTAGATAAAAATTGTATTACTTGCATAAGTGTTGTCATTTTGTGTAGCTGTTGTTACTTCACCACAATTTCTGGTCTCTCCCTGTTTTATATATATATATATATATATATATATATATATATATATATATATATATATATATTTATATATATATGTATATATAAAGAGAGACAGCACCAAAAACTGTTCCCAGAACAAACCACGATCCACGAATATGTCACAAAGAACTTCTTTTATTGAAATAGAAAACGAAGGTTGAGCGCTTTCATCTACCCAATGTAGATTTCATCACAACACTGAATATATCAAACCTTGTCTCTTAAATACTTTAAAATTCCCGCCTAAAACACCACCTGACCAATTAAACTACCATTAAGTTTTAAAGACATAAGAACATAGATTTGGTAAAACCCATATATACAGCCTTCTAAATATTATCAGTATTAATAATGGTTAAAAAATGCCTAAAACAGCATCAAAATTCAATCATATAATAAAAATTTATATATATATATATATATATATATATATATATATATATATATATATATAAATATTTATTTAGAATTTACGATCATTTGTATTGTATAAAAAAGAAGGATATGAATAATGCACTATACAGACATTTAGCTGGTAGTGCTGGTTGTAACACCTTCAAATCTGCCATTCTTGAAGTAGTTAGGAACAACCCCAAGGGGGGTAACATCAAGGCAATTTTGGGGGAAAAAGAGATCAAATGGCAGTTAAAGCTAAATGCGGCAATTCCACTAGGTATCAATGAAAATATTCCTACTAAGCCCCTTATAAGAAATTAACAATGTTGTAGTTTTGTCAGAGAGAGACATATATACATATACACTCAATCAAATATGTATATAAAATAATTTTTCACTGTTAAATATAGGCATTTATATACTTTGGTAATGCACAATATATTTAGGCAGGTCATAACTATATATTGTATTTGTTATGTAATTAGTATTTACTGTAGGATTATATCTTACATTTGATATTGTTCCCTTTATGCACTCCATGCATTTGTCATATTTTATATGAAACATTCATCTAGCATGTATTATTAGAGTTGGGGTATGGTTCATATTCCACCGATAGAGAATTTTTATTATATGATTGAATTTTGATGCTGTTTTAGGCATTTTTAACCATTATTAATACTGATAATATTTAGAAGGCTGTATATATGGGTTTTACCAAATCTATGTTCTTATGTCTTTAAAACTTAATGGTAGTTTAATTGGTCAGGTGGTGTTTTAGGCGGGAATTTTAAAGTATTTAAGAGACAAGGTTTGATATATTCAGTGTTCTGATGAAATCTACATTGGGTAGATGAAAGCGCTCAACCTTCGTTTTGTATTTCAATAAAAGAAGTTCTTTGTGACATATTCGTGGATCGTGGTTTGTTCTGGGAACAGTTTTTGGTGCTGTCTTTCTTCTAGTGTTGAGTTCCTTGAACCTTCGTTGTTGGTATATATAAAAAGAGAGAGAAAGAGAGCAGGAAATTAGTAAAAATAAAATGTGATGCTGAGACCAGATAATCACTGAAAGCTATTTACTACAGCAGAAACTGGTGTTTGTTTTCATTCTTTGCAGCTGACTTGGAACGTTTTCAGAACCATTTCAGAACAATTAAATGGCGACCCACAGTGTCACATGATATAAAACCACCAATTAAAATGTTGATGTTAAGATAAAAAAATGTTAATATCACATTAATATCTACATATACACATTTACATGTAAAGCAACTAAAGAAAAAATTAGTGTCACCACCTGGCATTCACAGGCAGTCTCCCATCCAAGTACTAATCAGACCTGACACTGTTTATCTTCCAAAATCAAGCACACTCAAGTCAGTATGGCTATAGTCAATGTTTACATTTTAACTCAGGTTTAATAATTATTTGTTTCCTATTTTTATTATTATTATTTATGTACATACACATACATAGATAGATGGATATATAGTCAGGAAGAGATAGGTAGATGATTGGAATATTGTAATATTATTTTTATCAGTGAAATGAGTGGTCAGTGATTTCACTTTATTCCAAATTATTTATTTATTTATGTCATTTGTTTACTGGGAGATGTCCGAGTGGGCCAGAGGCCCTTTTTCAGCAGAGGCCCGGGGAGAAAAGCTCCATACATACAAGTAAACTGATTTGAACAATCAAGTTGAGCACACATTAATTAGGTTAACATTATACAAAACAAAGACAAGCAAGAAGCAAACAGAAATGTGATTAAGTACGTAACAATCATTACAAAAAATTAACAAAATTGGACCTGCCAGTGATGCAGTTAAATAGCATGAAATAGCAGGATGTAATAGTTAGAAACAGTGAGACAGAGTTTGACAAGAGGGCAAACAATTCTCCCTAGTTGTTATGACCATGCAGTATCAGTGTTTATTTTGCTATGTGAAACTGATTAGTGAACCAAGTTAGCTTACTGCAGTAAATAACTGTAGCTGTGAGAAAGAGCTAATTTAGGGAGAAAAGTAGGTGGTCTACCCTGGAGTAAGGCAGGAGCAGAGTCAATGTTTTGCTAGATTTTCCTTAAGGAGGGGTTTGAAATCATGAGTGTTGGGGTTTGTAGCTATATGTTGGGGAAGGGCCTTCCAGAGTTTGGCAATATTATAGGAGTAGAGGGTGGAGCCTTGTGTGTTGTGAGGTTGAGTAATCTTTATCTTAAGTTTATTTGAGGATCTTAGTGCCTGAGGATTACTGTTGGGTTGGATTAGGTTGGCAAGAGCAGGGCAAGAGTTTGGCATAAAATGCTAAGCAAGTTTGTTTATTTTTGATGCAGACTGCTTTTGCTGAGTTTGTAGCTAACTTTTCTTGAGTTTGTGATCGATTTGATGCAAGTACATGTGGTGTGGACACTTTTTCTGGTTCCTCCATTCTAGATTGCATTGTCTCATTAAACTTTAATATGAGTATAGAGTAATAACAGACTTGACCTCTAAGTCATCTTTGAGTTTGAGGGAATACTAGATCTTCTATTGAGGCAAGCTGGACAGTAAAGTAAGCTATGACCTCTTCTGGATAAGTGGCTGAGAATAGAGAACACCAGTCACTGTTGTTACCATCCTCTTCTAGCCAGTATTACTTAGATTCTGGATCTGTCTACCTATTATAAGTTTCAGAGGGGCTCTGATTTTTTTTTCATAGATTAGGTTCATAGGTTCATAGATTAGTACTAAGCTAACTGCCCTTGTGAGCCATTTTAAGCCTAGCCAATTATCCCTTGTGAGACTCAAACCCTGCACCTTGTGTTTGTAAGGCAAACACCTTAACCATTAGGCCACCCTTTTACCAAGGTTGATATCTGGACTGTGGTTATTCACATATTTGGGGGGAAAAAATGGCAATGGCGTGGGAAAGTTGCTATCACTCAGCCAATAGAAGAGTTGTTTCCTGTATTAGAAGTTGGTTTTGTAGGATGTTTAACAAGCCAGTTAAGGATATTGAAACTTGTATCTCAGGAGCTTTGTGAGCTCTAAGCTACAAGCAGTTACACTAAAGTCACCTAACGGGATTGTGTTCTTGACAGTGCTAACAGGGTGTGAGCTCTAAGCTACAAGCAATTACACTAAAGTCACCTAACGGGAATGTGCTGTTGGCAGTGATAACAGGGTGTGAGCTCTAAGCGACAAGCAGTTACACTAAAGTCACCTAATGGGAATGTGTTGATGGCAGTGCTAACAGGGTGTGATCTCTAAGCTACAAGCAGTTACACTAAAGTCACCTAACGAGAATGTGTTGTTGGCAGTGCTAACAGGGTGTGAGCTCTAAGCTACAAGCAGTTACACTAAAGTCACCTAATGGAAATGTGTTGTTGGCAGTGCTAACAGGGTGTGAGCTCTAAGCTACAAGCAGTTACACTAAAGTCACCTAATGAGAATGTGTTGTTGGCAGTGCTAACAGGGTGTGAGCTCTAAGCTACAAGCAGTTATACTAAAGTCACCTAATGAGAATGTGTTGTTGGCAGTGCTAACAGGGTGTGAGTTCTAAGCTACAAGCAGTTATACTAAAGTCACCTAATGAGAATGTGTTGTTGGCAGTGCTAATAGGGTAAAGCTTCTTGGAGTTTTGCTCAAGCAAATGTATACAAGAGGAACTACTGAATCATCATATTGCTTGAAATGTTTTGTAATATAACTATAACATAAATAGGACTTGTTGGAGGGATAGGTTTGCTACCCAAAGGACCTCCCTACCTGGGGAACAAACCTCCTTTGTATGTTAAATGGTGTAACAACTTAGTTTCCATCAGTTTAAGTATTGATGACTAAATGTTCATAGGTTCATAGGTTCATACTAGGCTATCTGCCCTAGGGCATTTATAAGCCTAGCCAGAATGTGTTTGGCTTTCGCCACCCATTTTAAATTTATTTTGCTATGCCCTTTTTCGAGGTTAGTATACTGTGCCTCTGTCTAACAGTGACACAGAAGTGATACCCGGGGTAAACCTACGATCTCCCATCCACTCATCAAGATTCCTCTTGAAGACAGTCAATGAGGGACTCTGCCTAACCTGGACTGGGATTTTATTCCAGAGTGAAGGGAGCCTCTGGGTTATGAATCTGTCCCTCCAGCATGTCCTATTTATTTCAGTGCTGAGGTTCAAGTCTCTCGAGCGCGTAGCTCTATGGAATTTGGATTTTCTGTGGTGCAGCATGTCCATTAATTCCAGGTTGGACATGGCTTTATACGTCAGGCACAGATTGCCTCTGAACAGGCGGTATGCCACTGAGTAGAGCTGGAGTTTCTTTAACCGGGCAGCATATGGCATCTGTTTGAGCCCTTTGATCCTCTTGTTGAGGTACTTTTGGGGTCTTTCCAGTTGCTGCAGGTGTCTGGTAAGGTACATCCCAAAAGGGGCATTGTACTCAATTATGGGCCTGATGAGGGATGAGTAAAGAGGCACGATGACCTCCCCTGATCTAGATGTGAATCCCTTCATGATTAGGTGGGCTATATAAAATGTTTTTCTAACCACTTTGGCCACGTGGTTGTCAAATGAGAGATTGCTATCAACTTGGGTCCCCAGGTCCCTAATTACTTCTTCTGTACTTAATGGATTACCACTTATGTGGTAATTTGTGGGCACTTTGTTTTTGCCAAAGGGGATGACTATACACTTTTGGCATTTAGCTTGAGGCCATGGCTCTGGCACCAGTTGTCTGTTTCTATGAGGCCCTTTTGGAGGATGCTTGTGTTGGCTGGAGAGTTGATTATGGCGCCCAGTTTGCAGTCATCTGCGAACTTGGTCAGCCACAGTCCTTCCGTGTTGGCCTGTACCTCCGAGAAATATAAACCGAACAAGAGAGGTCCCAGGACTGAGCCTTGTGGGACACCACTTGTAACTGGTTTGGAGTCTGACATGGCTCCAGCAATTCTAACCATGTGGGTTCTGTCCTTGAGCCAGTTTGCAATCCATCTAGTGACATAGGGGTTTATATTTAAGCTGGTGAGCTTATCTATAATGCCCGAGTGGGGTATTGTATCGAAGGCTTTTGCGAGGTCCAGGTAGGCTGTGTGGACCACCTTCCCCTCGTCAATGGCCTTGGTGACTGTTTCAAAGAAATCAACCAGGTTTAAGAGGCAGGATCTGCCCTTAACAAAGCCGAACTGGGTAGGATCCAGTGTTTGTAGGTCCCCATTATCTTTATTTATGAGGTCCATGATGATCCTTTCCATAGCTTTGCAGACCAAGCTAGTCAGGCTTATGGGGCAATAGTTTCCAGGATCCGTTGAGGCACCACCTTTATGGAGAGGGACCACTGTTGCTGTACGCCACTCTTTGGGCACATATCCTGTAGTAAGGCTGAGATTGAACAGTAGTTTTATATTTGGGTTTAGCTCTTCTTGGAGTTCATGTAGGACGCAACCATCTGGTCCCATTGATGCTGTGTTTTTTGCTTTGGAGAGGGCGGCTCTTACCTGAGCATCTGAGATGTCAGGGGGGCAGCACTCTGCTGGGATAGATATTTGCCCTTTTGGTGGGGGGGGGGTTTGCGCTGAACCTGTCAGCTAGGATGTTGGCAATGTCTGTGGGTTCGGTGTATTTTTTGTCATTTTGGACTAATTCTGAGCATATCTGGGAATTACCACCCAGGTTCCTAACATAACTAAAGAAAGCCTTGTGATTATCCTTAGTGTCCTGTGCAATTTTTCTCTCGAAGCTGGCCTTAGACAATTTTATGTGTGCCCGTAGTTTTTTGCTAATACTGATCAGTGATGCCTTCCCTTTTTGGGATTTTGCTCTATCATTTAGTAACTTCCTCCTTCTATTGTATAGTTTGTTTATGGCTGGGGTCCACCAGACAGGACGCCTGCCTTTGGAGGATTGGGTCTTGGTTTTATTTGGGATCGCATGATCCATGCATTCCTGAAGGTGTTCATAGAATGCGTTTATAAAGGATTCTGCATTCTGGGCCGTATTTTCCACAGGCCGGGGCTTTGAAGGATTCCACCTCAGTTTTGAGGAGTGTGAAATTTGCTTTAGAGAAGTTTTTCACTGTGGTTTTCTGGGCAGGGGTGGGGTCGGGATGTGAATATCCAGTGAGATTAGTTTATGGTCTGATCTTACCAGTGAGGGATACACTTCTGGTCTGGAGCATAGAGTCCCCATGTTGGTGATGATCAGGTCCAGTATCTTTTCCCCTCTTGTGGGAGTGGTAACAAGTTGTTCCATAGCATTTGAGTTTATAAATTCTAGGAACCTTTGGGCTAGGGTGTTGGAGCTAGAGTATTGCTCCCAGTCTATGTTTGGGTAGTTGAAGTCGCCCAATATAATGGTGTTTGGAGAGACCTTCATATTTTCCAGTGTTCTCAGGAAGGCCGAGTGGGGTTCCTGGGTTTGGGAGGGTGGTCTGTAGCAGGCTATAAACTGGAAGGCAGTTTTACCTACTGTTAGTTGCACATGGATAATCTCTGATGCTTCGTGCTTTGCCACCAACCTGGAGGTGTGGGTATCTTTGATGAATATCGATACTCCCCTCCTTTTGTGGTTCGGTCCAAGTTTTGGGGCCGAAAAGCATGGTATGAGGTATAACCTGGTAGTGCTGGGGTGCTCTCGGGAGCCCTGAACCAGGTTTCTGTTACTGCACAGATATCGATGTTCTCCATGCTAAGGAGAGTTTCGAGTGCGTGCATCTTGAGGTTTAGACTTCTGGCGTTGAGTAGCATTACTCTTAGTTTCTTATCCCTTGTGATACCTATGGAGGTGGGTTTGTCTTTTGAGCCTTGCCTAAAAAAGGCACTATAGGGGTAGCAAGAGCCTTCATATAAATTAACTCCTTGGATTAGTAATACAGCCATTATCAAGATGGAAGGTAAACCTATTAGCAATGCATCCTAGGTACATGGCTAGGCTATATAAGTTTGTTCAAACCACTTCCTAGTATTAACTTGTGAACATATGAACTTGTAAAGCTATGAACCTGACTCTGGAGGTGAAGATGTTAGATGCAGGCACTGTTTCATTACACCTTTCCACTAATTTCCATTTTTACAGAAAGAAGACAAAGGAAGTAGCAATGTAATCATTAAAAGTGATATTATAAAGCATTTTTAATGTTCTGTTTTTAATGGAAAATTGTCGGTGTGAACCTTGGTTTTAGATGATTGTCACTGTTGAAGTGACACCCTGGCCCCATGTGCAAAAAATGGGAAAAAGAGGTTATGGATGGATGTGAGTAGTAAATATCATTTCATTGTCAAATGTTATATAATTTCAATTCTTTGCAAAGGCACCACACCATCTAAACTTAGAACAAGATTTCATACTAATTTCTATATGTTATTTGTTTCTTGTCAAAAATATTCCAGATAGTTTACAGTGATGTTATATTTTATAGTATAGTCTTGTCTGGTTTCACAGCATGGGAATCTTCACATAAAATGGAAATTACTAGTGCTTTTCTGTAATATTGTGGTCTGCATTTTATCTGATATTTTTATGGTATTCTTCAACAGCTGACAGGCCCCATTGAAGTAATCCACACAGCCAATGTGAATAAGAACTCCCGTGGAGGAAAGCTTGATCTCTGTGTAAAACAAGGAGACTCCATTGAAATTGTGAGAATAAATGATAATCCAGAAGGGAAATGGTTGGCCCGTACCTCAGATGGAACATGTGAGTCAAACATCTTTTAGCATTCCTAGCGTGTTAAATGGCCTCTTCTGTCTAGCTAACCATACAAAAAAAAAATCACTGACAATGGTGGCAACATCTTGAGCAAACAGATGTAGAAATTCTGAGTGTGATGATTAGCTCACACTAGACACAGTACTAAATGTGATATTAACCAGTAATCTTTGAATGGGCAGTCATAGTTATCCAGACCCTTTGAGTTTTAAAGTCTGAAAAAAAAACATTGGAAGCAGCAATGTTTGGGTCTCTCTTTCTCTCACTGTCTTTCTCTAACCCTTACCGCCACCCCATTCCTTCTGTCTCCTGAATTCACTTCCTTTCTACCAGGCTACATCTTTTCTTATCTTCTGTTTTCCAGATTTTTTTTTTTATAAACTTACACAACTTTAACTATATACAATTTTTTCAAAACAAAAGATAACAAAGAAAATACATAAACATCACACTTTTTAAACTTTAAACATTCTTCTTTTCTTGTTTTCCTGAAAGTTTTTATTTGAACTCACATAGATATAACTATGTAAAATAGTTGCAAAAATAAAAAAAAAATACATATATATCACAATTGTTAAACCTGAAAATTCATCTTTTCCTCGCTTCCCTTTCTTGCTGTGGAGTTACAGGCAGTATTTTTCAGAGTGTATCTGAGACTTCTTTCACATTCAAGGACTTTTCACAAGGGCTAGATCTTCCTCTGTTGTTTCTAACACTGGATAATTTGTTTGAACTCCTGTTGTCTGAGCTGCCTACATTCTTAAATTAGATTTAAGCCAGAAAAAGTCAGTTCTGCAGGTAAAGTTATAGGACTAGCCTAGACAGTTCAGATACATTTTGTAATGGCAAATGTCTGTCTATAAAAATGTATTTCCTTTGTTTTGACAAAAGGGTATTTAATTGTGCATGTGTAACCATTTAGTAATCTTAGATATAATAATTTCTTAAATTTCCATAGCAGGTTGTTATTGTTCGGTTTGCATAAAGTCCGTAAGTAATTACACTAATGAGGGTACAGAATACTGTTAACTGACATCGGTTTTCATCTAGAGATGGTTAAAAGTACGTTTTGACTGACTATTGAATTGGACAAATCCATTATGGCTCCTTGCAAAAGAAGCTATAACCTGATCACCATGTATATCCTTGCACAGTCACACTGCATGAATCGTAAATTCTTCCATGCTGTATTACCGCAACTGAATGAGTGAAACTAGATGGAGAAAGAATAATCTATATTGTACAAAGAAAATTATGAATTGACTGATAGCCCCTACCTCTGTGCAGTAAGGCTCACAGATGGTTGTATTAGTGAACGAATAAAAATAATAAGAAACACAGTTTGGCCGCACTGTTATTGTAAGAGAAGTAAAGTATCAGTGGTACAAAAAGAATGCAGGTAATGGCTTTCAGGTTTTTGTTTTAATATGTTGTTTCATCTCTATGGTCTTCAAGTATATATCCGCCCTGAATATTACCCCCTCCCTGACCAGCTGGTATTCATAGTATTGGCACAATGACATTCAGAAATACCTTTTTTTGTTCACAGTTTGGTTCATGTGCCATGTGTATAAGCATTTACCCCTTTATATTCCCAATGTCAGTAATGCAAAGTTTGTATTATCTAAACTGCTAGGTGCATGTAAGGAACACGTTTAGGTGATTACCCATTCCATTTCTGCTGAATTCTTTCTTATCCCCCCCATACCACTACACCCTATTCCAATTTTCCCACCTCCACTGTGGGAGTGATTTTTCCCTGTGCATCCTAGAACCTGTGTCTCTTTGAACTTCCAAGATGAGCTTATGTTTTCCTCAACATCTTTCTGCCATGCTGTCTAGGCCTACTTATATCCTGTGTTCCAATCCACCCCTACGTTGCCATCATGTTTGATTTTCAGCCTTATTGGATTATATATGGCTAATGTTTGCACATTTTAGAAAGGTTTGCAGATATTTTATTTACATCCTCTTTTCACCTAGTTTACAAATTAAATGGTCCTCTATGTCATTTTATTTCAGTTTAACACAGACTGCATATACCCACGTCCTAGCAGTTGATGTGAGTTTGTTATATACAGGATCTTTTTCACTGAGGTGCCATCTTATCTGTCAGACTATACCCTCCACATACCTCTACACAATTTTTCCAGCCCCCCACCCCCCCACCCCCCGGTCCTCTTTTTTCGCCATCTGAGTGAAAGTGCAGAGCCTTCCCATCTAGACCAATCCATGTTATATTTTTCTCTTTACAAATTCAAGTGACAGATTTGGTTGCCATGACCTTCACCCTTCCCTGCTTATCTCTCACACACATCACCCTACCCTCATATTAACCCTGACACCTTCTTCACCCCTCACAAAGATTGACCCTGACACATCCCCAACCCCTCACACCCTGACAGACCAATACTTCACACTTTTAGGGGTGAGTAAGTGACAGAGCTAGAGTGGAGTAAAGGGAGAAGTTACCTCAGGAGGATTTTTTAAGGGGTGCGATTGGCAGCTCTGGTTTTGTTTTTTGTTTTTTTTTTCAGTTCACATATAGAGAGCATCAGGGTGAGGACAATCTATAGGACCTGACAATTCTCTAGCACTGAGAAGCACTAGAACAAACAGACTTTATTTTTTTTCAAGATGATGCTAAATGGGGGAGTGGCACTGGGCAGCACAAAAGCCAGCTACGCATCTATGGTGGGGCATTGCTTTCATGCAAACTGGTGGCATGTAACTTGAACAGTTCTATATTATTTCATCGAATGACCACATTGTCGAACGGCATTTCTTTGGAAATGCCATTCATCGAACCCCCCTCAACCCCCCCAGCTAATTATATATACCAACTCTGAGATTGCACTACAATGGGGAATGGGCACATTTCCTGATCCCTACCATAACTCAGAACATTTTGGCGATAGCATTTCTGATGAAAAGCCATTCGACAATGTAGCCATTCAATGAAATAATAGGGACCCAACTTGAACTTACCACTGTTCAATTAAAACATACAATTAAGAAACTCTGTTACTTTGGCATTATCATTGGTCTGAAGATAGTCTTCAGCTCTAGAAGGTAGTTTATTAGACAAAAGTGCTTATCTTTCACTTTAGTGACTCAAAGTTTCAGACTAGCTCACCTAAATATTGCTTTTATTTTTATTTGCTTATTTTTTACTCTATTGTAGAAAGCTGTTTAGTAAGTAGTTGCACAATATACTTCTTCACCATATCTGGTCTGGTTTTGCGCTACATTTCTCACTGACTTTTGTTTTTCTGTTGCAGTTGGTTATATAAGCAACACAAATGTGGATGTAGATTACGATGCTGTGAAAAGGAAATTTGTAAATAATACAAAGATGCGAGTTTCCCCTGCACTCAAGCAGACTCAACACGAGGACTTATACGATGATGTGGATTCTATGGCTGACATCAGGTCAGGCTACCTATGTTTCTCTTGTATTACATTCAGAAAAAACAGAGTCATCCATTATGTTTACTGAGTGATTATGCAGTGGGAAAAATTGCCTATTTTCTAGTATTGAGTGTTCACCTCTATGAAACATTTTGAAGCTACCATAACTTTATAAACCTAGCATGTCTTTTTTAATGGTTGTAAATCCTATACCTTAGTGCAGCATGAAGTGGTTAAAGAAAATGCATAAAAACAAAGTAATAAGATGTAAATGTGAATGATCGCACAGCACATTGTAAAATAAAGTTGCAAGGGTAATACAAATAAGTACAACTTATTATTACCATTTTATGCAGTGAGGAACAGAAAGTGGGAAGAGAAGGAAAACACGTTTATGGCCTGAAGGTGCTGTAAAAGCTAGTTTTAACTGCAAGCAAATAAATTGGCTAATTATAAGTTGTTATGTTTATTAGAAGGAATTATTTATAGGTGCAATAAATCCCCAGAGCTAACTCTTGTTAAAATGAATGGGAAACCAAATTGGACGTGCCTAACCAAGCAATCCACTCCCAAATCCCACACACACGTATGCATACACACACACACACACACACACACACACACACACACACACACACACACACACACACACACACACACACACATGCACACACATGTACACAAGCACACACACTCACACATGCACACAAAGACGCACTGACAGTCACACAGATCCAACAACCAGTGACCATCAGACCTCAGATCCCAACAACCAGTGACCATCAAATCTATTTGTGGAATTTTATCTCTTGAACTTGTTCATAGAGTTGTCTCAAAATTCATACAAGGTGTTATAAGTCTTCACTGTGCAGTACCTTTTTGTGGGTGATTAATATTTCTGATTTCTGAAGGAAGTTTGTTCCAAGCTAGGGCTGGGACATAGCTCTAAATTTTTTGCCCTGTTTTGCTTTTGGGTTTGTAGATTTGGAGAAGGTTTTGGGTAGAGCTATGGAGAGACCTAGGAGGGGTACAGCGGGAGACAAGAAAGGCAATGTCAAGGTTGGTACAGTATATTATGCATGATCTGAAGTTGGGTAAAGAGTAATTGGTGATGGAATTCTAACCAGTTAAAGCTTTTGAGAGCAAGACAGTGGTGAGAGTGGTAGGACTGACCTGAGGAAAATTTAGCGATTTTGTTGTATGTAGATTTCAGTTTCATTAGAAGGGAGGTCTGAAGGTTGCTGAGAATTTGTGAGCCATAGAGTATGCTAGGAAAGAGGTAGGCATGGGATAGGGAGATTTTGGATTTGGAGGTGAGAAATGTTTTTGTTGCGATACAGAAGTCCTAGTTTCTGGTGGGTTTTCTTAATGTTATTGGAGACATGCAGATCAAATTTGAGTTGGTCATATATGATGACCCCCCCCCCCCCCGAAGCTTGGTGTGAGAACTGACTGAGGTAAATGTATTGTTGAGATTATATGAAAAGAGGCATGGAAGAGCTCTCAGATCATGTAGCCCAGACAGGTATGACCCTAGCCCTGAGTAGCATCCTACCATCGCCCAGAATGATACCACAGTATAAGGACAAAATGATTGACTTCAATAATTGGCTAAGCTTCTGGTGTCATTCAAAGGGGATCCAGTATCTGTCTGCCTGGGACGACATGATCGACAAACCATGATGCTTTGTAAGAGATGGTTTGCATCTGTCGCTCCTGGAATTCAGGTTACTCGCTAAGGATTTTGCCACCCCTATAGTGCCTTTTTTAGGCAAGGTTCTAAGGATAAAACTACCACCATAATGGGTACAAGCAAGGGAAATCTGAAGGTAATGGTACTCAATGCTAGAAGTCTAGCCCGCAAGGTCCACTCTCTCTAGGCTCTCCTAAAAATGGAGAACATCGATATCTGTGCAGTAACTGAGACCTGGTTCAAAGCTCCAGAGAGCACTCCTGCAATACCAGGCTACAACTCATATCATACTTTTCAGCCACCAAACCAAGACCAAAACACTAAAGGTGTAGGAGTGTCCATATTCACCAAGGATATTCACACCTCCAGGCTAGTTGCCCAACAAAAATGCATCTGAAATTCTCCAGGTGCAACTAACACTAGGTAAGACTGCAATACAAAGTGTAGCTTGCTACAGATCCCCCACCATGCCCCAAGATTCTCACCACATCTTTCTAAACATAATGGAAAATATTAAGATACAACCAAACACCCTAATACTGAGTGATTTCAACTATCCTGCATTAACTGGAAAAACTACTCCTGTACCAACACCTTTGCTCAACGGTTCTTGGAATTCATAAATTCCAACACCCTAGGGCAACTAATTCATAGTTCTACCAGGGGTACCAATATTCTAGACCTGGTCACTACCCCCACATGGGAGATCGATGCTCCTCACCAGTGATCACCCCCTCATTAGTCAGATCAGACCATAAGCTAATCACCCTTGACATTCACATCCCACCCCACCCCCCTTTAAGGAAACCTCTGTAAAAAAACTTCTCCAAAGCCAACTTCATGCTTCTCAAGTCAGAAGTAACAAACTTCATGACACCCATGCAGATGGGAACTGGAAGTTCAACTGCTGAATCCTACACTAAGGTGCTGTATGAGTACATTCACTCGTGCATGGACCGAGCCATACCAAATAGAACCAAGACGCTGCCCTCTAAAAGAAGGAAGCTAATCTGGTGGTCCCCTCCCATAAATAACCTGTACAACAGAAGGAAGAAATTATTGCAGAATAGAGGAAGAACCCAGGATTCAAAAAACTCCCTCACCAGCCACAGTAGAAAGCTGAGATCCCTCATAAAATCTTCCAAAGCTAGTTATGAAAACAAAATTGCCAAAGATTCCAAAGAGAACCACAAGGCATTCTATAGCTATGTCAAGAATCTAAATGGCAGTACTCTGATCTGCTCTGAGCTACAGCAGAATGGCACTAGATATACTGATCCCAAAGATATTGCCAATATCCTGGCAGATAGATTCAGTGCCAACTTCACCCCCCTCTCACCTCCTAAAGGGCACATCTCAATACCAAAATATTGCCAAATTCTGATAATCATGGCCACTCGGGTAAAAACCGCACTGTCCAAACCCAAGAATACAGCATCCATGGACCAGATGACATCCCAGGCTGTGTACTGCATGAACTACAAAATAAACTGGCACCTCACCTATGTGTCCTGTTTAATCATAGCCTCACCTCAGGCTTCGTGCCCACAGAGTGGGGCACAGCTACAGTCATCCCACTCCACAAGGGGGGATCCACTTTGGATCCCAGGAACTATCATCCCATCAGTCTGATGAGCTTGATATGTAAGGCCATGGAACGTATTATCATAGAACTTATAAACAAAGACATTGGCAACCTTCAAACACTGGACCCTACCCAGTTTGGGCTTGTGAAGGGCCAATCTTGCCTCCTGAACCTGACTGACTTCTTCAAATCAGTCTCCAGAGTCATGGATGAGGGTAAGATGTTTCACACAGCCTCCCTGGAACTCGCCAAGGTGTTCAACACTACCCCCCACTCTGGAATCATAGAAAAACTTACTAAGCTGGGCATTAATCCCTACGTCACTTGATGGGTTGCAAACTGGCTTACTGACACAACACACACTGTAAAAGTAGCTGACTCCAAATCCAGCTCCAGACAAGTGACAAGTGGTGTACCACAGGGTTCTGTCCTGGGACCACTCTTGTTTGGCATCTACTTCTCTGAAGTACAGGCCAACACTAAGGGACTCTGACTTACAAAGTTTGCAGATGACTGCAAGCTGGGAGCCCTTATTGAATCCCCAAATGATCTGGATATACTACAA
The DNA here is from genome assembly GCF_019279795.1 of Protopterus annectens. Lineage (NCBI taxonomy): Eukaryota > Metazoa > Chordata > Ceratodontiformes > Protopteridae > Protopterus > Protopterus annectens. The sequence goes on along the minus strand of NC_056747.1, from coordinate 118,856,995 downwards.
AAGGGCCTTACCAAAACAGATGCCTGGTGCCCGAGCCATGGGCTCAAGCTAAATGCCAAAAATGTATAGTTGTCCCCTTTGGGAAAAAACATGTACCTGTGATCTACCACATAGGTGGCAGTACACTAAACACCGAAAGTGTGATAAGAGGCCTAGGGACACAGGTGGACAGTGGTCTCACCTTTGATAACCACATAGCCACAACAGTTAGAAAATCCTTCTAAGTGGCAGACCTCATCACTAAGGTCTTTTCATCCAGAAAAAAGGAGGTCATTGTCCCTCTGTACTTATCCCTCATTAGACCCATTATAGAATACAATGCCCCATTTGGTATGTACCTCACAAGACATCTGCAACAACTAGAAAGGCCACAGAAAGACCTCAGAGAAAGAATCACAGGCCTAAAGCAGATGCCTTATGCTGGCCGTCTAAAAAAACTTCAGCTATGCTCTGTCACATATTGCCTACTCAGAGGCAATCTGTGCCTAACATACAAGGTCATGTCAAACCCAGACTTTTTGGACATGCTACACTTAAAGAAATCCCAATCCCTCCAAGCCACATACCCAGGGATCTTAACCTTGTCATCACGATGAATAGAACATGCTGGGGGGATAGGTTCCTGACCAAGAGACTACCCAAACTCTGGAAGAGGCTGCCCATACATGTCAGGCAGAACACCTCAATGGCCCTCTTCAAGAGGAACCTTGACTATTGGATGGAAGATAGGAAATTCACCCCGGGGATCACATTAGTAGCCTTGCTAGACAGGGGTCCAGGAAAGTAAATAATTTGTGGGAAGCAATAGCCAGGGAATCATTATGGCTAGGCTTGTATAGGCCCTAGGGCCGATAGCCTAGTATCTACCTATGAACCTATGAGAGAGATGATAGAGAAGGCGGGTTTGAGATAGTTCATGGTTTTGGGAGTGAAAAGCAGGAGTTTCGTTTTTTTGGATTTAGAATCAAGTCATTATTGCAGAGCCAGTTTTCGATTGATAAGAAGGATTTTTGAGTGAGAGTATTTAGTTCAGAGAGGGAGTCGGCTATGGTGATGACTGTGGAGTCATCTGCATATTGCATGTGAGATGAATGCGGGCAGGATGTGTATAATTGGTTGGTAACTATATAAAACAGTAGAGGGCCAAAAATAGATCCCTGAAGTATGCCCATCTTCATAAGGAGGGTGGGAGATGTTGTAGAGAGCCATTTAATTGATTGAAGTCAGTCTAAGAGGTAGCTAGTAAACCAGGAGATGATGTGGAAAGATTAAGTTCAGGGAGTTTAGCAAGCAGAAGAGGGTGGGACATGGTATTGAAAGCTTTTGGTAGGTCAAGGAATAGAGATGAGACAAGTTTATTATTATCTCTGCCTTGGGATATAGTATTCAGGAAGGATAGAAGGGCAATGGAGGTGCTATCTTTAGGGCGAAAGCCATGTTGAGTGGAGGTGAGCAAGTTCTCTTGTAAAAGGTAGTGGAGGATTTGTTTGTGGACACATTTCTGTAAGATTCTTGAAAGAGGAGATAAAATAGCAACAGGCCTGAAGTTGGTGTGTTCTGAGGAGTCGCCTGTCTTGTGAATGGATATTGTGTACAGGTTTTTCCATATTAAGGGGACTTTGGATTCTGCAATGGACTGGTTGATAAGAGTAGAAATGGGGAGGGCAACTGAGTTTCCTGCCATCTGAAGGAAAAGTGGTGGGGGGTTATCCACAGAGGGAGAGCAGGTTTTAGTTTGTTGAGCAATGATTTGATATAGTTGGTTGAGACTGGTTTCAGTGAGAAGGCCTGAGTGAGATGGGGGATGAAGGTGGCTTGGGAGTGATGCTAACATTGGTACTGGAGTTAGTTTGGAGTGACAGTTTGCTGATGGTTTAAATGAAGTAGGTATTAAAGTTAGATACTGTTTCTAGAGGAGAGTTGTTGGGACATGAGTTGGGGGCAGAGGGGTTACCTGGGTGCAGACTTTGGTTAATAGAGTGCCAACATTTCTTTGGGTTAGTTGAGAGTGAGGAGGGAAGACTGTTATAGAAGTTTTTCTTATCGTTAATGATGTTTTTTTTTTTTTTGTAAGGTTGCTTAATTGTTTGTAGTGTTGGAGATGGGAGGGGAGTTTTGTTTTGGACCAGACTTTCCAAGCTTTGTCTCTACTAAAGTAGTCTAGCAGCTGACCTAGAGGATTAAGGAGCTGTTTCCATTCCAGTGGTCCACTGGTGCAAGGTTTGATTCCCTCAGCCTCCATTGCCAAACTGTGTGACCCTGAGCAAGTCACTTAACCAGACACCACTCCAGGGCTGAGTCTGAAAACTGACCATGGAGATCAGTGCTGTACCCCAGAAAACAAATACAAATAAATGTCTTTGTGAAAAACTGCTTGATATGGCTACATATCCATAGAGCACCTGCTGCCCTTGACCACAGGAACCCCTTTTTCCATGAAGACAGTGCTGTTTTAGTACTTCTTTCTTTTACTGTTTTTGCCTGTATGCCTGCCAGGGTCACTTTTAGAACTGTCCTGTAGAATAGCTTGATAGTAAAGTTGTGAATAAGGATATGTACCATAACAGTTAGCCTCTGAGATGCAATTCCCTTCACATTAAGTCAATACATTAGGGTAATCTCCTCACCTACCCTCCTTGCGTCTTCCAGCCTGAAATTTCTAAAATAGTGGTTTCTCATCTTCCCTGCGAGAAATAACAAAGACTTGCGTTGGAGTGTACTCTTGTAGCTATGCATATGGCTCCATCTTATCACCTGAGCTGGTGTCCTTTCTGTTGTAAAACTCAGGCCACAATTCATGGACATGGAGAATGGACATGGTGAAGAAGGAGTTCTACTTTCCTACAGTCATATTAAGTATATAAACTCTGTAATTCAGAAACAAGTAGTGTGCAAACTTGTGAGCAATTATGGCTGACAAATAAAAATGAAGTAACGTAAATAGCCGTAATAGTATACTGAATAATGAGTTGAAGGAATGGGGAAGCGGCTGTTAGTCCGCTAAGGAAAAAAATATATATTGGACAAATGTGTACAGCTAATGGGTGTTTAAAAAGGAAAAATTATTTTTTTACTGGAAAAAAAAACAGTAACAGGCAAAATGTAATATCCAGTAAGGCAGTAGCCCTGCTGATAATGACTGTGAAATGTGTGTGTGTGTGTGTGTGTGTGTGTGTGTGTGTGTGTGTGTGTGTGTGTGTGTGTACGCGCACATGCATGCCCACACATGCACTCATGCCATGATGTGTAAACTTACAGTTCCTGCATAAACACTTATATGTAAAGGGAAAGATTGACTCTGCAAAAAAATCTAGGCATGGAAACCAGTATAGTCAGAAATGTAAAGCTATCCAGATTTCTTAAGAAATTATCAGTTTTGCAATATGTAGCACACTCACCTTTGGTACAGAAGGCTGTGAGTTCTATTCCTAAACCTGGTAGATTGATTCCTGACACTGCAGTGCAACATAAGAAGGGAGTGCTGCACCCCTCAGTGTGTCGTCCTTTGGGTTACATGTTAAACTGACGTCCCATCTGCCTGAGTTGCTGGTAGCTCAGGTGGATGTAAAAGATACCATGGCCTTACAGAACTTATGGAGCCCACATAAACAAATATATGTAAAGGGAAAGACTCTACAAAAAATCTATCAGAAAGAGTATAGTATTTCCTCTAGTCATATAAATACCGTCTTGGGTCTCCACTGAAAAGAGTCTACTAGCCTAGTGGGACTAACCTGGTCAACAAAGAATAAAAAAATAGTTGAAGAAATGTAAGCTATAGGTAAAGTTGTAAAGCTTAAACCATCAGAATAACATAATCAGTACCCTAATTATCAACCATCCTGAAACTGAATGTATAAAGGAAAACTGATTTATAAATTAAACTTGCATTGTGCCTGCGTCCACTTAAGCATGCTTGTAAGTTTTAGCCAGGTGCTTAGTAAATAGTACACAGTAAAAGTGGGCATGCATTGGCAATGGAATTCATAAACATGGTGAACACTGCAGACAAAAAGTGCAGAGATAAGCTGATTTCAGTCCAACACACAGTTTGAAGTCATTGGAATTCCTGTTGTTGGTGGGTGCATTGTTTTAGTAACCATACCTCTCAACTGTCCAGATTTTCTAACAATGTCCAGATTTTTGCAACATATTTTTGGTCTGTTCTTCAATAAATTTGTGGTTTTCTGGCAAATCACTGAGGATTAAAGTCACTAACTAATGACATATGTTCAAGTTTCAGACTTCATATCCTTCAGAAATGCATGCTAACACAAATCCTGTTATTCTAACAACTGCCTTAAGTTTATAAGAGCAATATTTTAAATCTGTCCCTATTTTTGGGTCTTTGTCCCCACATTATTTTAGGGTTTGTCCAGATTTCTTGTGCTAAGAGGTTGAGAGGTATGATAGTAACAGGCACAATTTAATATCCAGGCCCTGCTGTTCGCATGCACATGTGTGTGTTGTAATCTTACAGAGCCTGCATAAAAAAAATTACATGTTAAAGGAAGGAGTGACTGTACAAAAAAATCTAGGTGTGAAAACCATTATAGTCAGAAATTTGTGTGTATCCCATATGAAAATGAACTGGAATTCATGAATAAAATATGATACATGATCCAAGGGACGTAACACAAAAATTTTGCAGAACACATTGGCAGGATTATTCCATTAGTCAGGACCATGCTTTAGCCTATTATACATCCCATAAGCCCTATTCCCATCAATGTGAAATGCATCAAATATGATTCAGTAGCTCCCTGCATCATTTATAATGGCAACTATGTATAAAGCGATCATTCTGCCTCATTCCAGAACACATTAGCCTAACCACAAAAGTCATGCTTGTGTCAACTGCAAATTAACATTTTATGTAATAATGTGACTGTGACCCTAAATGATTTGTTGTTCACCAACCATATAGTTTAAGCTAGTGCAGAGATCATTAGTACATGAACCACACAGTGTGGGCTAGTATGCAGGTCATTAGTGCAAGGACCATATAGTTTAGGCTAGTGTACAGGTCATTAGTATAAGGACCACAGAGTGCAAGCTAGTGTGCAGGTCCTTAGTGCAAGGGCCATATAGTTTAGGCTAGTGTGCAGGTGATTAGTGCAAGGACCATATAGTTTAGGCTAGTGTACAGGTCATTAGTAAAAGGACCACACAGTGCAGGCCAGTGTGCAGGTCATTAATGCAAGGACCATATAGTTTAGGTTAGTGTGCAGGTCATTAGATCAAGGACCATATAGCTTAGGCTAGTATACAGGTCATTAGTACAAGGACTACACAGTGCAGGCTAGTGTGCAGGTCATTAGTGCAAGGACATATAGTTTAGGCTAGTGTACAGGTCATTAGTACAAGTGCCACAAGGTGCAGGCTAGTGTGCCGGTCATTAATGCCAGAACCACGTAGTATAGGCTAATGTGCAGGTCACTATTCTAACAGGAAGATATCAATACAAATGAGAAAAAGGAAAGTGTACAGCAGTATCTCCCTGACTATCTTCAGAATCACCACTAATGACTGGGTGGTAAACATAAATTCATGCCTAGTATTATCACAAAAGTGTTCAGAGGTAACTAGGCTATAGTCATCAGTCCAATGTGATGCAGCTAATGTTTTTGATCATCTTGCAGCTATAACCTTAGTATAAACATATGAACTTATGAAACTATTACTTCCTTCTGCCTTTCTTTGTATGGGGAGTGAATTACAAAGACAGTAGGGACAGACTTCTAACAGTCGACTAAAGTATCCTAACAGAGAACTAGAGTATCAATCAGTGCCCCCCTCGACAGACCTTCACAACATATCAGACAAAGTATGAGTACTGAAAACAGAGAAAAGTCAGTACTTCTGGCTTGCATCCCCTCCCTAAAAGTATTTTTTATTGATTGATTGCTTCTGTTTAGCGGGAAAGTCAGACTGGGAAGACGACCCCTTTTCAGTGGTGGCCTGGGGAGCAAAGCTCCAAAATACAGTAATTAAAACTGATATAATAAAATAAGAGAGCACAGTTGTACAATACATGCAAATATGGATGAAATAATAATAATAATAATAATCATTACAATTTCAAGAAGTTGCATTTTACGGTAGAGATATTATACCAACTGAGCTCACAGTGGCAAGTTAAAAAATACCTGCCGTTGTTAGCAGTTCTAAAAGAGGTGTATATGTAGCCACATCTTTTTTATATATAAAGACAAGAAAAATTAGGTAGCAGTTTATCTTATTTTCTAAAACCATACTGAAATCATTTTCAGTAAATCCTGCTTGGGTAAGTCAGCTAACTACAAACATATGTAAATTGCAGAGAAAGTAAGGAGGAGGCAAATATTCTCAAATCATACTGCACCCTTTTTTATACTAGCAATAGGTACATTGTTCATGCAAGTAAAATTGTACCTATAGTAAGGAGTCATTTCAACTGTAGGTGTGTTCTTTACCAAATGCACATCATTCAAGGTTTGGAGACTAATCAGCACTTACCACCAAACATCACTTATAGACCAGTCACCACTGACCTCCAGGCGTCATTCTAGGCCAGTAACCATTTCCTACCAGCAATCACTCATACACATCCAGGCATGACTCATATACCAGTCTCCTGTCACACAGCAGTCAACTGTGAACATATTAGTTACAGTCTATGGACCAGTCATCACTCATATAGATCAATGAGCATTGATAAAACTGTTAATATATATACATCTGAAGAACAGGTTAAGCATATTTTAAATAGCTGTGTGTCTGAATGGTCTCCACTGCACCAGAAGCCAAAACCAGCATGAAACTGTAGTCCAGATACTGTCATTTATAAACATTTTTTATGAGTTTAATTATAACTGCACTGAATTTTAGGATATTAAGGTGTTGTAATATTATGATAAAAATAACAGAACAGCAGAGGTTAATAAATCCAGTAAGTGGTACTCGAAGCAATTAAGCAACAGAAATCCAATAAACCATAGGCTGGAACCATGCAAAGATCAAACTTTAATAGAAAGAAAGCAACACGTGCTTTCATGTTACAAACAATGCTTTCTCTATCACTGCATGGTTCCAGCTTCTGGTTTACTGGATTGTTGTGATATTATATCTAGAGCTTTCAAGTGTCCCTATTTTGTAGGAATCTCTCTACTAACTAGATCTGTCTTTGTACCAAGCGGTCTCCTTCCATAACCTGACAGTCATTTCTTCTTATATATGTTCTTATTTCTTGTGGCACTATCAATACATTGTCAGTGATAAGTGTTCTTATAACAGAATCGTTTACAGAATGTATCTGTTTTACTTTTATTGTCTTTGCTATTATTTTAAAATTGCATTTATTGTACTCTCTACAAAATTTCATTTTCTGCTTTAATTGATTACTAATATCTGCGCATAAATATTTTTTCTGTAAATTCTGTAAAATTTTCATACTGTTAAATGTGTTAAGTACTTTACTTCCTGGGCTTCCACTGAAAGTGGGCTCTTAACATCTCAGTGGACTATCCCGGTAAACAAATGCCAATCAATCAATAAATAAATAAATGTTCCCTTTTCAGGCCTGATTTATCCTTGCATATGGTGTACCTGTTTTTGGTGGATGTCCCTGTTTTCAGGCTTGATTTACCCCTTCACACAGTTTTCTGAATCCCCTTCATCAGACATGATTTGTGAAGCTGTCTAGTACACAAAACACTGCACTACATGACCTAATGTATCAGTGACACCAGTAATTTAAAGAAACAGGAAGTAAAAATAAAGGAGCTTGTGCGGTAAAGTTTTGCATTACAGTTCATTGATGTCTACAGATTTTACACTGACTCTAATGTGCTAATATTTCCATCATTTTTGTCTCCGTTTTGTAACGTGTTTTCTTAGTAGTATCTCACATTTCTACTGGAAGCCGGAAGAGTTGTTTGCTGTTTGGTATTTGGTTTTTATGCTAATTCAATGTCCAGATTTTTGACTGGATGTATCTACTTTGTAAGGGATTTTGTACTTATTGTCATTGTCTGCAGGTTGACAGGCATGATCAAGACACATTCTACACGACAGAATTCTCCAAGTGCTGAATTCAGAGGAATTTTAATAACAAGTTTGGATATCCAAAATGAAATATATCAAAATAATGTGACAAAGCGTTCATAGTGTATGTCAGTCTAAATACGCAGCTTTCTGAAAATGCCATCAATTTTTTTTGTCACCAACTTGCTTGACAACTTTATAAAAAGTTATATAATTTCTCAGTGAAAACCTAGAAATTCTAGGATTCTCAAAGAATGAAATTTAATGAAAATTTAGAATACTTAATTCAATTATGTAGGCAATAAACTTCTGACAGTTTTTTACACAATCCTTTTACGTCTGAAAACATTTCAAAAGCAAAATTTCTCATTTATTTTCTTGTTAATACCACAAAAAAGTGGGCATTGTTTAAAGGTATGCTGTTAAAAAAATTATCAGCTAACATTCCATACTGGCAGTTGGTATTGTGCACTAAAGCTATGAGCTGTTGAAGAGCTCCTTCCTGTGGTAAAGGGTTTGATTCCCACTCACTTCATTTGCCTACTGTGTGACCTTGAAGAAGTCACTTAACCAGCCAGTGCTTTGGGAATTTGGACAAGGTTCCTTAATGGTTTCCTAGACCAGTGTTTCCAAACTTTTCTGGTCGCGGCCCACTTGCACAAAGCACATAATTCAGTGGGCCACTGGTCTCTTCCGTAAGTCACATGATTTAAAGATAGGTTATATTTCGAGTACTGACACTTGTGAAATCTCAGTCCTGACACACTAATTTAATGAATAATTTCACCAGTAAGCCCTGCGTTAGTTTGTATTGTGTATGCACAACCAGTAAAATGACACAATAAATTATTTTGCTCAGCGGTCACTTCAGCAGTCTGACCATGTATGCACAAGCACTTCCCTGATACACAAATAAATTATTTCCCCCACACAACATCTTCATTACTATGTCCAGGTATACACAAGCACCAAAATGAAACATTTCCCAAAGACTGACACACTGAATAATTTTCCCTAGTAACCCCTTCATTAGTTTGTATTGTGTATGCACAAGCACTGAAATGACACAATAAATTATTTTGCCCAATGGTCACTTCAGCAGTCTGACCATTTATGCACAAGCAATTAATTGGTGTAACAGGGATGTATTTCCCCAAGCAACATCTTTATTACTATGTCCAGGTATACACAAGCACCAAAATGAAACATTTGCCAAAGGGATCCTTCAGTAAAATGTCCAGGTACAGTATGTGCAAGCACCAAAATGAAACATTCCCCCAAGCAACCCCTTCATTAAAATGTTGAGGTATGCACAAGCATCAAAATGAAATGTTTGCCCAAGTGACCCCTTCAGTAACATAAGTACAAGCACCAAAATGAAATGTTTGCCTAAGTGACCCCTTCAATAACATAAGCACAAGCATCAAAATGAAATGTTTGCCCAAGTGACCCCTTCAGTAACATAAGTACAAGCATCAAAATGAAATGTTTGCCTAAGTGACCCCTTCAATAACATAAGCACAAGCACCAAAATGAAATGTTTGCCCAAGTGACCCCTTTAGTAACATAAGTACAAGCATCAAAATGAAATGTTTGCCTAAGTGACCCCTTCAATAACATAAGTACAAGCACCAAAATGAAATGTTTGCCTAAGTGACCCCTTCAATAACATAAGCACAAGCATCAAAATGAAATGTTTGCCCAAGTGACCCCTTCAGTAACATAAGCACAAGCATCAAAATGAAATGTTTGCCCAAGTGACCCCTTCAGTAACATAAGTACAAGCACCAAAATGAAATGTTTGCCCAAGTGACCCCTTCAGTAACATAAGTACAAGCACCAAAATGAAATGTTTGCCCAAGTGACCCCTTCAGTAACATAAGTACAAGCACCAAAATGAAATGTTTGCCTAAGTGACCCCTTCAATAACATAAGTACAAGCAGCAAAATGAAATGTTTGCCTAAGTGACCCCTTCAGTAACATAATCACAAGCACCAAAATGAAATGTTTGCCTAAGTGACCCCTTCAATAACATAAGTACAAGCACCAAAATGAAATGTTTGCCTAAGTGACCCCTTCAGTAACATAAGCACAAGCATCAAAATGAAATGTTTGCCCAAGTGATCCCTTCAGTAACATAAGTACAAGCACCAAAATGAAATGTTTGCCCAAGTGACCCCTTCAGTAACATAAGTACAAGCACCAAAATGAAATGTTTGCCCAAGTGACCCCTTCAGTAACATAAGCACAAGCATCAAAATGAAATGTTTGCCCAAGTGACCCCTTCAGTAACATAAGTACAAGCACCAAAATGAAATGTTTGCCCAAGTGACCCCTTCAGTAACATAAGTACAAGCACCAAAATGAAATGTTTGCCCAAGTGACCCCTTCAGTAACATAAGTACAAGCACCAAAATGAAATGTTTGCCCAAGTGACCCCTTCAGTAACATAAGTACAAGCACCAAAATGAAATGTTTGCCTAAGTGACCCCTTCAATAACATAAGTACAAGCACCAAAATGAAATGTTTGCCTAAGTGACCCCTTCAGTAACATAAGTACAAGCACCGAAATGAAATGTTTGCCTAAGTGACCCCTTCAATAACATAAGTACAAGCACCAAAATGAAATGTTTGCCCAAGTGACCCCTTCAGTAACATAAGTACAAGCACCAAAATGAAATGTTTGCCCATGTGACCCCTTCAGTAACATAAGTACAAGCACCAAAATGAAATGTTTGCCCAAGTGACCCCTTCAGTAACATAAGTACAAGCACCAAAATGAAATGTTTGCCCAAGTGACCCCTTCAGTAACATAAGTACAAGCACCAAAATGAAATGTTTGCCTAAGTGACCCCTTCAATAACATAAGCACAAGCACTAAAATGAAATGTTTGCCCAAGTGACCCCTTCAGTAACATACGTACAAGCATCAAAATGAAATGTTTGCCTAAGTGACCCCTTCAATAACATAAGTACAAGCATCAAAATGAAATGTTTGCCCAAGTGACCCCTTCAGTAACATAAGTACAAGCACCAAAATGAAATGTTTGCCCAAGTGACCCCTTCAGTAACATAAGTACAAGCACCAAAATGAAATGTTTGCCTAAGTGACCCCTTCAATAACATAAGCACAAGCACTAAAATGAAATGTTTGCCCAAGTGACCCCTTCAGTAACATACGCACAAGCATCAAAATGAAATGTTTGCCCAAGTGACCCCTTCAGTAACATAAGTACAAGCACCAAAATGAAATGTTTGCCCAAGTGACCCCTTCAGTAACATAAGTACAAGCACCAAAATGAAATGTTTGCCCAAGTGACCCCTTCAGTAACATAAGTACAAGCACCAAAATGAAATGTTTGCCTAAGTGACCCCTTCAATAACATAAGTACAAGCAGCAAAATGAAATGTTTGCCCAAGTGACCCCTTCAGTAACATACGCACAAGCATCAAAATGAAATGTTTGCCCAAGTGACCCCTTCAGTAACATAAGTACAAGCACCAAAATGAAATGTTTGCCTAAGTGACCCCTTCAATAACATAAGTACAAGCACCAAAATGAAATGTTTGCCTAAGTGACCCCTTCAGTAACATAAGTACAAGCACCAAAATGAAATGTTTGCCTAAGTGACCCCTTCAATAACATAAGTACAAGCACCAAAATGAAATGTTTGCCCAAGTGACCCCTTCAGTAACATAAGTACAAGCACCAAAATGAAATGTTTGCCCAAGTGACCCCTTCAGTAACATAAGTACAAGCACCAAAATGAAATGTTTGCCCAAGTGACCCCTTCAGCAACATAAGTACAAGCACCAAAATGAAATGTTTGCCTAAGTGACCCCTTCAATAACATAAGTACAAGCACCAAAATGAAATGTTTGCCTAAGTGACCCCTTCAGTAACATAAGTACAAGCACCAAAATGAAATGTTTGCCTAAGTGACCCCTTCAATAACATAAGTACAAGCACCAAAATGAAATGTTTGCCCAAGTGACCCCCTCAGTAACATAAGTACAAGCACCAAAATGAAATGTTTGCCCAAGTGACCCCTTCAGTAACATAAGTACAAGCACCAAAATGAAATGTTTGCCCAAGTGACCCCTTCAGTAACATAAGTACAAGCACCAAAATGAAATGTTTGCCTAAGTGACCCCTTCAGTAACATAAGTACAAGCACCAAAATAAAATGTTTGCCCAAGTGACCCCTTCAGTAACATAAGTACAAGCACCAAAATGAAATGTTTGCCCATGTGACCCCTTCAGTAACATAAGTACAAGCACCAAAATGAAATGTTTGCCTAAGTGACCCCTTCAATAACATAAGTACAAGCACCAAAATGAAATGTTTGCCTAAGTGACCCCTTCAATAACATAAGTACAAGCACCAAAATGAAATGTTTGCCTAAGTGACCCCTTCAATAACATAAGCACAAGCACCAAAATGAAATGTTTGCCTAAGTGACCCCTTCAATAACATAAGCACAAGCACCAAAATGAAACATTCACCCAAGCAACACATACCTAACAAACATGCAGTTTCAGTAAAGTATTGGCTTCAAACAACAAATTTCCCACACGTAGCACAGTACAGACGGAATTGGTATTTTTTAGTGTTTCTCCTTTGGTTTCTGGGGCGTTGCTCAATCTGTGCTGACTGGTTATCTCAGATTCCAGTTGCAAGATGAGATTAGCCAATCAGCTTCAAGAAAGTAGGAACTCATGGCAGCAACACATCCAGACACCAGACAAAGCCATTTAATTTGTAAAAAAACAGACAGTGAAGAGGGCAGATATATTTATTATTAACTCTCGAGGCCCACCAGGAAATCCCCGTGGCCCACCAACAGGCGACGGGCCACACTTTGAGAAATCCTGTCTTACACTGCATACCTTGTTCATAGATTCACAGGTTCATAGGTTGGTACTAGGCTATCGCCCCCTAGGGCCTATAAAAGCCTAGCCATAACAATTCCCTGCCTATTTCTTCCCACACTATTTACTTTCCTGGACCCCTGTCTAGCAGGGTGATGATGTGATCCCCGGGGTGAATTTCCTTTCTCCCATCCAATCATCAAGGTTCCTTTTGAAGAGGGCCAAAGAGGCGCTCTGCTTGACATGTATGGGCAGTCTATTCCAGAGTCTGGGGAGTCTCTGAGTCAGGAACCTATCCCTCCAGAATGTTTTGTTTATTGTGATGACAAGATTTAGATCCCTGGAGCGTGTGGCTCTGAGGGATTGGGATTTCTTTTAAGTGTAGCATGTCCAACAGCTCTGGCTTTGACATGGCCTTGTATGTTAAGCAGAGATTGCCTCGGAGTAGACGATATGTGACAGAGTATAGCTGGAGTTTTTTAAGGTGGTCAGCATAGGGCATCTGCATTAGGCCTGTGATTCTTTTAGTGAGGTATTTCTGCGGCCTTTCCAGTTGTTACAGATGTCCTGAGAGGTACATACCAAATGGGGCATTGTATTCTATAATGGGTCTAATGAGGGATAAGTACAGTGGGTCAATGACCTTCTTTTTTCTGGATGAAAAGCCCTTAGTGATGAGGTGTGCCACATAGATGGATTTCCTGACTGTTGTGGCGATGTGGTTATTGAAAGTGAGACCACTGTCCACCTGTGTCCCTAAGTCTCTTATCACACTTTCGGTGTTTAGTGTACTGCCACCTATGTGGTAATTCACGAGTACATATTTTTTTCCCAAAGGGGATAACTATACATTTCTTGGCATTGAGCTTGAGCCCATGGCTCTGGCACTAAGCATCTGTTTCTGTAAGGCCCTTTTGTAGAGTATCCACATCATTTGGGGATTCAATAATGGCTCCCAGTTTGCAGTCATCTGCGAACTTTGTTAGCCAGAGTCCCTTAGTGTTGGCCTGTACTTCATAGAAGTAGATGCCAAACAAGAGAGGTCCCAGGACTGAACCCTGAGGTACTCCACTTGTCACTTGTCTGGAGCTGGATTTGGAGTCAGCTACTTTTACAGTGTGGGTTCTGTCAGTAAGCCAGTTGGCAACCCATCAAGTGATATAGGGATTAATGCCCAGCTTAGTAAGTTTATCTGTGATTCCAGAGTGGGGGATGGTGTCAAAGGCCCTGGCGAGGTCCAGATAGGCTGTGTGGACTGCCTTATCCTTGTCCATGGCTCTGGAGACTGATTCGAAGAAGTCAATCAGGTTTAGGAGACAAGATCGGCACTTCACAAACCCAAACTGGGTGGGGTCCAGTATTTTAAGGTTGCCAATGTCTTTCTTTATGAGTTCCATGATAATACGTTCCATGGCCTTGCAGATCAGGCTCGTCAGACTGATGGGGCGGTAGTTCCTGGGATCCAAGGTGGATCCCCCCTTGTGGAGTGGGATAACTGTAGCTGTGCACCACTCAGTGGGCATGAAGCCTGAGGTGAGGGTATGATTAAACATGACACTTAGGTGAGGTGCTAGTTCATTGTAACTACCAATGAAGTCAAAGATGTTTCCATGGTATAGGGGGATTGAGCCTTTACTGTGACCCAGGCAGCTTGGGTTCAAATAGCAACTGTGACACTGGAGTAGCTGAGCAATGAGGGAAAGGAGTGAAGGGGCATGTCCTGTTTGCCTCTCCTGAGGGGTGGGGGAAGTTGCAGGTACTTGAGAGGCACATAGGGAAGTGACATTTTTCGAGAGACTTGGTAAACCACTTCCCATGCTTGAAGGAAGTGGTGAACCTGCTTCCTGGCAATGACTCTTAGGAAGTAAAGGATGACTTGTGAGGTTGGACCTCTATACCTCCGCCTTTGGCTCCTTGCTGAGCATACATGGTGAGTTAGGGCATCAAAACAAAGATATCCTCAAGTTACCCCTGTTGACTGTCTAAAAGATGGCCCCTCCTAGTTGACCCTAGGCATGATATTTTGAATGAAAATCAATATATTATCTGCAAATGCTTATAATACAAGGTCTGAAGTATCCTAATAACCTGGCACTAATTTGCTAAGGTGAGACCTAATAGGCAATATACTGGAGATGTGTATGAATGAGTCAGTCAGGCAACTACCTCATTTAATGCCCCACTACTATTATATACTCCTTGACCTTCTGAAAAAAAAAGCATGCTCAAACACAAGGCAGCTGGACAACTCTGTCTGCTGCATTTCTTGTATTGTGTAGATCATTCTGGAAGCTTGGTCTTCTTACAAATGGTAATGATGACACTTGGGTTAGAAGACTAAACATCCTGGCACAGAAAATTGTTGACTACAGGAAAAAGTACTTTGACATAATCTTTTAGTTTGTATGTTTTAAGTTAAACTATGGCAGTTATCAAACTATAACTTTGCAGTGTATTATTCTCAGCAAGATTTGCAAATGGCAAATTATGTTTATGTCACATTCAGTCCCACCATAGCACATAACGACTGACCTTGTGTAGAATTCTTCACAGTGGCCATGAGTGGCACATTTTATAAAAATAAAGTGTATAAAATAGTTCTGTGGCATATTCAGTCAAATAACTGGAACAAGCTATTAGCACACATTTCAAAACTTCTGTAAACTGGACCAGGAAAATGTATAATAAATATATTTCTTTCCTAGACAGAAATTTAATCACCCTTGAATGCATTACAATACAGTGGATCAGCAAACTTGAGTTTGCATCAAATGAAGGATCCTGAAAATCCTACACACAGTAAAATTTCCAGTCACTTCCTGTTGTAATGAAATTTTATCATCATTTGTAGTGTAGTTTGCTTGCAATCAACTGCTTGTATGCAATTTAAAATACGTGATCATTGTTTTATGAATGTTTACTCATATCTATACTTCTATTTTTTCTTTTTAACAGCAGACTGAAAATAAGTCATGGTACGTATAAAAATTACAGAACTTAACTGTACTCATATCTTTTTAAAAGCTTTTACAGTCATAAATGGCAGATTTTGAGCTCTACCATATTTATACCATTATCTGTCCAGTAACATTTTTATGTTTTTTGTCACAATATTTTTTTCTATGTACAGTTATGATCTACAGTGCTGTTGTTATCAAAAAAGAGAAATGGACTTCCTTAATCTGTTTCTCTCTCTCTTTCTCTCTGTCTCTGTTGCTCTCTCTCTGGTTTTGCATGCAAAACTATGCAGAATGAAGTATAAACAAGGGTATGTAGGTTGTGAACCTGGACAGCAGGATTTGAATCTGGTGACCATCATTTGCATAGCTGTGGCTCATAGCAAATGACCTGTCTTCCCTGTACATGCAGCTCACTGAGCCTGGCACAAAGATATCATCTGAAAACTGGTGATAGGAAGGAAGGGGTGTCATAGAGGCAGCCAACCAGAGTGAGAGATTGAAAGAGAGAGAGAGTTGATGGCATATAGACAAAGAAAGAGGAAGTTGACTACATTATTAGCTCAATGGATAAGCAGAGTAACAGAAAGATGTAAAGATATAAGCAGAAAATGTCGTTGGTCCCCAAACTAGAAATTTAACTGTCACAGTTCCACAAGGCTTTGTCCTTTTGTCTTCTGCATTTATTGAAATATTTTCTTTTAGGAATACTGTCAAATGGAGGCACATTTACATTTTCTGTGTTGTCAAAAAGAACTTTGTGTTTATGTAAGAGTTTTAAAATGTATATCATCATAGACTTTTGTCTAAAAGAAACATTTTGTTTGTGCTAGACTCTGAAAAATATGTAAATATGAAGTTATGTCTAGCTGGAATTAATTCTAGGGCATAAGTTGAAAGAAATGCATAGGCTAGACAAATATGTTCCACTTATTTGTTATTTATGTGCCAGCTTTCAAAATCAGTTTAAAATTATTTCAACATATCTCATATGATCTCATATGACATCTCATATATATACATATAATATCTTTATTCACTGTAGTTTACTATTTAATGTTAAATGTATTGGAGCCTGTTTCCTCATCTCTTGAATCTTCTTTAATTTCTCCAAGTCTTTTGGGTTTCTAATACCATGATGGGAATGGACCGCATTCCTAAGTCAAAGTACAATTAAAGTTCATGAAATTAGTATTGTTTCAATCTTTCATGTCAGCCAGAAGTGCTCTTTGCTGCACCCGCAATGTGCCCAGTAATGACTCCTTCTGCAATTCGTATGGGGTTACATGTATTGGTAACATATCTAAATACGATTGTAGATTCTTTTCTATAAGACCCATTGCTCCTATCTTTCTTCGCAATTGCTCGTGTTTCTGCCTGCAGATCCTGATATTTTATTACTTTGTGTCTCTCTGTACACAAGACACTGTAGTTACTGGATGTGTTGATTTCAATGATCAATGCTACTTTTGTCTTCTTTTCATAGACCACTATATCCGGTTTTCTAGCATCTATCTTTTGAACTGTTGGTAATAGGTGATCCCATGTGATGTAAACTTCATCATTAAATCTCTTTTTCTTTCCTGTGTCCATATTTCTTCTTTACATGTCTCCTGATCTTCCTGTTTCTCCTTACTCTGGGGACTCGTTCCATCATGCTGAGATGCAACCTGTGTTAGACCTTCTACACCAAATCCTTCACTTTGCAGGCACTCCATAACTTCAACTTCTATTTTTTTTAACTTCTACTTTACTAATCTTCTATTCTACATTCCCTCTTGGTGATATTTTTTTTTGTGTGAAATGTTCCATACTGGATGCCTTTGGCTGTATTCATCTCCGAGTATCTTTGGGGCTGCCTTCTTTATATTGATTAATTTGGTTTTCGACGTTAGATAAATATTGCACCATATCAAATCTCTCTTTCTTTCCCATATCCATATTTCTTCTTCGGATGTCTCCTGATCTTCCTGTTTCTCCTTACTCTGGGGACTCACTCCATCATGCTGTGATGTAACCTGTGTTAGATCTTCTACACCAAATCCTTCACTTCACAGGTACTCCATAACTTTAACTTCTATTTTTTTAACTTATACTTTACTAATCTTTTTTTCTATATTCCCCCTTTGTGATATTATTTTTTTTATTGTGAAATTTTCCTTATCTGGATGCCTTTGCCTGTATTTCTTTTTGAATATCTTTGGTGCTGCCTTCTTTATATTGATTGCCTGTACACATCTACGTTCTACCCTCCTTTATGCATCCCCTCTCTTCACGAACTTGAGTAAGTCTGACCTTAATAAACTCTCTAGCTGCTTTAATCATATTGCTAGATTTGCCACTGGAACAGCATGCAGAACACACCACTGTCTGAACCTAAAGAATCTATGGTGGCTAGAATTGCCTATCCAACTTCAGTACAATCAGCTAATAGTAGTACATAAAATTCTCTACCAACCTGAAAACACACCTGTACTTACAAAAATTATCACTCCTTACAGCAACCTCAAGACACTTCGCTCATCCAACAAATTACTAGTCCATACCCTCAAAAGCAACAACTCATCTGGAGACTATATGCCAACTCTGTTGGCAAAATATGGAACTCACTTCCTGTTGAGCTTACTTCAGAACCCATTCTAACCCAATTAAAAAAATCTAAAACAGTACTTTAAAAGGCAATGGCTATGTCCTTGCTTTAATCCTGACTAACTCTGGCAATATAAACATGTGCTAAAGAGGTGTTTTGGCCAGCCTTACATTGCTTCCTAATTGTTACTCTATCAGATTTATATATGACAGAATGAATAACTTTTATCCTATGTATTGTATTTGTAACAGTGCTTTAACTTGTTTAATGTAACAGTTTTTCTGTATGTATGTATGGAGCTTTTCTCCCCAGGCCTCCACTGAAAATGGACGGTGTCCAGTTGGACTATCCCGGTCAACACATGTAAAATAAAATAAAGTAAATAAAACTAAATTAATTAATTGCACCATATCAAATCTCTCTTTCTTTTCCATGGCCATATTTATTTTTTATACTTTTCAAATATCTCTAGGTTTTGTTATTTATATTTTTGCACTTCCTCAGATACTTCTTTTTCCAAACAGATTAAAATTTCTTGATCTATGTACTGTTTTTCACAAATCTTGTATTAATGAATACACATTTTTATTTAAAGCTTCTGACAGTTTTTCTTGCAAAAGTATTTTTCTTTCCTCTAATTTCTCTCTTAATCGTTTTGTATATCTTGTGTCTGGAAATTCTGGGCTTTTTGCATAACAGTAACAATACATAATTTCTTTCTTTTTTATCCTCATAATTCATGAGTTTCAGTTGCAAAGATATGTAATATTCTGTGCTGAAATACTATTTTGCTATTTTCAATAGTCCACTTTATCGTCTTTATGGCTCTTCTTTGGCCTATCAATTTTTGTGATTTTTGTGGACTACTACTTCCTTCTACAATTGGGGGGGGGGGGGCATCCAAGAATCTTCCAGTCAGACTAACCTGGTTAACAAACAGGGTAAATGAATAAATAGCGCTGTGCTAGTTGTAAGGTCCCTGTTAGTTCCTTGGAATCGCATATAGTTAACTTGTTATTGAGTGCTTAGTAAGAAATAACGCGAAGTATCTGTGCTTTAATTGCTCTCTTTCTACTTATGGTGTATGCACTATTATTTGCAGCATTTTATTATCCTAATTGGTGTGGCGTTTTTCTCAAGGAGCAGTACGATGGTTAATCTGCACATGTGAGCTAAGGAACTCGCATACTGAGTCCGCCTCCTTTATTTTTATTATGCAAGAGCACTCTACTACATGCAGTGCTCATTTATTATTTAGGCTGTTATCATCATTTAATCATTCCCACATAGCACATAACTGCTGTGCCAAGCTGCCGGATGATATTTAATCAGCTGGACTGCTTGTATGTTATTGCGCAGTACTAACGGCAGCGCTCATGTATGTGTTTTTCTTTTTTTTGGGTTGCCATTAACTTATTTTCCCTTCTCCTTGCTGAAGCGCAACGTCTCTCAACTGCTTCTTTTGTAATACACCCTTAGTACGTAGTTGCGTTTACACTTTTTTAAGTAAAGTGGCTCCCTGAGAACTATGCTTGGTTCCTTGCTTAGCGAAGCTAAGTGGAATTTCACCGTTAACTGCTTCTGTGGAAAGATTCCACTCTAATTACTGGGGCGCATTGTCTTTATATATCCTTCTTTCACTACATGTGCTACTAGATTTTACTTCTTATATTATATTAGATATTAGATCTGTACGGAACAAGCAACGCGCTTGGAAGTTAGTTGATTAGGCTAAACCTGATGCTTAGCGTTACATTGTATTGCTGCATTCCTCATTATAACTCAATTAACTGGGTGCGATGGCTGCTTTTGGGATAGCATAGGACCTATATTTTTCTAGGACTCACTTGTATTTTAC
This sequence comes from Protopterus annectens, assembly GCF_019279795.1. NCBI lineage: Eukaryota > Metazoa > Chordata > Ceratodontiformes > Protopteridae > Protopterus > Protopterus annectens. The sequence goes on along the minus strand of NC_056747.1, from coordinate 118,836,690 downwards.
TCCTGTCTGCTAGTATTGCATTATCTTGACACACCCACGCCTTACTATCAGTCTTTAGAACTGCTCTATATGAATTGGTACTTTACTGGCTTATTGGAATAATTTGTAATGTTTTAAATATTTCCATTACCTGTCTTTAAAAGCAAATTAATATATGTCTCTATGTAATATTGTGTATATGTACCTAATATAAAACTTAAGCCTACATTTTATTTAGGCTTAACATCTGCAGTATACCTGAGTGCAATGTTAGCATTTCAGTTTGTGTATGTATGAAAAGTGCTTTTTAACATTCTATTTTTCAGTGTTGCTTCCTCAACTATAATTAGCTCTATACTGAAACACTGCTTGCCTATCACTTAATTGTTATTTTTATTTCTCTAACCTACATAGCTTTCAACCTCCTTCCTGCATTAAGACTGAGTACCTTCCAGCCTGCTCCATAAGGAGCCCCTTCTAATTAGTCCTGCCATCTCAACCACATCCCTAAGATACCTTCGTCCAATACTAAAAGTCCCTCCTTTCAAAGGGTTCAAGGAAGTATGTTTTGACTCCCTAACCACACTGTTTTTTATTTGTTTTTTATAATATTAGGATTCTCTAGTGTATGTTTAAAGGCTCACTCCTGAGCCAAGTACCCAGCAGCCAGACCCTGCTCTCCCCCTATGTATTAAATATTCTCTCATTTGTATCTAAGAACTGAGTTACTTTGTTTTGCCCTGTCCTACTTTACCAGCTGACTTAATTCTACCTTTTGACCACTAGGTGGCACCATAAACTTTTTGTGGTATATCCCTTATTCCCCTCTTCAGTTTTATATCCCTCACTTCTGTCTAGTTTTATTCTTCTTTTCTCCTCTTTTCTGTATCTGACTGCTCTATTTCTTCCCCTCTACTAGCTTAATTTCCCTCCCCTCACCACTATCCCTTGTAACCCAACTTTTGAAGTAGTACTCCCCGCTCACCTGGAATTACCTAGATCTCCTCTACTATCTGTTTGCTTCTGATTGTCTGTGTGATTCTCACACTTTACTTGCTCTATCTGCTCTGTTTGCTCTGCGGGCTCACTCTGCTCCCCTACCCTACTCCCAATTCCCACCCACCCCCAGTGCTCCTAAACTTATACTACCAAAACTACACCTCTTCCTGTTTAGCCAGTAGCACACTCCTTCTCACTACACATCAAACAATTAAGCAAATAATTATGTGCTACTTCTCATCACCTTTTCTACCTTTAACATTCCTCTCCCACCCAACTTCCTAATAACCCTCCACTCCTTATTTACTTACAACAAGCCTCACCATGCCCAAACATTTCATTCCCAGCCAAATATACATGCTCCTCTTTCTCATACTACTACCCACACTATCTGTACCATACTTCCTCACCTACTATGAATACCCAAGTTTCACCAAATTTCAGCAACCATTAAAACAAACTACTTTAACTCAGCCAACCAACTACATCACCTAAACATTACATCCTTAACTAACTAACTACTACCAAAGTACCATAGATTAAGCCATATTACTTATCCCCAAGTCAGAAAATCACAAAGCATACCCTGTAAGTTCCTAAAAATTTTATATAGTCTGCAGCAACACATCCTTCTACATGGCAACATTCATCCAAACCCTGGCCCTATCAACATCATCACAGACCCCCAACTAACTCATTCCTCCACTCTTTTCACCCCTACAAGTACCCCCAATTTTCTTCTTATAGCACACCTGAATATATGTAGCTTAAACTATAAAATTAGCCAGGTACATGCACTGTTAGATATCCATTTATTTGACATCCTATGTCTAACAGAAACATGGCTCAAACCAGCTACCCGTGACATTGACATACTCCCTCCTGCTTGCAATATTTTGAGATCAGACTATGTTACCAGAAAATGTGGTGGGGTGGCTATACTATACAAACATGAATTACAAATGACAACTCTAGATGTACTACTTTCCTCACTCAGCAATGTTGAAATCCTGGTCAGTAAGCTACAAATTAATGCTAGTAAATCCTTATATATAATTTGCTCCTACCTTCCTCCAGGCAATAATATCACAACCCTTGAAAGCATCCTCAGCTGGATCTCTACATCTTTCCCCCAAGAAACCATTGTGCTTGGGGACTTTAATATTGACTGGATTAGTTGCACTTCTGCTAAACCAACTTCCCATATAAATCTATATGACTTTTTATCACCAGCCCCACAAGAATCCGTAAACCTAGTAACAAACAGAGCACCTTAGACTGGATATTAGTCAATAGTCATCCCCACTCATAGAATTCAGGTTGCCTTCTTGATGACATTAGTGACCACTCACTAACATATATAATTAAACAAAAAACAACTTTATTCCCAACCAAATAATCTTTAGATCCACCCGGAACAAAAAAAAAACTTTAACCCATTAAGCTTCCAAACAGAACTTAAAGCTTGTAATTGGTCACCACTAAAACATCTCCCTCTTGATGAAGCAGTGTCATACTTCAACAGTAATTTCTTACAAATCCTAGATCACCATGCCCCCTCTCGTACTGTTAGAACTAAGAACACAACTGTTCCCTGGCTCTCTAAAGAGACCAGGCAAAAAATACTAATGAGAAACAAATTCTGGGCCAAATGGAGAACTACTAAAAACCCAACAGACCACCAAAATTTAGACATCTGAGAAGCTCCACAAAAAAATCTATACTTCTTGACAAACATTTCTTTTACTACAAACTCCAACAAACCCATTAATAGAATCCTCAGAGTTTCTGGTCAGAGATAAATAGATTTCTACACCCAGGACACTCCAAGACTCCAACTCATTCTGGCTTTTCTCAAAACTCTCCCAGCGAGATTGCTGATGCATTCAACATCTTTTTTACAGACACCGTCCAATCTCTAGCTGATACCCTACCTCCTGTCAGCTCAATTCTGCCTCCCTCATCAACTACTTTACCTCCAACATTACATTTACAACCAGTCCCTACATCCCTAATCTATACCCTACTTCATAAACTGAAACCATGTAAACCCTCAGCTAACCTACTCCCAGCTGAATACTAACAGGTTGCTGCAAAAGTGCTTTCCTACCCCATTTCATCCTTATTAACAGAACCATTACCAAAGGATCCATCCCATCTCTTTGGAAAATCTCCCATATTATCCCACTACATAAGGGAGGTAACTCAAATGAACTCTCAAACTTTCGCCCCATAGCCTTACTCTCCCCATTAGCAAAAATCTTGGAAAAATGTATACACAGACAAATACTTCACCACCTTCTCCAGAATAATCTACTTGCTGACTGTCAGCATGGCTTTAGACCATTCCATAGCACCACCACTGCTTTCTTATCCTTTTCTGACTGCATTAATAAAAATAGAAACAATAACAATTAGTCCTCTGCTCTCTTTATAGACTTATCAAAAGCTTTTGATATGGTCAATCATCACCTACCTTTAGATATCCTTACACAACTTTCATTAGATACCCAGGCAGCTAAATGGTTTAAGTCTTATCTACAAAACAGACAACCGGCTGTACTATGGGACAATAACTTATCCACCCACCTCCCTAGTACCCTTGGTGTCCCTCAAGGCTCTATCTTAGGACCCCTCTTATTCTCTCTCTCTCTTCATTAATGACCTGAATGCAAGCCTTCCTCAAGCCACCTGTATACAATATGCTGTTGATTCAACATTAATCTGTTCTGCTAACTCCTCTGCTGAACTCCAGTCTATCACCCAAGAAGTGTTCAGCCTAGTAGAAAAATGATTCCTTCAATGCTGTCTCCTCCTTAACCCCAAAAAAACTAAATTATTTCTGTTCACTCCCACACAGAAGTCCCCCCCAATTGATTTCACAGTCACATCCAATAATGGCACTACCATAGTACCTGATGCAACCATCAAACTCTTAGGGGTAACTATTGACCATAACCTCAGCTTTGACTCTCACATTAACCTAACCATTAAATCAGTAAATAGAAAACTTGGTTTCCTCTACCGGATCAAACCTTTCCTTACTCCTCTGGCTAGAACTACCATCACCCACACTCATCTTATTTCCGCACTCCTATATGCCTCCCCTGTTTACACTAATTTATCCAAAAGTAACCTCACCAAACTGGCAACCTCCTACCACAACATTGCCAGATTTGCCACTGGCTCCCCATTTAGAACCCACCACTGTCTAAATCTTAAACAGCTAGGTTGGCTTGAATTGCAAAATCAGCTCCTCCTTCAACAGTTAACTATCACCCACAAGATCTTGCATCATCCCAGTAATACCCCGATACTCTGTAACCTTATTACGCCTTACAAAAATCTTACTACACTACGCTCTGCTAACAAATTGCTAGTAACCATCCATAAATCTAACAATAAGTCTGGGGACTGTCTTTTTACTAACGCAGTGGGAAAAACTTGGAACAAGCTTCCCTGTGATTTTTCATCTCTGTTTTCCACACCTCTTTTCAAGAAACAACTAAAAACTTTCCTTAGAACTCTATGGCTTTGTCCATGCACTAACCCAGATTAATCCACTCTCTTCTTGCCTTTTTCACTATCCCTGTCTTATTAGCCCTCCATGGTCACTGAATGATGTCTCACTGTTTCAACTAATCCTGAGCATATACCTTTTTAAAAACCTTACTTTATGTGTTTAACTTGCCATCATCTGTCCTCTGCTCATTCTTACTAGTATAATCTGCAAGCTGTCTAAAAACTAGTTAACTATTTCGACTCTAGCTTATCTCGCAGTGCTTTCTCTAGCTTATCTCACAGTGCTTTCTCTAGCTTATCTCGCAGTGCTTTCTCTAGCTTATCTCGCACTGCTTTCTCTAGCTTATCTTGCAGTGCTTTCTCTAGCTTATCTCACAGTGCTTTCTCTAGCTTATCTCGCAGTGGTTTCTCTAGCTTATCTCGCAGTGCTTTCTCTAGCTTATCTCACAGTGCTTTCTCTAGCTTATCTCGCAGTGCTTTCTCTAGCTTATCTCACAGTGCTTTCTCTAGCTTATCTCACAGTGCTTTCTCTAGCTTATCTCGCAGTGCTTTCTCTAGCTTATCTCACATTGCTTTTTCTAGCTTATCTCACAGTGCTTTCTCTAGCTTATCTCGCAGTGCTTTCTCTAGCTTATCTCGCACTGCTTTCTCTAGCTTATCTTGCAGTGCTTTCTCTAGCTTATCTCGCAGTGCTTTCTCTACCTTATCTCACAGTGCTTTCTCTAGCTTATCTCGCAGTGCTTTCTCTAGCTTATCTCGCAGTGCTTTCTCTAGCTTATCTCACAGTGCTTTCTCTAGCTTATCTCGCAGTGCTTTCTCTAGCTTATCTCGCACTGCTTTCTCTAGCTTATCTTGCAGTGCTTTCTCTAGCTTATCTCGCAGTGCTTTCTCTAGCTTATCTCGCAGTGCTTTCTCTACTCTAGCTTCTGTCTCTTTACTTAACTTTAGTTTCTCAACTGGTTGCACTATTTTTTTTCTCTCACCTCTTGAATTGCTCTTTATCCCTTCCTCTCATATATTCAATTGTCGACGTATCCTATGATCCCTAATTGTTTAGATTTTTAGGCTAATTTTGTTGAGTGTTTTTTAGATATTCTCATGGATATCACTGTTAATTTGTTGATTGTTATCCTACTGTATGTTTTGTTTAATGGAGCTTATCTCCCCGGGCCTCTGCTGAAAATGGACATGTATCCAGTTGGACTAGCCCGGTCAACAAATGTAAAATAAAAAATAAATAAATAAGTGCGGCATAACAATATACTCCTTCATGTAATTATAAATTATCTGTATTATTTATTTTCAACGTATGTTGGTGGATGCTCAAGAGGGACAGCAAAAAATAGAATAAAAGCCATATAAAAAAAAGCGAGAGAGAGAGAGGCAGAGAGGGAGACACACATTGAAGTCTTCTTGAGAAAAGATGGGGCAGGGACAAGACAAGTATTTTTTAGTCTCTCAGGCAATCAATAGAATCCAAAATGTACAACTGTTCAAAAAGAGTAAAGAGAATAACATAAAATAAATGATAGAAACAGGGTGAAATAGATAATGGGAAATGTGAAAAAGTAATTTTCCTCATAAGAGCCAGTGCATTAACTAAACTGCTTTCATGGAAAAGTTCTTTCATTCATTCCTTCATTCATGCCTTCATTTTCTAATTTATCCAGTCGAGTGGTATAGAGAACTGGAGTATATCCCAGCACTTAATGATCAATTGATTCTGGATAGGAGGTCAGTCTATCCCTCATTGAGAGGATCATGGGTCAAAACTATGAGAAAATTTAGACATGCTTAGGATAAATAATATGCAAGCCTTTTAAGGCGGTGGGAGTAATGTGCGTTGTTGGTTATGTAGGGTTTGTTGCTTACCCTATGGAAAGGGAAATAGACAATTACGTGTTAGTCCTTATGTGCCATCTGAGTCTGTTTTAATACATTTGTAACATGATATATCACTATTTCATGTTCACTCAGTTATATAGACTTATAGTACTGGTACATCATTGTACTCCTGTCTTCTCTTAAGCACTCAGTCTCCCAATAATCCAAACGCAACTTTCAATGCCAGTTTGTTGCATTTCATGTTAAGTAAGCCTACTGTTTACAACGACATTACATCATCTAGCAACTTACTCTGCTTGGCCATGTCTACATCATTAGCTAATAAACATTATTTGGAAGCTAAAATCATTTTTAATGTTAGATCTGTATAGGAAATTGGTGAAGAAGATTCAGCTTTGCCAAACTGTCCTTGTCCAGCCTGTAAGAATATTTATTCCACATACATCACTTGGGCGTTCTGCCTCATCCAGACCTGGATCTAAAGTTGCAGGCCTGTCTGTTGAGCTATATTTTTCAGTGTGGCATAGTCACTTCTCTTTATGTGATTTATAAACTTTAGAATGCCAGGTTTTACTATAGTGTAAGTGCACCCTGTTAAAACCCAAGTCCTTGTTCCATCACAAAGTACATTAGAGGTGAGTGGTATGCATCTTTCCATTCTACATTTTTGATCTCCTGTGAATATGTCAGCACCCAGTTCAGTTTCTGAGCCCAGGGTCATTGATGCATTATTAAGCCAAGCCACAGGATAGCAGCACTGTGCAATCAGCATAAGCAAGGGCACACACTTTTCACTCCTTTAAGTTTTCTATAAAATAATGTAAATAAACTAAAAATATAATAAAATGTAATACTGTATAGCTTCATAAGTATATACTAGGCTAATTATCACCAGGACTTTTGTAAATGTAGCCACACAACCCAAACAAATTGCATCCTCTGTTAACATGTGTGTCTTAATTGGGGGGAATTATGTTTGTTAGGCCCAGTATGTTTGTTAGCAGGTTGCTAAAAGTTATTGCGGGGGGGATCTGTTAGGGAATATTTACTGTCAATCTCTGTCTATAAGACACATGGGGGCCAGCCCAGGGAAGAATTTGTGATTTCCCATACAATGGTCAAGGTTACTTTTGAATAGGATTAGGGGTGGTCTGTGCTTCTCATGGATGGGGAGTTATACCCTCCTTGGACCAATGATTTATTTCTGATTTACTAAGCAATTACCATGTTAGGCACAGACACAACTACCTGGTGCTTTAACAAATGCTACATTGGTAGCTATGTTTTACTTTGAGTAAATAAATATGTAAATAAAATAAATTTATCACAAAGTGGTAACTGGGGTAATACACTGATCAAAACGGACATATTTCAGTATCAGCCTGGACAACTATAAATGGCAGTAGACTAGCAATTAACAAGTATTATCAATACAAACAACATATGTGACGCTAGCAATGAATCACTAACAGTAATAATAAGAAAGTGCACAGTATAAGGGATGGGGTAGTTAGGGTAAGGAGCGAAGAAGAAGGCAATTAATCAGTGAAGGGGTAAAGCACGAAGTGTCAAAGATAGCAAAAGTAAGGTAAGGTCTCACAAAAATGAACTGTGTACAATATAAACAATGTGCAAGTGATATCACATATTAGTTTAGGGAAATAATGTGAGGAAGGCAAATGTGCTTGAGTGGTGAAGGGCAGAGTGGGGTATTAGGTGATGTGTTCAGAAGGAAAGCATTTGCAAAACTGATTCAGACTTCAGATGATTAAGTTGGGCATGGAATGTGGGTACGAAGTAAGGTCTTTAAGATTAGTAGGGAGGGATTTGCGGAGTTTGGGGCCTAGGATGGAGAAGGCATGGTTAGTGCAATGAAATCTGGTTCATGGACATTGAAGAAGTGAACCAGAGTGGTTAAGACTTCTTAGATTGTAACTGGGGGGTTGCCTAAATAGGTTGGAGGCAAGCGAATGATAGGAGCGTTAGCACGTTGTTGGACAGGTAGCCAGCTGGCTTCATTCAGCATGATACAATGATGACCATTTCTAGGGGAGAGAGTAATAAAACAGCAGATAGAGCTGCTTATAGTGTGACGGTGGAGGAGTTTTTCTTGGATACTGCCCCAACCAGTGCACGTCCAATTTCAACCTGTGCTAGTAGAAAGCCTTTGCCTATACCATTCATGATTGCTTTGTAGAGAAAGGGAGAAATTTTAAAGGACCAAGATAGGTGGGAATTAATGTTCTTCTACACTTGTTTCTAGATGAAGGTGAAAGTTCAGTGTAGGATCTAGCCACATACCAAGGTATATAGATGAAGGTAGAACTTCAGTGAAGGATCTAGCCACATACCAAGGTATCTAGATGAAGGTGGAAGTTCATTGCAGGATCTAGCCACATACCAAGGTATCTAGAAGATGGAAGTTCAGTGCAGGATCTAGCCACATACCAAGGTATCTAGATGAAGGTAGAAGTTCAGTGCAGGATCTAGCCACATACCAAGGTATTTGAAGGAGGTGACTTGATCAGTGGGGTTGTCAAGATGGTCATGGATAAGAAGTGATTGAGAGATATTCTGACATTTAGACAAGGTACAAAACAGCATTGTTTTAGTTTTAGAAGTGTTCGGAATTAGCTTTTTGTTATTAAGTCATCTGATAAGAGAAAGGAAGTCAGCTTGTAATTGTTGCTGTGTGGTATAGGAGGTTGATTCTGAGTGAAATCAACATGAATAGTTTCCCACAGGAGCTGCAGGGGCTGGAGACTCACAACCCCCCTGCCTGGTAGACTAGTAATAGCACTTAGTGGCTTAGTACCAAGATGTGTACTGAATAAAGGTGCCATAAATGTGCTTGAGGGTCAGTCCTCTCCATGCCCTGTTATCCTCCATGTCACATTTCTTCTTTCCAGTCACATCCCTGAGGGTAACACTCGTACCAGTCCCTAGCTGCACACTCACCTAGTGGGCAGGGGCAATTCAGAGCTACAATACCACCTCTTTTTGCACTTTGGACAGGAATTTGAAATTGTGGTTTAATCTATAACACAACAACTGTTCTCAACACCAATAAAAGAACAGCATAAGTCATACATTCTTAAAACTGCAAGCAGCAGTGCTTAGATCCTCCTGCCACTTTAAATGATCTGTTACAGTCCATGTCAAGCAAACAGTGAAATAGCATTTCAGCACAGAATATTACATATATTTGCAACTGAAACTTGCGAATTATGAAATAGCATGCGACATTTACATTTATTATCATTTTTAAGTAGTGCTGTGTGATCTAATCTGAGTGATGTAAGCACCCCGTGCCTGGGAGTATTCATTTCATTAACACATTCATTCGTGTCAGAACAGATGAAAGTAACTATTATTGTGGCACCATTTTAACCAGTAACTATGGTAAGAGGATGTCTTCAGAATGTTATTATCTCCTGCAGTTGAAATGCAGGAATAATTACTGAATTTGCCACTTTGAATGGTTGATCACTTTACCGATTTTCTTAATCATAAGAAGAATGGAAATCTAATCTCTTCTGGCAACAGAAGACAGCAAGACACAATATTTAGGAAGAAATACATAAAATCCACCTTGCAAACTGCTGTTTCTATAGTGTGCGTGCATTTGTCTATTTGTAATTTCTTGCAATTATGATACGGATGTTTGTTTAGTGTTCTTCATGTATCTCAGGCTGGACACTTGCTGCTCTGGTTTTAGTACGCAGTTACTGGCATTTAAACAAAAACAGAAGCCCTGAATACCTTCGCCAGTGTATCCTTTCTATTCATTGTTATTCCCAGCAGAAATCCAGGGTGTAATCAGTAAATCCTGCTTAATATAGAGCAAACAATGTACAAGGTGCAAAACTGCTTTGGAGTAAGTTGTCATTCAATCTTTTTCTTCTTCTTTTGGCTGCTCCCATTAGGGGTCACTACAGCAGATCAACTGTTTCCATTTCTTCCTGTCCTCTGCATCTTGCTCTGTCACACCAACCACCTGCATGTCTTATCACACCACATCCATAAACCTTGTCTTAGGCCTTCCTCTTTTTCTGTTACCTGGCAGCTTCATCCTTAACATCTTTTTCCCAATATATACTCTGCTTCCCTGCTTAGCACATGTTCAAACCAATGTAATCTTGCCTCTCTGGCTTTGTCTCCAAACCTTCCAACCTGGGCTGACCCTCTAATATACTTATTCCTAATCCTGTCCATCCTCGTCACACCCAGTGCAAATCTTAACATCTTCAACTCTGCCACGTCAAGCTCTGACTCCTGCCTTTTTGTCAATGCCACTGTCTCCAACCCATATAACATAGCTGGTCTCACTACCCTCTTGTAGACCTTCCCTTTCACTCTTACTGGTACTCGTCTGTAACAAATCACTCCTGACACTCTTCTCCACCCACTCCGTCCTGCCTGTACTCTCTTCTTCACCTCTCTTCCACACTCACCATTACTCTGAACTGTTGATCCCAAGTACTTAAACTCATTCACCTTCACCACCTCTACTCCATGCATCCTCACCATTCCTTTATCCTCCCTCTCAATCACACACATATATTCTGTCTTAGTCCTGCTGACCTTCATTCCTCTTCTCTCTAGAGCATATCTTCACCTCTCCAGGGTCTCCTCCACCTGTTCCCTACTGTCAGTACAGATCACAATGTCATCTGCAAACATCATAGTTCACGGGGACTCCTGTCTGATCTCGTCTGTCAACCTGTCCATCACCATTGCAAATAAGAAAGGGCTCAGAGCTGATCCTTGATGTAATCCCACCTCCACCTTAAACGCATCTGTCACTTCCACCGCAGACCTCACCGCTGTCACACTACCCTCGTACATATCCTGTACCACTCTTACATACTTCTCTGACACTCCCGACTTCCTCATACAATACCACAACTTCTCTCTAGGCACCCTGTCATATGCTTTCTCTAAATCCACAAAGACACAATGCAACTCCTTCTGACCTTATCTGTACGTCTCCATCAACACTCTCAGAGCAAACATCGCATCTGTAGTGCTCTTTCCTGGCAGGAAACCATACTGCTGATCACTAATCATCACCTCCCTTCTTAACCTAGCTTCCACTACTCTTTCCCATAACTTCATGCTGTGACTGATCAGTTTAATCCCTCTGTAGTTATTATAGCTCTGCACATCACCCTTATTCTTAAAAATTGGTAGCAAAACACTTTTTCTCCATTCCTCAGGCATCCTCTCACTTTCCAAGATTTCTTTAAACAATCTAGTTAAAAACTCCACTGCCATTTCATCTAAACACCTCTATGCTTCCACAGGTATGTCATCGGGACCAACAGCCTTTCCATTTTTCATCCTCTTCATAGCTATCCTTACTTCCTCCTTGCTAATCCACTGCACTTCATGATTCACTATCTGCACATCATCCAACCTTCTCTCCCTCTCATTCCTTCATTCATCAACCCCTCAAAGTACTCTTTCCATCTGCTCAACACACTCTCCTTGCTTGTGAGTACGTTTCCCTCATTATCCTTTATCACCCTTACCTGCTGCACATCTTTACTAGCTCGGTCCCTCTGTCTAGCCAATCAGTACAGGTCCTTTTCTCCCTCCTTAGTGTCCAACCTTTTATACAACTCTTCATACGCCTTATCCTTAGCCTTCGCCACCTCTCTCTTTGCCATGCACCTCATCTCCTTATACTCGTCTACTTTCTTCATCTCTTTGACAATTCCACTTCTTCTTCGCCAACCTCTTTCTCTGTATACTCTCCTGTACTTCTTCATTCCACCACCAGGTCTCCTTGTCCTCCTTTCTCTTTCCAGATGTCACACCAAGCACCTTTCTAGCCTTCTCTCTTACTAGCTCTGCTGTAGTTACCCAGCTATTCGGTAACTCTTCACTGCCACCCAGTGCCTGTCTTAACTCTTCCCTGAACATCACCTCACAATTACCCTTTTTCAATTTCCACCATTTGATCCTTGGTGCTGCCCTCACACTCATCCTCCTCTTCTTGATCACCAATGTCATCCTACAAACCACCATCCTATGCTGCCTAACTACATTTTCCCCTGCCACCACTTTACAGTCTCCAATCTCCTTCAGACTAGCCCTTCTACATAAGATATAATCCACCTGTGTGCATCTTCCTCCACTCTTGTATGTCACCCTATGCTCCTCCCTCTTGTTAAAATACGTATTCATCACAGCCATGTCCATCCTTTTCGCAAAATCCACTACCATCTGACCTTCTGCATTCCTTTGCTTAACACCATACCTACCCATCACTTCCTCATCCCCTCTGTTCCCTTCACCAACATGCCCATTGAAATCTGATTCAATCACCAGTCTCTCACCCTTGGGTACAGTCATCATCACTGAATCTAACTCACTCCAAAAATTTTCTTTCTCATCCATCGCACACCCAACTTGTGGAGCATATGCACTAACAACATTCATCATTACACCATCAATTTCCAGCTTCATAAACATCACTCTATCCGTCACTCTTTTCACCTCCAAAACACTCTTAGCATACTGTTCCTTCAGGATAATGCCTACACCATTTCTCCTCCCATCCACACCATGATAAAACAATTTGAAACTGCCTCCGATACACCTAGCCTTGCTCCCCTTCCATCTGGTCTCTTGTATACATAATATATCAACCGTCCTTTGGTCCATCATATCAGCTAGCTCTCTCCCTATAGCAGTCATACTGCTAACATTCAAAGTTCCAACCCTCACTATCACAGTCCTAGCCTTTACCTGTCTTCGGGCATGCCTTCTGCCTCTTCTCCTCCTTCGGCCAACAGTAGCCCAATTTCTACCAGCATCCTGTTGGCCAACAGTACTGGTGGCGGTCATTGTTAACCCGGGCCTCGACTGATCTGGTATGAATTTCTGTACTATTTTCTGCATGTATGGCTTGGCAAAATTTTACGCCAGATGCCCTTCCTAACGCAACCCTCCTCATTTATCTGGGTTTGGGACCGGCACAAAGAAATGCACTGGCTTGTGCATCCCCAAGTTTTCATTCAATGTAGTCAATAAATCCATTGCCTAATGCTCACTGACTCATTAGCAAGGAATTTACTGCACTGCACATTTTAATTAGCTTGTTTTAATTTTTACGATCTGTTAACCACATATGTGGGTCCATAAGTTTTTACCAGCCATGACCTGGGCAGGTCACAAGAGCAAGGATAAATGCAATGTACCTGGATAATTTAATGTAGCCTATCAACTAGCATGCTTTTCTCAGATCATAGGAAACAAGACTACCTGGAGAAAACCAGTGCATGCATTAGCACAGCATGTAAACTCCACTCTGGCAGTGACCAGAAATTAGGACCGAAACCTGGATCCTGGAACTGTGAGGCACATATCTTACCTTTTTATTGAAATCTTGCCCACATCAGCGGTCAGAGGAATACTGGACCCCTACAATAATTTTCTATAGACCCCTACTCGCTTGTAGCTACTTTCATGCCTAAAGGATATTAAGATTTCTTTGACCCTCCTAACACTGTATTGTGTGATTTATCTTTAGCTCTGTGACCCTGTTAAGGGTCATGTATGTGTGAATCCTCAAATGTCTCAGGCACACCTACATGTAACAATAACCACTATGTTCTTTGACATTTGTTGACTTTATTATCACACATAAATACCTGTATTTTCAATTTGCTTTAAGAGAAATCAGACTATAAAGCAAATTCTGGCTGATGATTCAGTAGCTCAAGGGCAAATCTAACAAACTAATCTCTGCCTGTCTTGCAGAAGCTCTTCAGTGCAAATTAGATATATTTTGTTGCATGTAATAAAAAAACGGGGGGGGCAAAAAGAGTTTAGAATGTGTTCTTGCTGATATAACTGTCTGTATTGTTAAGCAAAAACAAACATTATACTGGGTTTTAGTGGAAAAAAAACAGAATATCAATACATTCTATTCAAATTCAGAAATCATAGCATGAAAACAAAACTGCCATAATATTTCTGCTCATATATCTACACCATTTCTTCTGTGACGACGGAAAAGAAAGGTGGAGAGGGAGGTAAAGAGACACAAAATAAGATATTAAGATGATCGGAATTCAGTGATGACCGCTAATTCTCTTTATGACACTAATACATCTTAGTGGATTCTGTTCTTCTCCTTCAGTAAGTAATATCTTTGCTGTGTAATTGAAAGGACTGCAGACAGAGAAAAATCTTACCTTCTTTTATTAGAAAAATATGTTTTCACGACAAAGTGAAACAATGAAAAAAAACGATTATCAGTGTAGATTATTTCATAATTTTCTGCCAGTAAGTTATAATGCAGAGGAAAGCCAGTGACTTCTGCTTTAGAAATCTATGGTTATCTGTTTGAGGGTGACCTCATGGGTTAATCAGTTAGAAAAAGACATGAGATAACTACAGTTATAAACCACGTCTACATGCCTAATGTTATTTTTATAATACCTAAATTATTTATCTGTATAAAAATGTGTCGAGAGACACTGGACGTATACATGTGTCAGAAAGAGAGCCAACCCATAAATAGATTTAAGAAGCAGACAAAATAATATGAAATGTGATAAAACCCCTGAAAATGACACTAGGTTTGTTTTATTATCTTGCATAGCTACATAGCTGTGAGCGTAATTCAATGATAAGTAGAAGCTCTCAGAAAATATATACTTTTCTTATAAAGTTAAGTTTCTGATTGTTTACGTTTTGTCTACATTCAATGCACAGTACTTTAGAAGAGGCAGACAGACCAAGTAACAGATGTCTCTTAAAAAGTGCCTCTGTAACAGTGAAATTCTGAGTTAATTTATAGTAAACTGTCCTCATGATTTTGTAAGTCAGGATAAGAAGGTTAATCTTGTAGGCAGGACAGCATTACAGCATGATTGCCTGAGTAGCACATCATGGGGTTTAGTGCAGATATTTTTTCACCTATAGTTAAATCATTGGGTTTGTGTAAAAACTTTTATCAGTATAGGTTACCTGTTTCTAAACTACTAAAATGTTAAACATTTCAACAAAGCATTAATTAGCTGCCACAATAGTTAGCCTGCAACAAAATTATTCAATAGATTTTTAAACAGTTAGTCTGCCTATTAAACCGTCTCCATAAAATAAAATGTTAGGGCAGAGTCTCCTGTGTTGTTAAATATTTCATTCCATATTTCTAAAATTTTTCTAGTGTAGTAAGTTTTAAAACGCAAACTTTTTGGTGCCATTTGGCAATGTTTTTAAGAGAAAAAAATCATCTGGTAATCGGACCTGGTAATTTATTATGCCTTTGTTTATGTCTAATGTTTTGGCAGAGTACAGTCAATTAATATAGATGCACATTGTGTTGGTTATTACTGTACATCTGCATATATCACAACGTATGAGCAAACAAGTTAAGCAAAGAAAGAACTGCAACTCTACAAGCTGATATCTAAAATAAATACCAACTGCATTTAAATGTATGTTTAAGCAGTTATCCATGGCATAGGGTTTGCTTATTGATGGATTTAATCCTGAGTGGCAAAGTTTGTTCCTAGGATCAAAAGACCAAGAGAGAGTAAATGCCACCATAATCTACCTCATGCCATGGATCGTACACATTTACCCTTTAAATAAGGGCAGACTTTGTTGTTTGGAAATGCTTCCTGAGTGATTCAATTGTGGAAAGACTAGTTGCTCGGCCTTAAGGGGAAGTGAATAAATTAGAATGTTGGATAATGACAAGGAGGGGGTGGTGCTCGATCTCTTTGATGAGGGTTTTTGTTAGCCCTCCCTCTCTAAACTTGTACATTAGTGAGGAAAATGGGGGCTATTTAATAAGATGCCACTGCTTTTCTTGGCACTTGCAAGGTATTAGTGGTAAGTGAGTGGTGTTTAGGGGTTGTGAAGGGTGGTATTTGAGGGTGCAGTCAAGGATGCTGATAGGAAGACTGAGTGGTATGTGAACAATGTCATTCCCTTAATTAAATATTAGCATTTGTATGATCAGTTTATGTTATGGAATTTTGGGTTTGTTCTATTTCTCACAGTCCACAAATCCTACTATGATCTTCAAGTTACTGCCAGTTAGTAAGAATTAGTCACTTTGCAGTTATTTATGTGGTTATTGTGTTGCAGAAGAGTTCGTGGACAATTGCACTTACATCATTTCACAGTTTATGTGGGTAGTATTTAATTTTTTACTAATGTGCTTGTGCTTTTGAAAATATAAAACTAAAGTGCTACCCACTTGTAGTGAGTAGCAGTTGATACTGTTTGGGTTAAGTTACAAGTGGACAAGCTTTCAGCTGGTTGACTTAAACTCATAGATTTCCAGCAGGGTGATCCTTGTATTCCATAAAGAACCACTGCTGGTGTGTTTTCTATTTGTGCATTGGCTATGATGAGTCCTTTTCCCTATGGGTGTGTGATAATGGAGATGGTATATTTAACTAATGAGATATACCAGTAAAAAGTCATCCACATGAGAAGTGCATGAACTTTTATAGGTTCATAGGTGTTTACTAGGCTAACAACCACAAGGGCCGTTTTAAGCCTAGCCATGCATCCCAAATCTCTGACAAGATCTGATACCCTTGATAACTGTAAGCATAGGCCTGGGAGATGACCGATTTACAGGTTACCTCTGTCCATTAGAGACATTGGTGCCAAACCAGGGATAAATTTCCAGTTTCCCACCCAATTGTCCAAGTTGCACTTGAAGTGTGTTAAGGAGGAACTCTGCTTCACATATATAGGAAGCTTGTTCCATATACAGGGTAGTCTGTGGGATACATATGTATCTCTCCAGCAAGTCCTGTTTATATCACAGGCAAGGTTTAAGTCTTTAGAATGGGTATTTCTGGTGCTGTT
This sequence comes from Protopterus annectens, assembly GCF_019279795.1. Taxonomy (NCBI): domain Eukaryota; kingdom Metazoa; phylum Chordata; order Ceratodontiformes; family Protopteridae; genus Protopterus; species Protopterus annectens. The sequence continues at coordinate 118,819,497 of NC_056747.1, read as the reverse complement.
TGTTTTGTGGATATGTAGGAGGTCCATCAGAGTGGGGTCTGACATTGTCCTGTATGCCAGGCATAGATCTCCCCTCAAAACCTGTTGGAGACAGAACACAGGGATAGGGCCTTGAAGCAGTCTGCATAGGACATTTTACTTACGCACTGTAGTCTTTTAGTGAGGAACCTTTGTGAGCGTTCCAATTACTGAATATACCTGGTTAGATACATACCAAAGGGGGCATTGTGCTCAATGATAGGTCTGATGAATGCTGAATACAGTGGAACAATGACTTCCTTGGACTTAGATGCTACACCTCTGTTTATAAGTTCACAACATAGAATGATTTCCTCACCGCTGTAAACGAGTGATGTTCAAAGGTTAGATTACTATCTGTGTCCCTATGTCCCCGACTACTGGGTCATCTCAAAGGGGTGTGTTGCCAATATGATAGTTACCAGGGATGGATGACTTCCCAAAGGATACTATTTCACATTTCTTGTCTAGTTCAATCTTCAACTAGTAGTTACTCAAAGAGACATGATAGAACCCAGTACCTGCTCCCCTCCCAAAAATGTTGCCATTTTGATACTTCTTTCAAGTTTAAATTAATGGCTGATTAACATTCTAAGTACTTTTAAAAGAACAAGGGAGGAGTACAAATTTGCTGTCAAACTAGAGTTCATGCGGAGAATGCAGTTTCCTTACAGATGGGATATATTTTATTTATTTATTTTTATTTTACATTTGTTGACCGGGCTAGTCTAGCTGGATACATGTCCTTTTCCAGTAGAGGCCCGGGGAGATAAGCTCCAAGACATGGTCTAAATACAATAGTACAAGTTCAAACAACACAGAAAAAAAAATATCAATATACTAATAAAAATAGCAACTTTAAAAAGGAAATAAAAATCATCAACAATGGTATTAAGTAATTAATGGTACAGAGTTTGTAACAGGATATATTATTGAGGACAAAAATCATAAAGCAGTGAAATTTCAGGTATGGAGACATGTCAGGTTAGGTCATAGGTAAACTAAGGAAGTTAGGTGAGTAGTAATGTAGCAAAGGAGTTACTTAAGAAGAGAAAGTAAAAAGAGGATATAAAAAAAGAAAAGGGGTAGATAAGAAAAGTATGATAAGATGGAAAAAAAGTAGTAGAGGCTAGTATGCACTGGATAGGTTAGATAACTTAGTAGAGGTAGATGACTAGTCTGGTTTTGAACAGGGGCATAGCCGGTGAGTTTTGAGGAGAAGTTTAAGTCTATTTTTAAAGAGAGATAATGAGGGGAGTGAGGAGAGGTCACACGGGAAAAGATTCCAGGATTTACCTACAGAATTAGAGAAAAGGGAATCCCCAGCTCTGTTGTTAGGTTTAGTGGTGTGGACTAGTAGTTTTTGAGATGAGCGTAAGGACTTCAGATTTGTGTAGGGGGTGATTAGGGTAGATAAACGGAGTATTAGAAGGTTTATAAAGGATGTTGTGGGCAAGGGTGAGTTGGTGAAATTTAATCAGGTGTTGTAGTTCTAACCATCCTAGCTGTTTTAGGTTAATGCAATGATGGGTTCGGAATGGGTTGCCTATAGCAAATCGTGCTATGTTATTATAAGCCATTTCCAATTTGTTGAGGTTATTCTTGGAGAGATTAGTAAAAATGGGAGAGGCATAAAGGAGTGTAGAGATCAAATGTGTGTGGGCAATAGTAGTTTTAGCAGTGGGGGAAAGGAAGGGTTTTATCCTATAGAGGGTGCCGATTTTTTTATTAACAGTCTTTATGGTATTATTGATGTGGATGTCAAAGCTCAGATTATTGTCGATGGTGACACCGAGTAGTTTGGTGGTAGAGTAAAGAGATATAATAGTATCGTTGGTAGATGTTGCTGAGAATTGGAGAGGGGAGGACTTATGAGTAGGCGTGAAGAGGAGGAGTTTGTTTTTTTTAGGGTTCAAGAGGAGGCAATGCTGAGAGAACCATTGTTCAACTATGTTGAATACTTTTTGGGTGAGAGCATGAAGGTCATGGGATGATGTAGCTGAACATAATAGTGTTGAGTCATCAGCATATTGTATGCAGGTGGCTTGTGGGATAGCTAGATGAAGGTCATTAATAAATATAGAGAAAAGAAGAGGTCCAAGTATAGACCCCTGAGGGACTCCTAAGGTAACAGGTAGAAGGGTGGATAAAGTGTTTTGCCAAAGTACTGCTTGCTGTCAGTTGTCAAGGTAGGATTGGAACCATTTTATGGAAAGTGGGTCTAATGACAGAGATTTCAGGATGTTTAAGAGAATTTGGTGGTTTACCATGTTGAATGCTTTGGACAGGTCAATGAATAGAGCAGAAGAAAGGTTATTCAGGTTTCGGTGCCTGTTAATATAGTCAGTGAAAGACAAGAGGGCAGTGGTAGTGCTGTGCGAGGGTCTGAAACCATGTTGACAGTTGGAAAGTAAGTTATTTTCAATTAGATGGTGGAGTAGTTGCTTATGGATACACTTCTCCATAATTTTAGCTAGGGAAGAAAGTAGGGCAATGGGGCGATAGTTTGATATTTCTGTGGAATGTCCTCCTTTATGTAGGGGGATTATATGGGAGACTTTCCATAAGGTGGGGATGTAACCTTCAGTAATTGATTTATTAATCAATATGGAAATAGGATAGGCTATGGCCTTGGATGATATCTGTAGATATTCAGAAGGCAGTAGGTCTGCAGAAGGAGAGCATGGTTTCAGTTTATTCAAAAGGGTTTGAATAAATGAGGTTGTAACAGGTTTGAAAAGAAAAGGGGGGTGGGGTTGAGGAGTATGAGGGTATTGTGAAGGTATTAGGTGATAGCTGACTGGCTAGTAATTGGATAGTATCTGTAAAAAAGGTATTGAAGGTATTAGCTGTATGGATTGGATTATTCAGGTCTGTATTTTGAGGGTTTGGTGTAGTAGATTTACCTGGGTGGAGTAATTGCTTGATGCTGGCCCAGAATTTCTGTGGGTTGTTGTGATTAGGTTGTTGATATTGTAAGTAGTAGTTTTGTTTATCAGAGAGTATGGCCTTTTTAGTGTCATTTCTTAGCTTTCTAAATGTTAGTTGGTCAGTGGTGTTTTTTGTCATTCTCCATTTGGCCCAGTATTTATTTCTGATGTGAATTTTGTGTTTGGTTTCGCTGGAAAGCCATGGGGCAGGCTTGGCCTTAATTCTTATAGATCTGGTTGGAGCATGGTGATTAAGAATGGCAAGGAAGGTAGAGTTAAAGAAGTTAATGGCTTCATCTAAAGGAAAATGTTTTAAGGGAGCCCAGTTGCAAGCTCTAAGTTCAATTTTGAATAGATCAGGGTTAAATTTCTGTTTGGATCTAATATGTCTGGTAGAGGTTGGGGTAGGGGTGTTGGCTTTATGTCTAATGATATAGGTGAGTGAGTGGTCACTGATGTCATCAGGGAGGGCTCCAGATTCAAAGTAGTGAGTATGATTGTTAGTGAAAATCCAATCTAGTGTGTTAGCTTTCTTGTTAGATTTATTTATTCTGGTGGGGGAGGTAATGGTCTGGGAGAAACCATATAGGTTTATGTGAGTGGTAGGGAGGCTACTACAATAGGTATTCCAGTCTAAATTCATATCGCCTAGGATAATGGTTTCTTGAGGTAAGTGTTGGGATAGCCAGCAGAGGATATTTTCCAAGGTGAGTATGTTATTTCCAGGGGGCAGATACATACAGATAATATAGATTGATTTAGCATTGTTAAGTTCAAGTTTAGTAATGAGAATTTCTGTTTTGGAGTCCAGAGGTATGTTACAGTTGTAAGTGGTTAGTTGAGAGCCTGATTTAAATAGAATAGCCACACCACCACCTTTCTTAGCTACTCTGTCAAGCCTTAGGATATTATATCCAGGTGTATATATGATACGCTTTCACTAAAAAGCAAAGCGAGAACAGGTAGCTGTAATCAGGATTGCTTAGGAAAGATATAAAAATGGTCAGCAGTTGTATCTGATCATAGTTGTTTGTCTCTGCATTACTGAATTATTTTTTATCTTTCTTCAGATACTAGGCCGCTGCTGGTGTGAATTTCCAGCAGTTGGAAGTATAACAGGATAATCATCAGCTAGAGTGTTCTGTTAGTCAACAGAATTGCATGATTGGGATTAAGTAATATAAAAAAGTGTTTGCAGTTATGTGTTGCTGCAAACCTTTTCCAAAATATATCAGCCAACCAGTTACAGGAGAAGTATTTTTTTCTTTTTATTTCATACACACTGTGGTATTATGCTGTGCAGCTTGTTACAACATTATTACGTGGGCTGCTAAGGGTACAGAAATAAATATGGCAGTAATAAATATCTGCTTAACATTCTGCTCCTTTGTTCACATTCTGCTCCTTTGTTCACAACACACACAGTTCTAGAGCGCTTTCTCCCTCATGTTCATCCACTATGTTTATATTTAAGTAAATAATTAGAAAACATTTGATAAATAAATAGTGACATGAAGAAATGTGGAATAAAATCTCACTTCCTAGAGTAAAAAAAACTCAGAGCTGAAGAGCAGCAAAGTACGAATGCAAAGCAGAAAATGGGCAGTAAATATTTCTGATCTAATAATGGAAAAGTTTTAACCTCCCACTGGAGTGCAAAAGCAAAGATATCCCACAAACAAGTCTGGTAGATTAGCACCCTGGTTAACTATCACTGTTTAGCAAAGCAACTCCTGACAAAAATCTAAAGTTAAAATAATAAGAAGTTGATAAACACAATCATAAGCCTTAAGTTTGCCATTGTCAGCCACAAAGTGCCACTCCAATGCTTCAAATGGATACAGCTGTGCAAATTATAGTAGCCACGCCTAAAAATGACACAAACTGTGTTGCAGCAGTGTAGCACGAATGCACAGCTACATTCCTGCACACCCTAAACCCTCTTCACTCATATAACACAAAGAGATCAAAGCAGCAAGACATGTAATGCGTATAATGGCATTTTTTTAAAAAAGAAAACAAAAAAAATCCCATTCGACAACAAAAGATGGTGTGAAGGAGTGTAATGAAGTAATTCTGTTTATGGTGAAAGCACTCTGGGAAATAAAGTTTGTTTTAGGTACTTATTTGTATACTTCAGTTCCTTTGCGCCATCTTCTGTTGTAGAATGGGATTTTTTTTTTTATTGTTTTAATTGAGTTGGTGTTCTGTTCATTTTGAGTATTTTTATTATTTAATGAAACATAAGACTTTTTAAATAATGTTATATAATAATGAAGGAGGCTAGTTTGATCATTTGGGTTATGTCCTTTTGATCAAATAAGAACCAGCACTATAGGTAAAGTATGAATTGCCTACAACCTGCCAAGGTATTTCACAATATGTAACACTTGTAGCGTTAAATTACAATTACAGGAAATCTGTTTGGTTATATACGCTCATGGGAGCAGTAGGGAAACTTCATTATCACTGCTCATAGCTGCTGTCTTTTAGTTTACTAAATCAACTTAAACGTGATATCATTATGACACTGGAGACAAGTTCACAGCTACAAAAAATAAAATAAATGCAGACATGTGGCATGACTCCTCCGTAAGGTCAATAATTACTCAAAAGTGGGAAGCATCTGCAAACCATACTACAGGTAAAAGTTAGAAATATCTGAATTTGCTGTCTCATGTGTAAAAAACAGGTGGAAGAAAGATTGAACATGAGAGTTAATTTGGAGGCGCATTTAGGAAAGATGATGTCTTTCTTTTAGTCACTTGATTTTTTTTTTATTTATGGATGGAATAATGTGCCAGCAGTGAAGTTCTACTATAAAACCAGTGTTAGAAGCTCTGCAGACTGTGTGACAAGTATGACTGCATGGAAACACACACACACACACACACACACACACACACACACACACACACACACACACACACACACACACACACACACACACTCACTTGATTCCATGTAAAAGGGAAGCATGAGGGCTCTGATAATATGGAAACATGGACACTCGATCCCTCGCGGAGTGTAAGGTGTATAAATATATACATTAACTAGATATGAAGCTTGCACACAGTTCTTTGTAAAATATGCACAGACCTGTCAATTGTCCCTATTTTGCGGGACTATTCCTTTTTTTCAGGCCTGATTTAGTGGATGCCCTATTTTTGCAGGTCTCTCTTTATTTTCAGGCTTGATTTGCCCCTTCACACAAATTCCTGAATCCTTCTCATCACATGTTATTTTAGAAGCTACCTAGTACACAGAAATCTACACTATATGGTTAACATACTAGTGGCAAAAATAGTTTAAAAAAAGAAGACATGCATCTTTCATCTCCATTTTTCTGAATCAAAAATAAATGACCTAGTGTGATAGAATTTTGCAACATAGTTCATTAAAAATCTACATATTTTACATTATATTTTTCATACCATACATTTCACATAAATTTTGACACTGTTTTTTTAACACGTTTCACAGGTTCATAGGTAGGTACTAGGCTATCGGGCCAAGGGCCTAAGTAAGCCTAGCCAACAAAGTTCCCTGGCTTATGCCAACCCAAGAAAATTAATTTCCTGTCCCCCTGTCGAGCAGAGCCACAGAAGAGATCCCCGGGGTGTATTTCCTATTTCCCATCTACTCATCAAGATTTTTCTTGAAGAGTGTTAATGAGAAACTTTGCTTAACATAGATGGGTAGCTAGGTTTCTGAGTAATATCCGACATTCTACTGGAAGCAGGAAAAGTTATGTGCTGTTTAATATTCAGATTTTATGCTGATTAGATGTCAAGATTTTTAGATGGGTGTACCTACTTTTCAACAGCATTTGCTCTTGTTTTCAATGTCTGGAGGATGAGAAGTATTATTATCTGAGTACATGGAAAAACATACACACTCAGTCCTGTCATAACTTTCAAATGAATAGGGACAAAGTTCATCAGAATTGGAGACAAATCCAGAAATAATCAGGGATACTTTTTAAAAGTGCTACCACTGCTAACATCAGATGTTGAAAGAATAAGAGAATGTGAATTTGTATACATTTTGTGAAAAAGTCTATAACGCTATTTATTGTCATTACTTATTAAGTGTAACTTACCACCATTTTTACAAAAGTCACCAGTTTTAGGAGGGATTAAGACAGACAGAGCTCAAATCTGAGCAAAAATCAGGGACATCCCTAAAAAATTAGGGACAATTGAGAGGTATGAATCCCATTTAAAAAGGGAAAGGTGGGGTATGAGCATATGGAAACAGGCGCAGTAAATGCCTTGTAAAAGGGGGGAGTGTGAGGGGTGTGAGTATATGAAACAGGCACAGTCAGTCCCTTGTAAAAGGGGGAATCTGAGTTAATCAAAACATGAAACAGGCACACTCAGTCCCTTGTAAAAGGGGGAGTGTGAGGGGTCTGAGTATATGAAATAGGCACACCCAATGCCTTGTAAAAGAGGGAGGGATGTGAGTAAATGAAACAGGTACACTCAGTCCCTTGTAAAAGGGGGAGGAGTATGAGTATATGAAACAGGCACACCCAGTCCCTTGTAAAAGGGAGGAGTGTGAGGGTATGAGTATGTGAAACAGGCACAATCAGTCCCTTGTAAAAGGGGGAGGGGTGCGAGAAGGGTTGCCACCTTTTCAAATGCCCAAAGTGGCATAATTTTGGTACAAACGTCAGATTTTGCAAGCCGAAACATACCCACGGCCAGTACAAAGGACAGAACTTCACTTTTTTGCCTAAATAAAAGCTTATTCTTATAGCATTTTCATTGCTTATTCTATTTCTTATAACATTTAGGTGTTACAGATACATAATAACTGTGTTATGCAACTATTACTTAAAATATATGAAATAATTTTGTCCTAAGATCTCAGGACATTTGCCATTTTTACAATTTTGTTATAACACAACTGCCCAAAGAGGGACTGTCCCTCGCAAAGTGGGACAGGTGGTAACCCTAGGTGCGAGTATATGAAGCAGGCACACTCAGTCCCTTGTAAAAGGGGAAGGGGTGTGAGTATAAGAAACAGGCACACTCACTCCATTGTAAAAGGGGGAGAGGTGTGAGTATATGAAACAGGCACACTCGGTCCCTTGTAAAAGAGGGAAGGGAGTGAGTATATGAAACAGGCACACTGCCTTGTAAAAGGGGGAGAGGTCTGAGTGTATGAAACAGGCACACTCAGTCCCTTGTAAAAGGGTGAGGGGTGTGAGTATATGAAACAGGCACAACCAGTGCCTTGTAAATGGGGGAGAGTGAGGGTATGAGTATGTAAGACAGGCACACTCAGTCCCTTGTAAAAGGGGGAAAGAGTGTGAGTATATGAAACAGGCACACTCAGTCCCTTGTAAAAGGGGGAGGGTGTGAGTATATGAACAGGCACACTCACTCCATTGTAAAAGGGGGAGAGGTGTGAGTATATGAAACAGGCACACTCGGTCCCTTGTAAAAGAGGGAAGGGAGTGAGTATATGAAACAGGCACACTCCCTTGTAAAAGGGGGAGAGGTCTGAGTATATGAAACAGGCACACTCAGTCCCTTGTAAAAGGGTAAGGGGTGTGAGTATATGAAACAGGCACACCCAGTGCCATGTAAATGGGGGGAGTGTGAGGGTATGAGTATGTAAAACAGGCACACTCAGTCCCTTGTAAAAGGGGGAAGAGTGTGAGTATATGAAACAGGCACACTCAATTCCTTGTAAAAGGGGGAGTCTGAGAAGTGTGAGTATATGAAAAAATGCAGTCAGTCCCTTGATTTCTCAGTATTTCATTCACAAGTGGAGAGGAATGGAGTGGATATAACTTTACAGAAAAAAAAGAAAGTACCTCACAGTTTGATAGTCTTATGGCCCACCACCCAGTATTCAGTCCAGAGTGGGAATGAAAGGGCTATGTGAGTCATTATGGTGACCCTCACCTCAGAAGGAGGGTCAAGGAATAAAAATCAAAAGACTGGACTTAACGACTGACATGAACACAGGGCCAGGAAACAGCAACTTCCTGTTTGAAGCAGGACCCCCTAAGTAAGATAAAGAGGTGCATGCGGTTCTTTAAGAGGAAGCATGCCGCTAAGGACAGTAAACTGATTCCTCTCAGGGAGTTTGCCTTAATAAATAATGGCAATAATATTGAAATAACAACAAATATAGGACCTAGTTAAACAATAATACAGTAATAATTTTAATTACACTATACAATAACTTCTGTAAGTAGCTATGCTGCAGTTCTGTTTGTTTTATTTCTTGTTAATTATTATGAGCATAGCCCAATCATTATAAATAACTAAGGATAAAAGCTCTAGGTATTTCACATAATTAACATTAAAAAACAATAATATGGCAACAGAGTAATACAAGACATTAGTAACAGAAGTAGAACATTAATGTATAGTATTTCCTTGTTTCTACATTTTTAGGGTAATTACCATAAGTTAAATATTTTGTTGATACCTGAGCAGATGAATAAAGAGGATTCATTTTGTAGGATTTGCAGGCCATGTGTTTGCTGTTTGCAGATAATGTTCTTCTCCGAACCTCGAGTGACCATGACCCATATGCACCAGAGATGTCTTCTGCTGAGCCTAAAGCAGCTGGGGCAGTAATCATCATCTCAGAATAGGAGGTCTTGTTTGACTGCCTGCATGGCCTGAGTAATGAAGCATGACTGCTGCTCATCTGCCCAGGTTCATGTATACAGCCAGAAGCTGGATTAACCATCAAGGGCGAACGAGGAATGAAGAGAAGCTGTCTGCTCACCTCTCCTGGGGGTAGGGGCATGAGGTGGATGCATACTGGGATGTGGGGGGGGGGGGTACCATCTGCTTATGATAGTAGGGTGAGGCTGCCTGAAATACTAAGTCATGCATGGGAAGAGGTGATGGCCACAAGATATGCCCACTGCATGCCGCTTATCTGAGCACCTACATAGCACACAGAGAGATAACCAAGGCAAAGCATCTTGAAATACTCTTATGGCTGCCTGGACAATGACCATACCATCATCAGCTGTTGAACAGCAGGGAACAAACAGGCAGAGTCCTCAGATGTTCTCAGCAGGTGAAGGAGGAGCTGCTGCCTCAGACTCTGTTTACATGTGAGGGGGTAGCTTTCACCTTAGGTGCTGTCTGCAGATGGGGAAGAGCTATTGCATTAGGTGTTCCCTGCAAGTGAGGAGAAGCTACTACCTCAGGTGCTCTCTGTAGGTAAGGAAGAGCTGCTCCTTCAGGTGCATCTGTAGGTGAAGAAAAGCTGCTGCTTCAGGTACTACCTGAAGGTGGAGGAGGAACCACTACCTCATGTGTTGTCACGTCTGCATATGGGGTGGAGATGCTGCCTGAGATCCTGTCTTCAGGTGAGGTACAGCTACTACTTCAGGTGTTCTCTGTAGGTGGAGGAGGAGCTGCTACCTCAAATGCTCTCTGGAGGTGAGGTAGATCTGCTGTCTCAGGTGCTGTCTGCAGGGGGATGAGCATCTAACTCTGGAACTCTTTGCAAGTGGGAAGGATCTGCTGCCTGAAATGAGCGTGTTAATGTATATTGATGCCTTCTTCATGACTAAAAGAGAGCACTGGAGCACTGACCACTGGATGGGTGCATTGGCAGAAGTAGTGGAATGAAAATTGTGCTACAGAATGAAGTCTGTGTTCCCATCCTGATCCATGGTTAAGAGTTCTCAGTAGTGCCCAAAAGGATCTGTTCAGAGATACAAGCAGCAGAAATGTGGTTCCTTCACAGAGTGGCTAGGCTCACTGTCCGAGACAGACTGATGAGCTCAGCAATCCAAGGGATGCTGGGGTACAGTCACTGTTCCTCCAGGTAACAGATATCAGTTGAAGTGGTTTTGGTATCAAAAAATGGATCCTCCATGATTACCTCTCAGAGGAGGAGGAGGCATATCAGGGATGGCCCACAGAGAGAACGGTCATGACAAATTAGAGGGATTATACCACTCAGCTCTTCTGAGAATGTCTTTGGGTCCCACGGCGTAAGCTGGAGACTGTTGTTGGGATAGTATAGTGTGGTCTACCCTTCCCAGCTTGTTATTACAGTAACCATTACAAGGACAAGTAGTTAATAAATGGCGCAGTGGATGGATATCACACAGCCGTATAGGAATATTTTGTGCTGACATTCTTAAGTTGTATTTTGATGGGAGCGTATTTTTATGTGTTTCCATACTTTCTTTTCTCAAGGACTAGCTAAATCAGTGTTTAGATGACCTTACAGAATAATATAATTAGTAAATCACATGGGCCAGATTCATGAATGCCTACATTAAGTGTACATGATCTGCATTCAAGAACATCCCTACCACATTTTTTGTGTCTTTTCACTCAGAAGGATTAGACTACGTGCAGACATAGTCTGCAGATTGTGGTAACCTTTATGAATCCCCCTCAATATTTAAGGTTGCAAGAAAATCATAGGAAAACTAAAATTAGGTGGAAGAAAGTGGGAGTTATACTTGTGTTGTCTATTCCCTCAGAATGGTGTACACTTAGTGTAGGTGCTAAAGAATCTGGCCAGTAGTTTAATATACAATCTTTACTTTCTTTAGATGTTTTATTTCTAAATATTATATTAAGTATTTCTCTTGCCTCACTTTCCATATTTCTGGGTTTTTTTATTTATATTATTCACATTAATTTATTTATGATGCCACGATGGTATGGTGGTAGCGTTGTTACCTCACAGCAAGAGGTTCTCCCGTTCGATTCTCGGCTGGGCTTGGGAGTGCCTTCTGTGTGGAGTCTGCATGTCCTCCCCGCGGTTGGGTAGCATTTGAAAGACATGCGTGTGTAAATGGGCTTGCCTTTGTTGAAGGTTGAGCGTCTAGCTGGCACCTCGGCGTTTCGTAAAAATCTACTGCCAATCATTAGTGGACCGGAGTTCCGCTGTGGCGACCCCTTACTGGGAAAAGCCGAAAGACAAGCAACATTCAAATTAATTTATTTACAACTAGTTTAAAATTATTCAATAATGTATAATATGTTGCTATGAATTAAGAAATAGTAACATACAATTCATGTAATAGAAATGTGCTTTGTTTTGGTTATGTAGGAAAATAATACAATATTTTCTCAATATAACAATAGCATATATATTTCATGTAACATGACTGCAGAAATAAGTTATCCATGTTAGAAAATAATAGCGCAGCATCGCTTCTCTGTCTCTGTCTCTCTCTGTGTGTGTATGTGTGTGTGTGTGTGTGTGTGTGTGTGTGTGTGTGTGTGTGTGTGTGTGTGTGTGTGTGTGTGTGTGTGTGTGTGTGTGTGTGTGTGTGTGTGTGTGTGTGTGTATGTGTATGTGTGTATATGTGTGTGTGTGTGTGTGTGTGTGTGTGTGTGTGTGTGTGTGTGTGTGTGTGTGTGTGTGTGTTTGTGTGAGTATTATATTACTGTCACCATTTACAATTGCTTAATAAACAACCATTTTACATTTTCAATGAACTCACCAGAATGTAAATTTACTATTTATGGGTAGTGCTAGAATATTTGTAATTACCTTGTTGACACCTGTTTCTATTTTATTACACGTTCAAGAAGATGAATATGATGACGTTGATCCAATAACTGAAGATTTTCCTCCTCCGCCACTTGAATTAAGGTAACAAATTTATTGTATCTTCCCCTCCTGCAGTGTAAGCTCGTGCAATATTGTACTCTGTGTGTTTTATAGCATTTACTTAGCTGACATCTGATTTTTTGCAGAAGAGTAAACCTGTTCTTTTGTACTCAGTTTAAATGAATGTATTTGCAGTTTTGTTTAGGTAAATCAAATCTAAGTTATGAGAGTTGTGGTAGCAGAGAGGGATGAAGCCACAGCTCCTTTTCAAGTTGGATTACTGCCTCAGGTGCTTGAAAGAGGAGACAGAGTTGATGTGTGTGCCTGCCCTGGGGGGTGGAACAAGATACACATTGTCACAACCCCTTGGAGGAGGGCCGGTGATGCAAAGATGCATACTGGGGCAGTCTTCTGGCTCAGTAAACTAACGCTCAGCAGTAACCTTCATAGTAAGTGCATGGAAGCATGTGCATGGACAGGTGAGATGTACTGTAGGCCACTGTAAGAACATAAGTAGCGCATATGTTCACATAGCCGTGATACAGAAGTGTACTGTAGGCCACTGTAAGAACATAAGTAGCGCATATGTTCACATAGCCATGATACAGAAGTGTACTGTAGGCCACTGTGAGAACATAAGTAGCGCATATGTTCACATAGCCGTGATACAGAAGTGTACTGTGGGCCACTATGAGAACATAAGTAGCTCATATGTTCACATAGCCGTGATACAGAAGTGTACTGTAGGCCACTGTAAGAACATAAGTAGCGCATATGTTCACATAGCCATGACACAGAAGTGTACTGTAGGCCACTGTGAGAACATAAGTAGCGCATATGTTCACATAGCCATGATACAGAAGTGTACTGTAGGCCACTGTGAGAACATAAGTAGCGCATATGTTCACATAGCCGTGATACAGAAGTGTACTGTGGGCCACTATGAGAACATAAGTAGCTCATATGTTCACATAGCCGTGATACAGAAGTGTACTGTGGGCCACTGTGAAAACATAAGTAGCGCATATGTTCACATAGCCATGACACAGAAGTGTACTGTAGGAGACTGTGAAAACATAAGTAGCGCATATGTTCACATAGCCGTGATACAGAAGTGTACTGTGGGCCACTGTAAGAACATAAGTAGCGCATATGTTCACATAGCCGTGATACAGAAGTGTACTGTGGGCCACTGTAAGAACATAAGTAGCGCATATGTTCACATAGCCGTGATACAGAAGTGTACTGTGGGCCACTGTAAGAACATAAGTAGCGCATATGTTCACATAGCCGTGATACAGAAGTGTACTGTGGGCCACTGTAAGAACATAAGTAGCGCATATGTTCACATAGCCGTGATACAGAAGTGTACTGTGGGCCACTGTAAGAACATAAGTAGCGCATATGTTCACATAGCCGTGATACAGAAGTGTACTGTAGGAGACTGTGAAAACATAAGTAGTGCATATGTTCACATAGCCATGATACAGAAGTGTACTGTAGGCCACTGTGAGAACATAAGTAGCGCATATGTTCACATAGCCATGATACAGACGTGTACTGTAGGAGACTGTGAAAACATAAGTAGTGCATATGTTCACATAGCCATGACACAGAAGTGTACTGTAGGAGACTGTGAAAACATAAGTAGTGCATATGTTCACATAGCCATGACACAGAAGTGTACTGTAGGAGACTGTGAAAACATAAGTAGTGCATATGTTCACATAGCCATGACACAGAAGTGTACTGTGGGCCACTGTGAGAACATAAGTAGTGCATATGTTCACATAGCCGTGATACAGAAGTGTACTGTAGGCCACTGTGAGAACATAAGTAGCGCATATGTTCACATAGCCATGACACAGAAGTGTACTGTAGGAGACTGTGAAAACATAAGTAGTGCATATGTTCACATAGCCATGACACAGAAGTGTACTGTAGGAGACTGTGAAAACATAAGTAGTGCATATGTTCACATAGCCATGACACAGAAGTGTACTGTGGGCCACTGTGAGAACATAAGTAGCGCATATTTTCACATAGCCGTGATACAGAAGTGTACTGTAGGCCACTGTGAGAACATAAGTAGCGCATATGTTCACATAGCCATGACACAGAAGTGTACTGTAGGAGACTGTGAAAACATAAGTAGTGCATATGTTCACATAGCCATGACACAGAAGTGTACTGTAGGAGACTGTGATAACATAAGTAGTGCATATGTTCACATAGCCATGATACAGAAGTGTACTGTAGGCCACTGTGAAAACATAAGTAGCGCATATGTTCACATAGCCGTGCTACAGAAGTGGACTGTGGGCCACTGTGAGAACATAAGTAGCGCATATGTTCACATAGCCGTGCTACAGAAGTGTACTGTGGGCCACTGTGAGAACATAAGTAGCGCATATGTTCACATAGCCGTGATACAGAAGTGTACTGTGGGCCACTGTGAAAACATAAGTAGCGCATATGTTCACATAGCCGTGATACAGAAGTGTACTGTGGGCCACTGTGAGAACATAAGTAGCGCATATGTTCACATAGCCGTGATACAGAAGTGTACTGTAGGCCACTGTGAGAACATAAGTAGCGCATATGCTCACATAGCCGTGATACAGAAGTGTACTGTAGGCCACTGTGAGAACATAAGTAGCGCATATGTTCACATAGCCGTGATACAGACAATAACACAAAACTCCCTCATGGTTGCCTGTCTGATGACTGCCCCCACAAGCCAGGTCTCTTTCTCATGCAGCTAAAGAGGAAACTTCCCCAGCATAAAGGAACAAATAGGCTCAGTCTAATAGGGGAAGGCTTGAGGGTAAAATACACAGGAAAAAACTGAGATCCATATTCTAAGGTTTACATACAAGTGGTACAAATCTTTTGATGCTGTGCTGATTGCTGAAGTGATGCAGAACCTGAAACGGGGGAAAACTCATTTTTTACCTTGTGGAGCTTCCTTGTGTAGTAGGATCCCCATATATCTACCATAGGAAAAAAAGCCTGGAACTTTAAAGAAATACTTTTTTTATTTGTGCAAAATAAATATACCAGCTGGGGGTAAGGTGAGGGGTATGGTTTGTGTATCTGAAACTGTATAGATGAGTGTATGGTATTCCATATTACTGCGTGTGAAAGTGATCCAGATAGCACATGAGGTGTGCAATGCAATGTTTTACATTTTGCTTTTGTGTGTGTGTGATTTCAGTAGCTTGTAGTGTGTGCTACATGTTTGAGTGGCTGTACAGAGAATGTGCTATGTGTGAGATGGGTGAATATTACACTGGTGTTTTCTAGTTGTTTTTGATAATTCAGTGTATTTATACATATACATACATACATTATATATATATATATATATATATATATATATATATATATATGTAGAGAGAGAGAAAGAGAGAGAGAGATAGATATGATATATGGGTCTACTTCAAATGAGCAAAAGCTCATTTGAACGAAACCCACATTTTCAAGTTTGTCGAAAGTGAATAACAGTGAAAATGTAAAACAACGAAACACAGAAAATCGAAAAGCAGTAACTCACATGTAGTCAGCCCCAGCAGTAGCAAAATAGATGTAAAAATCCCCTTTTCCACAAGGTAGTGCAGTTTTGGAGGTGGTATATTTAATTTGCGCAGGGTGTGGTGGGCATAGCCCTCCACATGGGCCCCCCTGCAAAAACAATGTAATAAATCAACTATAGTCTGTTACTGTAGTGTATTTACTGTAGTATTTCTTTAAGGTAGTGTGGAATTATGGGAACAGTTAGTAGTGGGATGTTGTGATAGGGTGATTTATTTGAATATGTGTCTTACAAGAAGGTGTTAATTTATTTTTTAAATCTGTTGATAAATTGGTGATAGATATCTGGTGAGTTATTTTTCGATATTCTGCGATTCGTTGTTTCAAGTTTTTGCTGCTATTCTCTTTCGGCAAACTCATCTCAATAATGTGGGTTTTCATTTGAAGCATACCTGGTTGGGGAATATGTACTTTTCCAAATATTGAGGGTGTGGGGGGTCTGGGGGGGGGGGGGTTGCCCTGTCCAGCAAAACCTTTTTATTTGAATTTTATTTGCATGCTCTGAGTTATTCTTCAGCATGAGTAGTGATGTGGCAATATTGTTTTTCTTCACCTTTTGTTGTCAGTATTTTGGTATTTCAGTCATTTTAACTATATCCATAAAGATAGATAGATTACACACACAAACACAAACTGCTCGGAGCCCAAAAAAAAAAAAAAAAAACAACAGTGCAGGTGCACAGAAGATCCAAAGAAGCTTTAAGTGAAACTGGTTACCTACACATTTTTCCTAATTAAATCATTTTTTTACTTTTGCTGTGTGCTGGATTTTGTGACACACACATAGGTTCATAGGGTCATAAGTTCATAGGTTCATAGGTTTATACTAGGCTATCTGCCCTAAGGCATTTATAAGCCTAGCCCAAATTTTTGTGGCTTACGCCACCCCTTATATGAAAAAATACTGTGCCCATTAGTTTGTTGTGCCTCTGTCCAGCAGTGACACAGAGATGATTCCCGGGATAAACCTACGATCTCCCATCCACAGGTCAAGATTTCTCTTGAACAGAGCCAGCGAGGTGCTCTGCCTCACATGGACCGGGATTTTATTCCACAGCATAGGGAGTCTCTGAGTGATAAATCTATCCCTTCAGCACGTCCTATTTATATCCGTGCTAAGGTTTAAGTTGCTTGCTCTAGTGGTTTTGGTGGATTTGGATTTTTTGAGGTGGAGCATGTCCATTAATTCTGGGTTGGACATGGCCTTGTATGTCAGGCACATGTCACCTCTGAGCAGACGGTATGCAACTGAATAGAGCTGGAGTTTCTTCAATCTGGCAGCATATGACAGATTTTGGAGTCCCTTTATCCTTTTGGTGAGGAACTTTTGGGGTCTCTCCAATTGCTGCAGATGGGTGAGATACATCCCGAATGGGGCATTGTACTCGATCATTGGTCTGATAAGTGAAGAGTACAGGGGAACAATGACCTCACTAGATCTGGATGTGAATCCCTTCATGATCAGGTGGGCAATGTAGAAGGGCTTTCTAACCACTTTAGCAACGTGAGTGTCAAAAGAAAGGCCACTGTCAACCTGGGTCCCCAGGTCCTTGATAACCTCTTCTGTGCTTAGTGGATTGCCACCTATATTGTAGCTTGGGGTTACCTTGTTTTTCCCGAAGGGTATGACTATACATTTTTTGGCATTTAACTTCAGGCCATGGCTCTGGCACCAGCTATCTGTTTCCGTGAGTCCCTTCTGAAGGATATCCGTGTCCGATGCACTTTCCACTATGGCACCCAGTTTGCAGTCGTCTGCAAACTTTGTCAGCCAAAGTCCTCCCATGTTGGCCTGTACTTCTGAGAAGTAGATGCCGAACAATAGGGGGCCAAGGACCGAGCCCTGTGGGACACCACTTGTGACCGGCTTGGAGTCTGACATAGCGCCAGCAACTCTAACCCTGTGGGTTCTGTCCTTAAGCCAGTTTGCAACCCATCTTGTGACATATGGGTTTACATTTAAGCTGGTAAGTTTTTCTACAATACCCGAGTGGGGTATTGTGTTGAAGGCCTTTGCAAGGTCAAGGTAGGCTGTATGGACTGCCTTTCCCTCATCAATGGCCTTGGTGACTGTTTCAAAGAAGTCGACTAAGTTCAAAAGGCATGATCTGCCCTTGACGAAGCCAAACTGGGTCGGGTCCAATGTCTGCAAGTCCCCTATATCTTTGTTTATGAGCTCCATTATGATCCTCTCCATAGCTTTGCAGACTAGACTTGTTAAGCTTATGGGGCGGTAATTACCAGGGTCCGTACAGGCACCGCCTTTGTGGAGTGGGGCCACAGTTGCCGTACGCCACTCCTTGGGCACGTATCCTGTGGTAAGGCTGAGATTAAACAGATGCCTTATGTGCGGGTTTAATTCCTCATTTAGCTCGTGTAGCACACAGCTGGGGACACCATCCGGTCCCATTGATGCTGTGTTTTTAGCTTTAGAGAGAGCAGCTTTCACCTGCGCATTTGAGATGTCTGGGAGGCTACACTCTGCTGGGATAGTTATCTCTCCTTTAGTGGGGGAGAGGGGGGTGAAGTTTGCAATGAACCTGTCTTCCAGTATGTTGGCAATGTCTGTGGGTTCAGTGATTTTTGTATCATTTTGGACTAATTCTGAGCATATCTGGGAGTTTCCACCCAGGTTCCTAACATAGTTGAAAAAGGCCTTATGATTGTCCTTTGAATCCATGGCAATTTTTCTCTCAAAATTGGCCTTAGTTGATTTTATGAGTGCTCGTATTTTTTTACTAATAATGATCAGGGGTGACTTCCCTTTTATGGATTTTGTTCTATCATGTAATAGATAAAACACATACACACACACATATATACAGTATATTATGTGTATATATATTGCTATCAAATAGTCAACATTCAAAATAAATTCCTACCCGAAATATTAATGCACAGGATAAAAGGTCAGAATGCCACAAACAAACTTCCTTAAGCAAATTCAACCTTTATTGACATCTGCAGACTGCAGATGGACAGTATACATCACGTGACGTAACAATTATGCAGGGAGGCAATCCCCCCTGCACTCCCCTGCCCCCCCCCGCATATTACATATTCCAACTCCGAGATCATACTGCAGTGGGGAAAAGGGCAAATTTCCTGCTCCGCTCTGTACCGCAATCTGTTGTCATAACGTCGACCACAGTGCATTCGCTGAACCAGGACTCACACAAATGGAGGTTTGACAACACAGATTTAGCCAATCAAATTTCGACATCCCATGGTCATCGAACCTTCACTCTCAGTTTTGATGGCAAACTCTATATATATATATATATATATATATATATATATATATATATATATATATATATATATATATATGGGTCCCCTTCACATCCAAATCTTCAGAGTCAACTTTCATATGGCCGAGACCATATGATCGACTTTCAAAAAGCAGACCATGGGGAACTGCTATCTCCTTACAGTGCGGAATGGGAAAATTTCCCTCTTCCGCACTGTAGTGCAATCTCAGAGTTGGTCTATTTAAGTTACAGAGCCCCCTACGGGGGGGGGGGGGTGCAGGTGGGCAAAGCCCCCCTGCTAGCAGTTTAAGGTAAGTGTTGTGTTTTATGTGTTTATGTTACGCAATCGGATTTTTGAAATGCGATCTTATGGTCTCGGCCGTATGAAAGTCAACTTTCTGAAAAGTCAACCATGTAAAATAGACATATAAATATATATATATATATATATATATATATATATATATATATATATATATATATATATATATATATATATATATATATATATATATATATATATATATATATATATATATATATATATATATATATATATAGACACACACACACACACACACACACACACACACATATATATATATCTATATATATATATATATATATATATATATATATACATATATATATATATATATATATATATATATATATATATATATATATATACAGGGGATATAAAAAGTGTACACACTCCTGTTAAAATGCCAGGTTTTTGTGATATAAAAAATGAGACCACAATAAATCATTTCAAAACGTTTCCCACCTTTAATGTGACCTATAACCTGTACAATTCAACTGAAAAACAAACAAATCTGATAGGGGAAAAATATAAAAAGTAAAAAACATACAATAAGCTGGTTGCATAAGAGTGTACACCCTTAAACTAATACTTTGTTGAAGCATCTTTTGATTTAATTATAGCATTCAGTCTGTTTTTCCCCCTAACAGAATTGTTTGTTTTTCAATTGAATTGTACATGTTATAGGTCACATTAGAAGTGGGAAAAGTTTTGAAATGATTTATTGTGTTCAAATTTTTTATATCACTAAAACCTGGCATTTTAACAGAGGTGTGTACACTTTTTATATCCACTATATATATATATATCTTTTGGCTGTTTCTGTTAGGGGTCGCCACAGCGGATCACCTGTTTCCATTTCTTTCTGTCCTCTGCATCTTGCTCTGTCACACCAACCACCTGCATGTCCTCTCTCACCACATCCATAAACCTTATCTTAGGCCTTCCTCTTTTCCTCTTACCTGGCAGCTCCATCCTTAGCATCCTTTTCCCAATATACCCATCATCCCTCCTCAGCACATGGCCAAACCAACGCAATCTCACCTTTCTGGCTTTGTCTCCAAACCGTCCAACCTGAGCTGACACCTTAATATACTGATTCCTAATCCTGTCCATCCTCATCACACCCAGTGCAGATCTTAACATCTTTAACTCTGCCATGTCCAGCTCTGACACCTGCCTTTTTTTCAGTGCCACCGTCTCCAACCCATATAACATAGCTCGTCTCACTACCCTCTTGTAGACCTTCCCTTTCACTCTTACTGGTACCCGTCTCACAAATCACTCCTGACACTCTTCTTCATCCATTTCACCCTGCCTGCACTCTCTTCTTCACCTCTCTTCCACACTCACCATTACTCTGAACTGTTGATCCCATGTACTTAAACTCATCCACCTTTGCCACCTCTACTCCCTGCATCCTCACCATTCCTCTATCCTCCCTCTCATTCACACACATATATTCTGTCTTAGTCCTGCTGACCTTCATTCCTCTACTCTCTAGAGCATATCTCCACCTCTCCAAGGTCTCCTCAATGGGATCCCTACTCTCACTACAGATCACAATGTCATCTGCAAACATCATAGTCCATTGGGCTTCCTGTTTGATCTTGTCTGTCAACCTGTCCATCACCACTGCAAATAAGAAAGGGCTCAGAGCTGATCCTTGATGTAATCCCACCTCCACCTTATATGCATCCATCACTCCCACCACAGACCTCACCACTGTCAAACTACCCTCGTACATATCCTGTACCACTCTTACATACTTCTCTGATATATATATATATATATATATATATATATATATATATATATATATATATACACACACACACACATGGTGGTATTGTGTTTGTCAAACATTAAAAATATGTTGTTGTTTTTTGCCAGCTAAAGAGAATGCCTTATACTAAAGTATGCATAACACATCTAGGAATTATGTCAGGACCCACAGGGCTGGTATTCTTAGTTTAAACAACTTGTTCTTATTTCATCTATTATGTTAGGACTGCCATCCATACTGGGCAGAAATGAAACACTTACTTGCATTTTTTTAACTTGCCACATTTTTTTCTGGTACAGTACCTCCTTCTAAATTTGGATCAGATATTGCTGTTACTTATTAAAAGTGTGCTATATTCACTGTTTTTTTCCTTAATTTTCCTGACGTAATGAAGGAACAGCATACTGACTTTTTTCCTACACGTTTGCCCATGCAAGCCTCCCCTGTACCACCAACCAAACTTCTATATAACAACTCAAAGCTGCACAATGGTGGAAGAAAAAGGCAAACTTCAATATTAGCGAAAGTTATTTCAGTGAACTGGGTCACAGGGCTCAGTGCTCCAGGTGCTCGGATGTTCTGGTCATGCATAGTAACATACTTGTACACACCCAGACTGCAGACTTCCACCAGACATGGGTGAGGCCTCTGTGGGGAGGGTTGTTCACATGATAGCACATCAGCCCACTCTCAAGCACTCAACTCTCTCCTCTAAAGGAAACGTGGAACAATGGGGTTCTCAGTGGAGAATGAATGGGCCACAGGGCAGTCAATATGGCTAGAAAACTAATGAACTTAGATCTCAACCTCATTAAAAATAACATTTGGGCTGACTGGAAGATCAGGTAGGGGAGTCACTGGGCCAGTCAGGTAAGTGCGGGAAACAATACAACCATATAGTAAAGTATATTTTAAAGCATTTGAAATATAACTGCTCATACAGTTTCACACTTTTGTCTTTTAAGAATGCCAATAAATCCCAAGATTTCAGTTAAAAAGTCTAAAAAAGAAGAAAGGGATGAAAAGGAATTTAGGAAGAAGTTTAAGGTAAGATATTTGTGGTATCACAATGTACTCACTCTGGAAGCATTCTGGTTGTGTTTTAGTACAGTATCATGGAAATCAGAGTACCATGAAAATGTCTAGACTCTATGCAGGAAATAGCAATGAGTGTTAATGGTGCTAAAAAATGTTTTGATAACTTCTTTATTCTATCTTGCTCATCTCATGTAAATTGATGCATCCTGTCAGGTATTACATTAATTAAATTTAAATGCAAATGATTAACTTTCTATTCAGTGTTGATAATAACTAATGCTTCAACTTTTAATTACTGGAATAAGCAAAAAATAAATATATATAGACCTTAAGGAGTTGTACCTGAAAAAAATGCAGATGTGTTTCTGTATACATATGTACAATTTTATTTTATGTATCTAGTTCATAAAGTAGATAATAAAGCTAGAGTGATCAAAAAAGAAAAATCATCATTTTACAGAGCTGATAAAGGGCACTGGGTTTTCACTTAGTCAGGGAGGGGTAATAGACGTCTCTTGCATCAGTTGGACAGCAGGTGGGTGGCCTGAGAAAATAAAATACTGACACAAAAACATGATTTTAGAGTCACTGTATAAATCATGTTATATGGTACTTTCTTTGTATACTTTCATCACAAATGTTGATCTCAGATGAACTTTTGCAACTGAATTACACAATAGTAGCAGCACATTTCAAAAAGTTGGGTTTCCGCATAGTGTGCTGAAACTGGGGAGAAGGCAGCATCTTAAAAATGTGTAATTGCTATGAACCCCCCTTAGGAAAATGCAGAAAATAATATATCTGTGGCAGCCTATGATCAGTTTCTAAAAAGGAGCAGTGTGTATCCGGTACAGGAAGGGAAGAACGATTTGTATCTTCAGCGTGACAGTGGAGCTGGTGAGTCAGTACCAGGATGGTTAGAAGAAAGTCTGGCAGGCAGTCATAGATTGTCTTCATTATTATAGTGTATACAAAAATACTGAAGAGAGATTTATTTCATTTGGTACTGCAGAATGGAGACCCTGATGTCAATAATAGGGAAGTGGCTGGGAACAGTGCAAGAACACTTGGGTCTCTCAAAAAAAAAAAAAAAAGTTGGACCATTTCTTTTTTTCCCCTTAGATATTTGAGAAAAGTTTATCAGCTTTCTTTATTTCAGGTAATTGTGGTCATTTTCTTGAATCTTTCTGGTGTCATTCGTGGTCTATTGCCAGTCTATGTTGCATTGAGTATATTTATGTTTTCTAGTTTGAAGGTGAGATTAAAGTGTTGAGTAAAATGATGGTCGATCCCAACGCTAACACCAAGAAAGGAGGAGGAAAGGATTTGCAGCTAGCCCGTGGTGAAATCCTAGATGTTATTCAGTTTACAAGTTCTGAAAAGTATCTCTGCCGTAATACAAGTGGAAAATGTAAGTGTTACCAGACTTTTTGTGGTTTGACGCACAGATATGCTACATGAATGTTGGAAGCAGTTTGTCATAATTTTTGCACAGTACAGGTCAGTGCTACCACGTGTACGCAGTACAGGTCAGTGCTGCCATATGTACACAGTACAGGTCAGTGCTACCCTGTGTACACAGTACAGGTCAGTGCTACCACATGTACACAGTACAGGTCAGTGCTACCATGTGTACACAGTACAGGTCAGTGCTACCACATGTACACAGTACAGGTCAGTGCTACCACGTGTACACAGTACAGGTCAGTGCTACCACATGTACACAGTACAGGTCAGTGCTACCACATGTACACAGTACAGGTCAGTGCTACCACGTGTACACAGTACAGGTCAGTGCCACCACATGTACACAGTACAGGTCAGTGCTACCAAGTGTATCTTATTCTTAATAGGCTGTTCGCCTAAAAGCCATTTCAAGACTGGTCAAGCTTACCCCAGATTTATCAATATATTGCTAACATGTCAATACCACAAGGAATTGTATGGTTATAGTATAGGTTTGTACATGTCAAGCATTCTGATCTTTCAGCACCAAAGGGGAGCATGTTACCTGTTGTGTCACTGACACTAAATCTATTACAGATATTATAATACATTATATATAATATGTATATATTATAACATATATTGGCATGGAAAATGATCTGTAGCATCTCAAGTCCTTACACAGAAAACATTTACATGGTTTGTTAAGTATAAAATTAGTAGGTCCAACCTTAGTAATTCAGGACAGGATTTGTTAGACATTAGGGCTACTCATGACACTTAGAAAAAATAGATAATTCAAGTCATTTTTTACAACAGTAGAATTTTCCAGCTTCTTTTCAGAAAGCCAGAAATGCAAATGTCTATTAAGAAATTAAAGGAATGCTAAGTCTGTGAGGCTGATTTTGTTGCCAGATCATATTGTATTGCTAAATTGCCTTTTGCAAAGTGCATTCATTGAGTTATATGCTTTTGTTTCCATTCTAAGTGAGTAACAACATAAAATAAGTAAAAAAGTAATCCTACGTTATGGTGCCAAAGGATGGAGCCCTTGCTATTGCCCTGCCAAAATGGGTTTTATTAGCAAATCAGTGTATCAGAGGAGCCATCCAGAGACTGGCATTGGAAAAGCATCAAGTGTTGGCTTGCTCATCCGGGGGGGGGGGGTCAGTAAGGCCAGCTCTACTTTGGCAGTATGCCATTTGGTTGCCAAAGGACACTAGGGTATAAGGACAAATGAAATCGGCCACGGATTGTGGTTCTTCAGTCCCCAAATTCTTGTCTTCATTGCTGACTGAACTGAACAATGAAAAGAGATTCAAAGGACAAATTCTTTCTGGAAGGGGGCAACTCCACCAACACAGCAGGATGCCATGGGGAGCAGGTAGGGGAACAGAAGTATTCCGAGCAACTGGCAAAAGCCTGGCTAAAGAGTAGGAAGAAACAAAAAGGGCATGAAAAAAGTAAGTAAAAATTGTGAATGTTCATCTACTTTGTATGGAGGTCCCTCATAGGTTCATAAGTCCGTAGGTGTTTAAACTACTTTGTATGGAGGTTCCTCATAGGTTCATAAGTCCGTAGGTGTTTACAAGGCTAATGACTACAAGGGCCTTTTTAAGCCTAGCCATGCATCTCAAATCTTTGACAAGTTCTGATACCCTTGATAAGTGTAAGCATGGGCCTGAGAGATGAACCATTTACAGGCTAGCTCTGTCCATTAGAGACATTGGTGCCAAACCAGGGATGAATTTCTGGTTTCCCATCCAGTTGTCCAAGTTGCACTTGAATTGTGTTATGGAGGAACTCTGCTTCACATGAAGCCTGTTCCATAAACGGGGTAGTCTCTGTGATACATACCTATCTCTCCAGCAGGTCCTATTTATATCACAGGCATGGTTTAAGTCTTTAGAATGGGTAATTCTGGTGCTGTTTGTTTTGTAGATATGCAGGAGGTCCATCAGAGTGGGGTCTGACAACGCCCTGTATGCCAGGCATAGATCTCCCCTCAAAAGCATGTAGGAGACAGAATACAGGGATAGGGCCTTGAGGTGGTCTGCATAAGACATATTACTTATGCCCTGTATTTTTTTAGTGAGGAACCTCTGTAGATGTTCCAGTTGTTGGATATGCCTGGTTAAGTACATATCAAGGGCGGCATTGTACTCAATGATAGGTCTGATGAATGCCAAATACAGTGGAACAATGACTTCCTTGGACTTTGATGCCATACCTTTGTTTATCAGTTGCACAACATAAAATGATTTTCTCACCACTGTAAACACGTGATGATCAAAGGCTAGATTACTATGTGTGTCCCTAAGTCCCTGACTACTGGGTCAACTGTAAGGGGTTTGTTGACAATATGATAGTTACCAGGGATGGATGACTTCCCAAAGGATACTGTTATGCATTTTTTGGCATTTAGTTTTAGTCCATGGCTCTGACACCAGTTGTTTGTCTGTGTCAGCCCCTCCTGGAGAACATTTGCATCAGTGTGAGATTCAATAACAGCTCCTAATTTGCAATCATCTGCAAATTTAGTCAGCCAGAAACCACTAACATTGGCCTTGACTTCTGAGAAGTAAATGCCAAAAAGGAGCAGTCCAAGGACTGATCCCTGAGGGACTCCACTTGTGACTGGCCTCTTTGTAGAGGTGGACTCCCCAATTCTAACTTCCTGGGTCCTGTCTGTGAGGAAGTTGGCTATCCATCGGGTATCATACAGGTTTGTACCTAACCTCTTGAGTTTGTCAACAATACCTGAGTGGGGTATTGTTTTAAATGCCTTAGCTAGGTCAAGGTAGGCAGTGTGAATGACTTTGCCCTCATCCATTGCTTTGGAGACCTTCTCAAAGAAAGTCCACCAGGGTGAGTAGGCATGATCTGCCCTTGATGAAACCAAACTAGGTTGGGTCCAGTGTCTGGAGGTTTACTATATCTCTATTGATCATCTCCATGATAATTCTTTCCATGCCTTTACATATAAGACTAGTGAGACTTATAGGTCTGTAGTTTCCAGGATCTGTAGATGGCCCACCTTTGTGCAGAAGGATGATTGTTGCCTTTCTCCATTCATGAGGCACAACGCCTGTTTGGAGGCTGCAGTTAAATAGTAATTCCAGAAGCCTTGACATGTCCTGTTTCATGCTATTTAGAAGGCATCCCGGGATATTGTCTGAGCCCATTGATGCAGTATTCTTGGTCTTAGAGAGAGCATTAAGGACCTGTTCTCTAGTGATAGTAGGGGGAGTTATATTTGATGATATTTCCTGGGGGAAGGTTGAGGGGGAGGTTTTCTGTATCTTCTGGCTCAGTATAGGTGGCTCCATTTACAATGAGCTCTGCACACAATTTTGCATTGCCTTTGAGGTTGCGGACATAGCTAAAGAATGCTTTGCGGTTGTCTTTGGCCTGGGAAGCCAAACTTAACTCAAATTTAGCTTTGGTAGACTTTATTTGTCCTCTGAGTTGTTTGTTTAGTTAGATGAGAGTGCTTTTATCCTGCTGGGTGCAGCACCTCCTAATTTTTGCCATGATTTTCTTCCTGTTGTTATACAGCCGATTGATTTTGTCATTCCACCAGGGTGGCTTCTGTTTTGAGTTAGTTCTGTACTTCTTCCTGGTATGCAGCTATTAACATGCTTGTACAGGGTTTCTGTGAACAGCTCTGCATAGGCAGAAGTGTTCTCCAAGTTTATGGGGGCTTGAAATTTTGCCAAATTCTAACTTAATAGCAGGAGGTTAGTCTTAGAATAGTTCCTGAATATCCCAGGTTTAGCCAGGGGTCCAGGGTTTATTTTTACTTCAAAGGAGACCATTTTGTGGTCTGACCTTACCAGGGGAGGCATTACAATAGGGGGAGTGAAGCAGTCTCTCATATTAGTGAGGACCAGATCCAGTATGGTCGCAGCCCTGGTTGGTGTATTGACTATCTGGTCCAGGGAGTTTGTGTTTACAAAATCCAGGAATCTCTGTGCATGTATGTTTGCTTTTGTATAAGATTTCCAGTTAATAGTGGGGTATTTAAAGTCCCCCATGAATATGGTATTGGGTTGGATGGTTAGTGTTTTTAATAAGTTTAAATACATGGTATGGGTTTCCTGGGTCAGCAATAGTAAGGTTAACTGGTGCTTTAAATTATCTTTAAAAATGGTCCAGTTTTGTGTGGTCTGACTGTCACATGGTCAGATGACAGGCTCCTCATTAAAGTCAAGGAAAATATGGCAAGACGTTTATAAGATGTCTGTTGTTCTGAGGTTATCACACAACAGTAATACAGGAGGTTAAAGTGAGGTAAATAAGATAACAGCTTAGAAGTGAAAGTAAAATGCAGACTGCAGAAATGGTCTACAGGTTATTGCAAAGCTCCTGTGATTGTCAAATGGACCAGGCTTTCAAGCATGTAGTGTGAGAAGTAGAAAAGTAAATCAAAAACATAATATTTCAGTAAGAATATGATGTTTGCAATAGTTTAAGACTTGAGTTAAAGGTGCTGAATATTATGAGGAAATTGCTGTCATATGGATGGTGGAGGTTTCCTGCAGTTAACAGATGGGTGAGCAGAAATGTTAATTTGCACAACTAGTTATAAGCATCCATATCTGACTCTGGAGCTTACATTTGTGTCAGCATAACAGTTTGTATAACTAATAACCTGTAGCCTATGCAAGGATGCTTTTTTCTGGTTCTGTAATTTAATGTATATGTTCCATTTCAGATGGGTATGCCCCAAAGAATCTCCTCCTTGAACCGTAAGTATAAATGTCATTTTCTGGAAATTTTCTTTAGCTTTTGATGTTGCTGCAGATCATTTCTGTATAAAAACGTTATTTATTATTGTCATCAAGTCTGCAGAACTCCAGAATTCATGTAAGCTACAAGTTATGACTATTGTAATTAGTTAATTCCAGATCAACGTCTATCCTTAGGAATACGTAGTCTGTATGGTCCCACAAAGTGCCAACCTCTTAGAGTGTATGTTCTGTTGAGGTAGGGACATACACACCACCCCTACTACAGATAGCTATTTACAGTCACTGCCAAGATACCTTATTCATCAGGTGAAACCTCAGAGCTGTTCTTGATGAGATCAGCTGCGATATTGTAAAGACCCACCCTTCCCAATGAAGTTTTTTGTTTTACTTTATAAATTGTTAAATTCTTCACCACCTAAATTTTTCACATTCTTGGACATGACCCTGCCCTAGTCTTTTGTTGTGTTAACAAATATAAATCTCCATCAAATTTATGCTAGCAAATTTTTGGTTAACTTCATCAGCTGTATAAACTAATAACAGCATACTTGTACTCTGAAGTCTGAAGACGGGCTCTGCTAACATTTTCTTTATAAATATACAGTCACACCTCCTCTGCAAGGCAAAGTATTATAGGTTGAATTACCAGCTTATTGTTCCAATGTAGGCTGGTTTTGATTTTTACAGTAACCTTACCTGAAAAAAATATATTAAAGAGTCAAGTATGCACAGTCCGTCAAATGTCTCCAGCTGTTACCTATTTGTTACTTTTTTTCCACAGTTTGCAAACCATTTTGTAAAGGCTGACTCAATTACTTGTTCCAAAAAACCTACTTTGTTTTAACTGATGAAATTATATCCCAAATAGAAGGATAACATTCACTAAGTACAGCCTTATAGTACCACATCTTCAAAGCATATGAAGTGTGATCTAGGTAGAATATTTTAAGTAATGTGGCAGTTTGAGAGATATAAGAATCTTAAGATTTTATTGAGGATGGTCACTTTTTTGTCAAGTTATTATGGTTGCACATGCTCTGAAAATGACCAGTACTGCTATACAGAACTTTGTTTCACAGTAGATCATATCTGTGCATAGGTGTTTTAAAACACAATGGGTCACATAACATTCTAAGATTAAGTACCCCTACAATATCAGAAATTCATGTGCATCTGCCGGGTATGAAGCAATGCTCATATATACAATATGAAAATGAGAAATTGTCACATTACATTTTAGGTGACTTTACCTCCCCTTGATCCTCAGCTTCTCCTTCATGTTCTTTACTGATCCCATGATGTCTTAAGTGATTCTGTCAATTTCCCACCCATCACATATTTTGGCAGTCTGTTCCATGGGTGGGTAACCTTAACTGTGAAGTTTTTTAAGGGATCAAGGAAGGAGCAAGCTCCTACAATCTGCTATCCATACCCTTCTCCCCTCTTTGTCCTCTGTGATCAGAATGAGTACTTCATATCCCCCCTGACATGATCATATACACCTACATTATGTCCCACATTGTCTGTTCTGGTTTCTAATGAGAAAAGCCCTAACTCTTCGCACCTTATAAATTATCTCTTCCACTCCATGTCGTGGATGTTTCTGGCAGCTTTCTTCTGGGATCTTTCCTGCAGCCTTGTGTTCCTATCCTTGTTTGGTTTCCAGAACTGCACAAAATACTTGATGCAGTTGACTGGGGGTTGTTACACTGGAAGTAATATATCTTTATTTCTGGATTCTATCTCCTGAATATGCACCCCAGCATTCTGTTTGCTGCAGCTACTGCCTTCTTATTTTGTTTCCACTGGTCCAATCTGCATGGTGATGAATAACCATGCCCTTTTGCCATTAACCTCACTCCTCCCAGGATGATATTTCACATCAGGGGTGCCCTCAAATGCAGTACTTTTGTATTTATAAGCAGTGAACCTGAACTGTCACCTCTCTACCTACTTCATCAGCCTCTCCAAGTCCTTCGCTCACTCATCTTCCCATCATGCCAGTGGTCTCATATAAGTTAAAATAATGGTAGGGCAAAGGCCCAGAAATAAGGACAGATTTTAAATATTGCTCTTAAACACTTAGAAAGTTGCTAGAATAACAGGATTTGTGTTAGCATGCATTTTCTGAAGGATATGAAGTTTGAAACTCAAATGTATGCCACTGATTAGTAACGTCAGTCCCTAGTGATCGTCCAGAAAACCACAAACTTTATGAGGAAGAAACCAAAACTATGAGCCAAAATCTGGACATTCTGCGAAAATCCGAACAGTTGAGAAGTATGATTGTTCTAACTGTGTGTCATCAGTGAAGACATTGCTGTCTCAGATTTGTTTTGATCCAACATGCTGAAGAGTACTGGACCAGAACCGACTTTCTTTATTCCAGATATAATCTCTGTAATGCACATAACCTGTTAGCAAAAGATAAGTAAATAAATAAAATAAATGAACCACAAGCCTGTGCGTTTCTTGCGTAACCATTCAGACATGCAGTTCCACACCCTTGTTCCTTCTTCCACTTTTCCTAGTACCTGTGGTTATGTGGGACAGAGTAAAAGATCTTGCTGAAGTCCAAGAAGACTGGTGCATCACCGATGTACCCATATCAGTTCCTCCTACAGCCAAATCATGCAACAGCATCATGCTTGACTGGCAACTCATTCTGGCCATGAATGTATGTTGGTTGTCAGGATTCTGTCCAGAACTTTCTGTGCTACAGCTCTTTGTCTAAGAGGCCTGCATTTCTCCAGGTTTTTCCTTTTCCTCCATCTCTTTTGCACTCGTCCATTTATGAAGTTTCTCTGGCACTTCTGCAATGGCCAGTGTTCTGTTTAAGATTTTTGTCAGGGGACCCTTCCAGTACACAGGTAACCAGGCTATCCATCTGGTAACACAAGTGCCAAAATAGTGACTGTATGTTGTTAAAATGTACATCCTTAATACATTCAAAGCTGATGCCCTTTAACTTCTGCATTCTATAACTGTTAGTAATGTATTCTAAACGTCTCTCTTCCTGATTTGTATTTCCCTGACTTACCACAAATGATAATTTCACATTCTAGAACTGCTCAGCTCTGTTATATATACTGAAAATGTGCTTAGTGAATACATCACTGTGACCATATAAGAAACATCATCTGTGCTTTATTTAAGCAATAACCAACACCTGGGTGTGGGTAATGCTGGATTTACCCACAGTTGGTGTGGTTTGGTCACGAGGGTGAAGTCTGAGTGGCCAAACAAAGACAACCGTGGGTAAATCCAGCATTACCCACACCCAGAAGTGGGTTATTGCTATTATACAATTACATTATTTAAGAAAAAAAATACTTACTTTTCTTAAATAATGGCATTGTATAATGCCTCCTTGCTGCCCTTCCACAGCTGTCCAGTATTCTGCGGCAGTTCTGATGTACTGCGCATACGTATGGTTATTCAGTACATCAGAACTGTGTGTGTGTGGAAGCAACAGAGAAAGGAAGATCTCCGATGCTTTTAAAAACTTGTCTCGCTATGTTAAAAGAGTTTAACATAGCAAGATAGCTTTAAAAAACAGCAACAGAGATTTTCATTTCTCCGTTGCTTTTTTTAAAGCTGTTTCGCTATGTTAAACTCGTTTAACATAGCGAGGCAGCTTTAAAAAAAACAACAGAGAAAGGAAGATCTCCGTTGCTTTTTTTTAAGATATCTCGCTATGTTAAACTCATTTAACATAGTGAGATAACAGCAACGGTGCTCTTCCATTCTCCGTTGCTGTCCAAAAAAAAAAGACTTATACTAATGAAAAAGTCCGGGAGACCGGACCTTTTTCAGTTAGTATAAGTCTTTGATTTACAATGTGCACGCTGACCAATCAGCATGCACGTTTTGGAATATTAAAGGGGGGGTTGTTGTATAATCTAGCAGTTCCAACATGCATTCATCATTTTAGAGTATTCTGCTATTACTTTCCAACAAGTCCATATTTTTAAGTACTGCCCATTGAATCTGTTCATTACTGATACCATGTGTTATCCATGTACTGGTCTTTAAAAGCTACTAGTCTTAATTCCTTGCAAGTCAAATGATCAAAAATTGATCAGTACCAATTAATGCTCTGCTCCAAACTCTTTCATTCCTTAGTTTATTTCATGAGAGAATGAGTAAACACCACAAGCCCTCAAAACATATGTGTGTGTGTGCACGCATGCAGGCCTGCAAGGACAGACACACACACACACACACACACACACACACACACACACACACTCTCTCTCTCTCTCTCTCACACACACACACACACACACACACACACACACACACACACACACACACACTCTCTCTCTCACACACACACACACACACACACACACACACACACACACACACAAAATTGCAGAGCAAATTAATTTTGTAAAGGTATCTTTTTTTGTAAACCAGATTTTTAGTTAGCTTCACTAATTCCATTTTAATCATGTAATACAAGTCAGATGTTGACATCTTAATACAGAAACACACGTATACTTTACTTTTGAATTACATTAAGAAACCCTTTTAAATAAGCTCAGATTTTTCTGATATATTGCACATTTTTTAATTTTCTATTGTACTTGCTATTATACTGAAAAAAAATAGAAATTATAATTTATTAAAGTCTCAACAGCAGAGTTTTGTTTTCCAGACAGAAAAGAAATGTTTTATTACTCTTAGCTGGTGATCTGTAATTCATGGCCATACTAATAATAGTGCACATACCCATAACTTCATAACACAAGAAATCTGGACAAAGCCTTAAATAATGGGATAACATAGACCCAAAAATAGGGACAGATTTTAAATATTGCTCTTAAAAAATGTAGAATGTTGTTAGAGTAACAGGTTTTGTGTTAACTTATATTTTCTGAAGAATATTAGGTCTGAAACTCAAGTGTGTCATTACAGTGACTTCAATCCTCCTTAGTCTTCCAGAAAAACACAAATTTTAAGAAGTGTAGACCAAAAAAATAAGTAAAAAATGTGGACATTTGGTAGAAATCTGGGCAGTTGAGAGGTATGATTGTACTGTTCGCATGCATTAAAGAAATTTAATCAGCTTTTGTTTGACCTTGAAAGCATGCTGCATTATTTTTTTATTTGTTTTTTTTTGTTTGTTTGTTTTATGTGATGAAAGCAGTATAACCTAACAGGAAGCTTTATTTAAAGCATTTAGTGTGTATTGAAATCTAGTAGTTGGTGAAGAAGACTTTGTAGCCCCAAAAGTAACACCAGAGGACTTATTTTCATGTCACTACCAAAATATTCACTATACTACCAAAGTATTCACTATTGCAGAGCCTAAGAGGTTTGAGATACAGTTTGATAATGCACTTTAATATTAATATTAACAAGGATGCACCTAAATATTTTTCTCCAAAAGCATTAGGATGTCTGTCATCTTGCCTTATCATACTGATACATCTCAAATTAGAATTGCTCTACGAATTGAGGGAGAGGTGGCAACTGCTAAAAGTCCTTCTACAGGACCAATGGGGAAAAAAAATGAAAATTTGTTCTGGAATGTTCTGCAATCCTAACAAGAAAGTGAAGAAACATTTTTTTTCTTCTAAAGTATTAAGCCAAGGCATTTTTCTTACCTTTTCACATTAAGACAGCTGCTCAAATAAAGGACAGGTGACAACTGCTTACATTCCTTCTTCAGGACAGATATTATCTTATCCACCACTTGTAGAGTTCATATACTGACCTCTAAATTAAGTCATAAATGGGACTTTTCATATTCAGTAAAGAAACATCAAGCATGAGAACTGAATAGTGTTTCACTATTAAGTTTATTTGTTGTAAGAACATAGTGTTCCCTCACAGAGTGCTTGATAGCTTCTTTAACTGAATTTTATTTATCAAATGATTAGTATTCATAAATAGTGTTTGTGAAATACTAGCAATGAAATCTGTTTTTTTTTTCTTCTTGTTGTTAACATTCCAAGTTTCAGAATCAGAATAACGTATCTAGATACTCATTTAATCTCAGTGCTGTTGCACTTAAGGTGCATATGTAACCTCATTCTGCCAACGTGGAAAGTTTAAAGAAAGTAATCCAATTGCATTGCATAGCACTTTGCCCTTTCTGCTTGTTTATGAATACTGGAATTGTATGATGAGATCAAGTTAACTGTTCTGTGGCCTGTAAACGTATTAACTTTTACAGTCAGCATATTTACTTTCTCGTATTAGGTCTTACGTTATGAGTAAGGGAGCAAATTCTACCAGTAACATAGCATACAGAAAGAACCAACAAATTGTCTCAGACTATTTGCCTACATCACTTGGTTTATATATTGTGAAGTGAAATGAGAAGTCAGAAAAATTCCTTAGAACTAATGCAAACATTTTTATCCTCTTTTTTTTTAGGGAGTGGGAGATTTATGATGATGTAGACCACCCTGGTAGGTATACCTAAGATAATAAAGTGAATGTAGTTAAGACACTTTTCTGTATCTAAAGTGCTTCATGCACTCATATGGTTAACTTACTTGCAGAAAGCAGCTATTAATTAAATTGTATAAAAATATTCATGACACATTATGGAATGAATTCCAGTTTCTAGTTCAAAAGCAAAATTATAACTGCACTCCTATTCATGTTGTGTATTTAATGTACATTTTAATTCATGTTTAACCATCAACTTTTGTATTTTTTTCTTCACTAAGAAGCATTCGTTCATATGACTTTTCACTCTTCTGGATGACAACCATATACACAGATATAGATAAGCTATAGATATATATTGATACATATCGATATATCTATACTTCTGTCTATATCTATATATGGATTCACTTCTAAAGGTTGAAATGTCAAAACATCAAACCTCTGAATAATGAAGACCAGAGGATCAAACTTTTGAAATATCTAATCTTTTCAATGGAGATCGCAGTACAGTGTGGAATAGGAACTTTATCATTCTCTTCACTGTAGTACGATCTCTGAGTTGGTATATTTAAGTAGCAAGTGGTGTGGGGGCTGCAGGGAGGCTCGCCCCCCCCCCCCTACAAAAACGTGTAATTAGCATTTTTTATGTTTTGGATATTTTTTTTTGTTTGGTTCGAGATTTCAAAACTACTATCCTGTGGTCTTTGTTATTCAGAGGTTCGATGTTTTGACATTTCAACCTTTAAAAGTGAATTTATATATATATATATATATATATATATATTTTTTTTTTTTATCCAGTCTTATTTTCTTCCATTGTTATTGTTGTAGTCAAAGTACTGCAGTACCATATTTTAGTATACAGAATTATATAAATGTGAAATGCTGAAACTAAAAGGCAGATATAATGGGCAAAGAAGTTAACACTGCTGCCTCATAATTCATAGCTTTTGAATTCAGTTCTTGGCTGAGGGGTTTCCCAATGTTAGCTGCACCTGAAGTATCTCTGATGCATTATGTTGGGCTACCAGTCTGGAGGTGTGCACATCCTTTATAAATATGGAAACACCACCGCCTTTGGAGCTTCGGTCCACGTTTTGGGGCCGGAAGGTGTGTAATGAGTTATAGCCTGGTAGTGCAGGGGTGCTTTCTGCTGCCTTTAACCAGGTCTCTGTTACAGCACAAATGTCAATGTCCTCCATTTTAAGGAGTGCTTCGAGTGAGTGCATTTTGAGATTTAGACTTCTAGCATTGAGCAGCATGAACCTCAGATTGCATTTGTTTGTAGCTGTTACGGTGGTGATTTGGTCTTTGGAACACTGCCTAGAAAAGGCACTATAAGGGTGGCAAGAGCCTTGGCCAGTATCCAGAAGCCCAGGGGTGATAGATGTTGGCCATCTCTGGCAAAGCATCTAGGTCTGTCAATCATGTCATCCCAGGCAGACAGATACTGAATTCCCTTAGAATGACGCCAGAAACTTAGCCAATTGTTGAAATCAGTCATTTTGTGCTTGTATTGTGGTATCTTTCTGGGTGATGGTAGAAGGCTGCTCAGGGCTAGGGTCATACCCGCCTGGGCTACATAATCCAAGAGTTCCTCCATGTCTCTTTTCATGTAGTCCAGGGAGGTACGTCTCAGGTCATTCACACCTACATGTACCATGACAGAGTCATATTTGTACCTGTTGTTGAGGGACCTGAGTGCGTGCATTATGTGGCAGATCCTGGCACCTGACAGGCAGCTGACTGTTACTTTCTCTTTGTTCAGCCTAGTGAGTGGGACATCAGTGTGCCTCACTATCAAGTCACCTATGAATAGTGTGCTGGGCATGCTGTTTTGCCTTAGGGGCTTTGGGTGAGTGGCACACAGTTTAGGAGAGTTATGTGTCTCATGAAGAGTGTTGTGTTGTGGTAGTCAAGTGCGTTTCTGCCTTGGTGGTCTCTGTTGTTTGGGTAGATTTTTATTGAGAGCCCCCACAATGGTGGATGTGTGGTTTGTGGTTTTATCTGAAGGCAGTGCTGGTGTGTGTTCTGGAGGGCTATGTGTTCCATGTGGTGTGGTGCAAGTGTTGACTGTCTTCTTTTGACCAGCTATTCTGGTCTTGGCTGGAGAGTGCGTGGCTTCCAATTTGGATATATAAGTGCATCTCTCGCAAGTCTGAGTGTTGGGAGGTAAGAGGAGAGGGTTGTCAGTGTACATGAGGCAGTTGCTACATTGCCTCAGGATGCTGGCATATATTTATAATTATAAATACATGTACATATGTATCTATCATCTACCTAAGAAGTGCTTTAAGTTTTAAAATACACTTTATAGAGACAAATTTGTTCAAAATTCGTAAAAAGGTACTGGTAAAAAGGTGCTATTTATATATTTTAACTTATATTTTTTAACTTCTATTTCTTTAATTATATGAATATAAAGTAGTCTATGTCCACTAATTTAGTATCATTTTATATGGTACTATTTTTAAATGTTTTTAAGATTGTTTGGATATGTTAACTTTTTAAAAACTAGGAATGATTTTATAAGAAACATCCTTTGATACCTAAGGTTATTTAGGTAAGGGACCTTTAAAATGTGAATTGTCTGAATTGATTGCCTATTTAGATATGATATAAAACAGCTTGTTTTGTATTGCTGAGTTCTCTGAAGAGGTTGGGGCATTGACCTCAACGAAAGCGCTAACATTAAAAGATTTTCGTGAAGTAGCAACAGCAAGCTTGCCTTTGTGTTCATTTTTTAAGTTTAATAT
Source organism: Protopterus annectens (assembly GCF_019279795.1). Lineage (NCBI taxonomy): Eukaryota > Metazoa > Chordata > Ceratodontiformes > Protopteridae > Protopterus > Protopterus annectens. Next base: position 118,781,624 of record NC_056747.1, on the reverse strand, counting down.
ATTCATTCTACATTTTACAAGTTTCTAACTTCTCACATCGACCTTTTTAGAAGTTTCTTACTTTATGTAGTTCATTTTTTTATCACACTTTTTAATGCATTTTTAATACATTTGTAATACATTTTTCATTATATAGGTATCCATGAAGACTTTTTAATGGTTATACTCTTTTATATACAAAGATTTCTGGTGACATTTTCAATTAATTTTCTTATATGTTTTTTATATGTTTTTTATTGTTGTTGTGGACCTTTAAGATTTGGGTCTTTTGTTATTAGTTTGTTCATATCAGCTGACAAGTTTGAAATGCTACATGAACTGTAACTTTTAGTTGTTTAGTTGTCTGATGAAGCGATATGAATTATCGTGAAAGCGCTTACGTTTTTTATTTTTTATTCTATAAATAAATACAAGTTTGTTAGTGCAAGACTGGTGCATTTTGTTTGTTCTAGAGTCATGGAGGTAATGGGGAAGGGAGTAACTAGACCCCAGAAGCACAAAAGGTCAGTAAATTTTTTCCGCAGTTTAAAGAGGGGGATCATTTTGATAGTTTCATTCATATGTCTGAGAGGGTATGCAAACAGTATGGTGTTGACCAAAGGCTCTGGGTATGGTTCCTGACCCCCTTACTCCATGGTAAAGCTGTAACTGTTTTGTCAAAAATGTCTGATGTTGCATGATGTTCTTTGTGTTTCACTGTTGCAGTCATTACATTTGGGTAATCTTCTGGCAGGTTGCCCTCAGTCGGCCTGATTAGCAAAGTCTTGGGTCCTGCGTCGGTTGCTGTCCCTTCTTCCATGACATCAGGTCGTCAGGGGTATAAAACATGCAGCCGACACCATTACATCATTCTTCCTTGCCGCATGGTGCCCGAAGCAGAAGCAGTTTGCAAGTGCCGATCATTTTCGAGTTTCAGAACCAAAGTCTTCAACTAAAAGCTAAGTACCCCGTTGGGGAAACTTTTTCTTGCTCCTTACCAATGTCAGTAAAAGTTAATAATTGTATTACTTCTGGGAAGCAAATACCCCATAAGGATTTTCATTTGTACTGTATCCCTTGCTTAGGCCCTGACCACGACGTACGTTGCTGTCGGTTTTGTGCTTTATTTATTCAGCGCACTATCCGTCGTCGGTACATTTTTGTTTCTAAATATTTCTGTTCTCGGTTTAATTATCCAGAAATTACGTCGGTTAGCCATCCGACTACCGGAATACCAAAAAAATGCAAAGAAAAAGACAGAGACAGGCCGTTGAGGTCCAAAACTGCCGACGATGCTTCTCCTAAGCCAGTCGCCAGTTCACCGGTACTCAGTGAGGTGATTTCGCAGCCCCTGATACCCCCTACTTCTGATTTGCAGGCCTCCACTGAGACCCATTCGGAGTCCGGTATGCAGCGAGATGCTTCACCTATGGAACCCGAGGATGTCTCTACCTTGGATGAGTCCAGAGCCGCTGTGCAGGCACCGGCTTCTGAGGGTGTATTCAGGCCTACAGATTTGTATATAAAACTGACACCACCTTCAATATTAAGGTCAAAATCTCGATATATGTCCAAAAAAATGACGCCCAGGCCACATGTTCAGGCCCCTATGCCTAAAAAACAAATGATCAAAATGGCTGAAGATTTAATTACTCTAATTAGGGGTAGTCAACCCCCCCCCCCCCACTTCTAAGAGGCCTAGGGCTGAACTTGACTATGAATCTTCTGAACAGGGCTCTGTTTCTTCTGACTCTTCTAATGAACAGGATTTGTCCATCCCTACTTATGAGGACTCTGATGCAGAGGATTCCATTCCTTCTGCTTCTCCCCCGAGGATTTTTTTTTTGGGGGGGAAACTTTACATACCTTAAAGGAGCATTTCCACTGGAAAAGTCAGGATTTCTCTGAATCCAAAAAGAGGCTTAGGGATTTCCTTCTTCCTCAGCATAGGCCTTTGGCTATACCTCCTGTACTAGACATTGTTGATGATGTGTTTTCAGAATCCAGTATGGCCCCTGATTCCCTGCCTCCAGCCCCTTGTAAGCCAGACAGATACTACAGGGTTCCTGACTCCCACAAATTCCTTTTCAAAAATCCTGTTGCGGACCCTGAAACAATTTCTCAGGGGCTCAAGGGCATTAAGGCTTCTACTGCTAAAAATCCTACCCCTTCTAATAGAGACTTCAGGGCGCTGGATAGATGGGGTAAAAAGGTTTATACTTCTGCAACCTTGGCAATCAGGGCTTTAAACTGTCAATTTCATATGCTAAAATATCAATAGCATATGATGGGATGGCTTAAACAGAAAATTATGTTGATTTCTGACTGTTTGGGAAATAAGGATTTACAGGATTTACTGCATTCAGCTGAACAAGTTGGAAAACATACTTTACAATGTGGTTTTGATTCTTTGGAGGCCTCTTGCAGGGCTGCTGTTACTGGGTCTGTGCTTAGAAGCCATGCTTGGCTTAAGGAGCAGTCTCTGCCTGATCATGTTAAAGCAAAATTGTTGGATGCTCCATTGCAGCAGGACCGTCTGTTTGGCAAGAAGGCTGAAGAAGTTCTAAAAAAGATGGAAGATAAAGCTAAATCTACGCAAACTGTGAAAGATTTCTTACAAGTACAACCTTCAAGATTTAGTAGGCAAAGGCCTATTAGGAACTGGTCCTTTCCAGTTCCTTCCAGAGCCACTCAAGCCAAATCCAGACATTCCAAAAGCACCAGGTTTCAGTCCCAAGGGGCTTTCAGAACTAAGCAATGGGGTGCTTCCTCTTCCAAATCTGGAAATAACAAGAATCACCCTATGGTAAAACAGTCTCAATGACTTTCCTTTAAAATTACCAAGCACTTACCTCTTAGCCGCCTCTTTGGGGGGAAAACTGACTCTTCATGCAAAAAACTGGCAACTTATAACCCAGGACAAATGGGTTTTAAATATAGTGTCCCAGGGATACAGATTTCATTTCCACACGTTACCAACTCCAAATGGATGGCCAGACCTGCCCCCAAATCAGTGGGCAGAGGCTCAGAAACAAGTACTTTCCCTCCTAAACATGGGGGCTATTCAACTAGTACCAGAAGAGGAAAAGGGACAAGGTTTCTATTCCAGACTTTTCCTGGTTCCCAAAAATGACAAATCATGGCGTCCAATTCTGGACCTGTCTACTCTGAACACATTTCTGGACATTCCAAAATTCAAGGTGCTGACTCTTCACCAGTTACTTCCTATGCTAGGCAAAGATGCCTGGTTGGCAACTCTAGATTTAAAAGAGGTTTACCTGCATATCCCAGTCAGGGAATCTTGCAGAAGATGCCTCCGCTTCAAAGCAGGCTACTTGCATTATCAGTTCTCTGCACTGCCCTTTGGCTTATCTACTGTGCCCAGGGTATTTACAAAGTGCCTGGCTCCAGTAATTGCATTTTGCAGGCAAAGAAATATTCAAATATATCCATACCTGGATGATTGTCTAATTCAGGCAGAAAACAAGGCCATTCTTCTAAAAAATCTGGCATTTGTAAAAAGGGTTCTAACTTGTCTAGGGTACACCATAAACGAAAAGAAATCTGGTACCCCTCTCAAAAAATTACATTCCTGGGTGCAAGCTTGAATACAACTGCCCAGATGGCTTTCCTTATGCCAGAAAAGCAACTTCATTTGGTGACTTACTTCAAACAGGTGGCCACAAAAACCCTGCTATCTGAAAGACAAATACTGCAAGCATTGGGGTTCATGGCCTCCTGCATTCTTCTAATTCCATATGCAAGACTGCATATGAGGAAACTTCAGTGGTACTTAAAAAGTTTATGGAGTCAACATTTTGTCACAGCCTGGAAACAATGATTTCTATCATTCCTTGCCTGCAACTAGAGTTCCTGTGGTGGGCAGAGGCCTGCCACCAAAACAAGGGACTGCCATTCACACCACCCCATGCCCCCAAAACCCCAACTACAGACACATCAGACTGTGCATGGGGGGGCTCATCTGGCAGGGAAGTGCATTCAGGGCAAATGGAGCCCAAATCAAATGCACCTTCATTTCAATCAAAAAGAAATGCTAGCTGTACAGAATGAACTGACAGCCATCAAGGACTACCTTCATCCAGGGCAACTAATGGTAAAGATGGACAACACCACAGTTATGTGGTACATAAACAAGCAGAGGAGTACACATTCCTACCCCCTCTGCAGACTAGCCATGGTATTGTGGAACATGGCCTTGAGATATCAAGTACAACTACAAGCTCAATTCCTGCCAGGAAAGCTGAATATTTTGGCAGACAAACTAAGCAGAAATCTCATGGACCCACACGAATGGAAACTGGAACCACGGATTTTCAACATGTTGATACACAAATGGGAGAGCCCCGACATAGATCTTTTTGCCTTACCCCAGAACTACCAGTTGGACAAATTTTGCACAAGAACTCCTCACAAAAAAGCCTGGAAAGTGGATGCTCTGTCCTTCAGCCAGGAAAAGCTATCACTCTATGCCTTTCCCCCTCTGCCTCTGCTCTCCAAAGTTCTACTAAAAGTCAAACAGGACAAACCAAAAATGTTTTTGATTGCTCCAGACTGGCCTCACCAACACTGGTACCAACTCCTACGCAGTCTGTCACAAATTTCTCCATGGCACCTGCCTCAGACACCTTCCTTACTGTCTCAGCAGAACAACCATATTCTGCACCCTCAGCTCCAAACATTGAATCTTGCAGCTTGGCTAATCACTTAAATTCCCCCTTAGCATCCCTCAGCAAACCTGTGATGGATGTCATTTTGGAGGCAAAAAGACCTAGTATTAGAAAATCTTATGCTGACAAATGGAAAAGATTCTTTGCCTGGAATCAATCTAAAGGGATAAGCACAGCAGTGCCCAATTTACCTCAGATTTTGCAATACTTAACTGAGATGCTTCACAAGGGCCATGCTTTTTCTTCCATAAGAATCCATGCCTCAGCCATTTCAGCTCATTACAACACAGACCCCCCCCCCCCTCGTCTCTCATCCTCTGCTAAAGCAGTATCTCAGAGGGGCCAAAAACCTGAGGCCACCCAGGAGAGCTCCAACCCCTGCCTGGGACCTTAACTTTGTATTGGAGAAACTCACTCTCCCTCCTTTCGAGCCAGCTGCTACTGCAGACTTAAAATTTCTTTACTGGAAAACAGACTTCCTTTTAGCAATCACTTCGGTTAGAAGGATTTCTGAATTACAGGCCCTTATGTCAGTGGAGCCTTTCATCATCTTTCATGTGGACAGGGCATCACTCAGGACCAACCCATCCTTCATGCCCAAGGTGGTATCCAGTGTGGCTTTTAATCAGTCCATTCATTTGCCAACTTTCTTTCCCAATCCACAGAACAAGGGGGAGCGGATTCTGCATTCATTGGATGTACACAGACAACTTAGATTTTACTTGGAGAGGACTAAATCTCAAAGAAAATCTGAACAACTGCTGGTAGCATTTGCTGCAGGGGCAGAGGGAAAGGCTATTTCAAAGCAAACCATTTCCAAATGGATAAGCCATTGATTTCATTTCTGCTATAAGCACCATGGAAAACCTATCCCCCAGGGGATCAGATCCCATTCCACCAGGGCTGCATCTACTTCTACAGCCTTTCTCAGAGGTGTTCCTACCAGGGATATTCTAGAAGCTGCTACCTGGAGTTCAGTTCATACTTTCACCAAGCATCATCATTTACCAGTATTCTCTAAATCCAGAGCTGGCTTTGCCACTGCTGTTTTGCAGGGCCTTATAGCCGGCCCCAATGCTGTATAAATCCATCCTCCCAACCATAGCTTTGGGAATCTACCCAAATGTAATGACTGCAACAGCGAAACATGAAGAACATAGTACAGTTGTGTACACTTGCCATAAATGTAGATGTTCAAGTGTATTCACTGTTGCAGTCCTGGTTACCCTCCCTCCAGCCGCCTGTTTTTTCTCTTACTATGCCTCTAATTTCTTTTACTACACTAAAAGCCTTTTTGTTGTATTTGCTTTTGTTTGGAGGTATATTTTTGTGTTTTAAATTATTTATATATATTTTGCTCCCAATTTGGGGGGCACCTGACATCTGGGGCAAGAAAAACTGATGTAATGGCATCAGCTGCATGTTTTATACTCCTGACGACTTGATGTCATGGAAGAAGATACAGCAACCTACGCAGGACCCAAGACTTTGTTAATCAGGCTGACTGAGGGCAACCTGCCAGCAGATTACCCAAATGTAATGACTGCAAAAGTGAATACACTCGAACATCTACATTTATGGTAAGTGTACACAACTGTACTTTTTAATTATACTGCTGTTAAAAATCACTTATTAGAATTGTTTAAGCTAACACCTGAAATGTATAGGAAAAAGTTTTGTGTGCATAGACACAAGGCAGATGAAAGTGTGTGTGAATATGTTGCTGAACTGGGCACTTATTTCCATAGGTGGGTTAGTGGATGTCAGGTCACCACCTTTGAAGGTCTGGCAGACCTTTTGGTGAAGGAACATGCCCATAGCACTTTGCCTGAGGACATGAGGATCTGGTTAGCTGATAGACAATGTGCTACTTCAGATGAGTTGGGGAAGAAGGAAGACATATGCCTGGCAAGCAGGGCAGCTCTGCACAGGAAAGGGACCCCCAGTACTCCTCATGGGTCTAAAGGAACCCATGGTGGGCAGCACAGACTGCCCCAACAGAATCTGCCAGTAGCAGGGGAAGCCACTAGTCCAGGTACAAGTCCAGGATCTAGGGTTAAATGTTTTGAATGCAACCAGTGGGGCCATGTGGCATACAGATGTCCATGGAGGCAAGGTGGGGAACAAAAGTTGAGGGAGCCAGTAAGTGGGAAAGACAAAATGCCAATAGTAGGTTGTCTTGGGACAACAAGGGTACCAAACTACCCCCAGAGGTTATATCCTATTGTAGTGAATGACAAAGAGGCCATTGCCAAGAGAGACACAGCCTCTGATATACCCATTGTAAAGCCTGCAATGGTTACAGAGGAGCACTACTTGCCTGGGCAGTCTACTCCAGTCAGGGCTTTAGGAGGGATGCCATTCCAAATACCTTTTGTCTAGGATTCACCTTGACTGGGAGGGTGGAAAAGGAAGCCAGCAAGTAGGTGTGTTTGAGGATATACCTGCAGATGTCCTGATAGGGAATGATTTTGATAGTGCAGTACCCTGTGCTTGTGCAGTTACACGCAGGCAGGCTTGGAGACAAACAGGTAAATCTGGTAGCCTGGGGGAGACCCAGAGAGACTGCATCCTTGCAGCCAAGTCTGGTGAGGTGGTTACTTCAGGGAGGGAGCTACCCTGTAGCAGTAAGACTAAAGGTGAGCCACAGCTGCTTGGGGGTACTGATGGTCCTTTGGACAGAGTGACTGCAAAGATAGTGGTGAGTAGGAGTACCCAGGCTGACAGTGAGGCACCACGGTCAGAGGATGCCAGACTTTATGTGGAAGGGGAGCTGGGAAGGGTTATAAGGAGAGAGATGAAACAGGCTCAACTCTCAGACCCTACATTGCAAGGCCTAAGGCAGGTAGCTAGGGAGGCACCTGATTCTCAAGGAAAGGGGGAATCTGTATACTGGGACAAAGGGTTACTGTAAAGACAGTGGACCCCTGAGGGAGGGCTAGAAGGTGAGAGAGTACAGCAGTTGGTAGTGCCTAGAGCCTACCATCTGGTGCTTCTAGCCATAGCCCATGATATTCCCATTGCAGGTCATATGGGCATAAAATCTACAAAGAGGTGTATTATGCAGAACATCTATTGGCCTGGAACTTCCAGAGATGTAACAGGGTACTGCAGGACCTGTGAGCAGAGCCAAAAGGAAGGAAAGGCAGGAGACAAGGTGAGAGCTCTTTTATTGCCTTTGCCTGTGATTGAGGAGCCATTTTAGGGGGTTACTGTGGATATTGTGGGTCCTCTGAGTACCCCAAGTTCCACAGGGAAAAAGTATATCCTAGTGGTAGTGGATTATGCTACATGATACCCTGAAGCAGTGGCTTTGTCCTCCATTGAGGCAGAGACGGTGGCAAAAGCTTTGTTAGAGATTTTCAGCAGGGTGGGTTTCCCAAAAGAAATACTGACTGACAGAGGTGCCAATTTCATGTCAGACCTGCTAGTTTGTTTGTGAAACTCCTGTGGGATGAAGCACATGAAGACTACCCCCTACCATCTCCAGACTAATGGTCTTGTTGAGAGGTTAAACTCTACAATCAAGTCCATGCTACAGGCATTTGCAAATCAGTTTAAGAGGGAGTGGGACAAATATTTGCCCCATCTGTTGTTTGCTTACAGAGAGGTTTCCCAGGAATCCACAGGTTTTTCACCCTTTGAGTTGCTGTATGGGCATAGGGTGAGGGGACCGAAAGATTTAATTCAAGATGAGTGGGAAGGTGAGTGTGAGTCTCACAAGGAGTCTGTTGTGGCATATGTTCTAAACCTCAGGTCAAGGCTCAGGGAACTCATAGGCTTGGCCCAGGAGAACCTGGCAGAAGCCCAACAACATAAATAGGTAAGTTATGACAGGAATGCTTGAGCTAGAGAGTATGCTGTGGGGCAGTAGGTAATGGTTCTCATTCCTGTCAGACACAACAAGCTGCAAGCAGCTTGGGAGGGACCCTACAAGGTGGTAAGAAAGATAAGTGATGTTAATTACATGGTGTAACTGCTAGGCAGAAGGCAGGGGCACAAATTGTACCATGTTAACATCATGAAACCTTACCATGATAGGGAGGCCCTTGTGCTGAGCATTTGCAGTGAATTGCAGGAGGGGTCTGAGGGAGATCTGGGGACGGGGCTCCTCAGTGAGGCTCGGGCTGACACCTTGGTGGAAGGGGTAGCAATGTCCCAGCAACTATCTCCTACCCAGGTTTGAGAAATCCGAGCAGTGTTGCAGGAGTTTGAGGACATGTTTACTGGGAAACCAGGGTGCACCCACCTGGGGCAGCACCAGGTGGATACAGGACCCCAAAGGCCCCTTATAGAGTGCCTGAGAGAGTCAAATAGACTCTGAGGGAGGAGGTACAGGAGATGTTAGAACTAGGAGTGATTCAAGAGTCCAACAGTCCCTGGGCCTCCCCAGTGGTGCTGGTGCCAAAGAAGGATGGCAGCACCAGGTTCTGTGTGGACTACAGGAAATTAAATAGTCACACAGAGTCAGATGCTTACCCCATGCCTAAAACAGATGAGGCCTAGAGCAGCTGGGTGGGGCTAAGTATCTTACAACCATTGATCTTACCAAGGGTTACTGGCAGGTGCCCTTGACTCCCAGTGTTAGAGAGGTCAGCCTTTGTGACTCATTTTGGCTTGTATGAGTTCACAAAGATGCCCTTTGGGATGAAGAATGCCCTAGCAACTTTCCAGAGGCTGGTAGATCATATCCTAGCAGGAGCAGGAGGGTTTGCCCTTGCTTACCTAGATGATATTGCCATCTACAGCCATTCCTGGCCAGAGCACCTTCAGCATGTCAGGGAGGTGCTGGGCAGACTACAGAGGGCAGGGTTGTCTATTAAGTCGAGGAAATGTCAGGTGGGTATGGCAGAGGTCTCCTTCCTAGGACATAGAGTGGGGAGTGGTAAGATAAGGCCAGAACCTGCCAATGTGGAAGCCATTCAGGCATGGCCAGCACCTGTTACCAAAAAAGCAGGTGAGGGCATTTTTAGGGTCAGCAGGGTACTACAGAAAGTTTGTCCACAGTTATAGTACCATAGCTACTCCCCTCACAGAACTGACAAGGAAGAGCAGGTAAGGTAGTGTGGACCCCAGCATGTGAACAGGCATTCCAGAAGCTTAAATAAGCTTTGGGAGGACCCCTGTGTTAGCCAGTCCAGATTACAGAAAATTATTTGTTGTGCAGGTGGATGCTTCAAACCATGGGGTGGGGGCTCTACTTAACCAGATTTTTTCAGAGAGGGAAGAACACCCAGTGGTTTATCTCAATCATAGGTTCCAACCCAGGGAGGAATGCTATGCAGCAGTAGAAAAGGAATGTCTAGCCATAGTGTGGGCACTGCAGAAACTTCCACCTTATCTGTATGGAAGGAAATTCACTGTTATGACACATCACAACTCCTCAACATGGATAAAGAGAGCCAGCCAGCAAAATGCCAAATTGCTAAGATGGAGCCTGGGGTTGCAAGCATATATGTCCATGTAGCACCACAGCGGGATTAGCAATGCCTGTGCAGATAGGCTCTCAAGACAGAGAACAGGGTAAGGTATGCTCATATAGACCTAACTCCCTCAAGCAGCATTTCTCAAGGATCACATGAAAAACTAGCTTGAGTTCTACAGGGGAGGATATATGTGAAGATTGGGTGAAGATAGATGAAGGCTGCCAGCCTATCCGGATAGAATTTTGGAGATAATTCTGTCATCTGTAAATATTAATGTAAACCACAGGCTTGTTGTCTTAAATGGTAAAAATAGTGTTACATGTGGAACTGAAAAAAATGTAACAACAGTGCATTCTACTAACCAAGTAAAGCATGTTGTGACCCTTTGATGTTAAAACTCGTAGCCAGTAAGTCTAGAGTGAGGCATCCTGCCTATTGTTTTAAGGCCAGAGTTAATGGCCAGAATTTGCATGCATAAATGCCCTTTATTGCTCTGGTTTCTGCCCAGAGGTGAAGAGTGTAAATGTAGTTTATGTTAGCCTGGGAACCCAGGGAAGTATGAAGAATGATGTAATGTGAACCAGGAATGTGATTTTAAAAACAGAGAATCAGAGAACATTAAGCATTTTTGTCTTGACCATCCAACTCACCAGCACTGTCTTCTCTATATGTAAGTTTATCTTAGACTTGTGTTTTACTTAGAAATAGCTAAAAACTAGAAAGATTAGGCTAAGTGTTTTTCTGTGATGTCAGAACTGTACTACTTAGTTATTTTAAGTATTTCTCTCTGATCTCTGAACTCTTGACTAGCACTGTGTAGTAAGACGTATCGTCTTGTGTTTTGACTATTTGTTACTAAATATTTTTTAAAAACTTTCAACTGTACCTGTTTTTGTAGAGATAATTTAAGCTCTTTAGAGTACTTGCATGCCTTTGGTAAAATTGTACAAAGCCACTTCAGTAGCTTTAGCCCTGGGCTATACTACCAATTGGATAATAATATTGCACTGTAATAATTGGACACCCTTTTAAGGGCCTTTGAGTAGCTGATAAATATTACTGGGTGGTGGCAGCTGGTTCTACCGTATAGTCTGGGAAAAAGGGGCACAGCTGAAGAACCTGTGCCAGCCTTCCCCAGAAGTGTCTGTGTGGTTGTATAAACTCTTCTCAAAGTGTGTGTGTGTGTGTGTGTGTGTGTGTGTGTGTGTGTGTGTGTGTGTGTGTGTGTGTGTGTGTGTGTGTGTGTGTGTGTGTGTGTGTGTGAGCTACTTGGGCAGGGACATGAAGCACTGGTTGGACAGAGAGGGTGCTGGAGGTTTTAGCTTGCCCACTAGGCTGAGATCTGGACCCTATAGCTGTGCCAGTGGGGAGTCTTATTGGGAACCTGGAGAACAAGGGAGCGACCAGCCCCAGACTGACTGTGATCTCTGTGTGCTCTTAAGGGAAATTGCACTGTACTGTGTGTATTTGTTATGCTTTCCTCATATATGAGTTGCCCCTCACTGGTGTTAGTGGTGAGGATTGAGGCTCCTTGATTGCTGGGCCAGGGCACGGACATCACAATCCATTTATACGTTTTTGATTTATTCCAAATGTTCTTTAAAGAGTACATAGGGAACACTTCACATGACCTCAAATTACAGCTGTTACAATAACTGGTACAGACTAATAAATGGCACATAGGCTAACTACATAAAGAAAACATTGCAGTCTGACTACACTTTTGATACTTCCAGGTTATTTGGCAGCAGCTACAATATTTTAGGATTGCTTTCAATTGTTTAAGCCCCTTATTTGGTACAAGGTAGCATACTAACCCATTTACTTAAAGACACCTACATTTGATCCTAACATGCAGAATGTTACATAGCTTCTGAAAATACTAATACGATTCATGACAAAACTACTACATGAAGTTATAAACTGGCAGCAATGTACAAAATGCCATTCAAATGACTTACAGTCATCTAAAGCCAAAGGTACCTACTTTAGAAAAACAGCATGCCTTTATCAAATTTTCAACTTTAAAGTCTTCTTCTTCTTCTTCTTCTTCTTTCAGCTGCTCCCGTTAGGGGTCGCCACAGCAGATCAACTGTTTCCATTTTCTCCTGTCCTCTGCATCTTGCTCTGTCACACCAACCACCTGCATGTCCTCTCTCGTCACATCCATAAACCTTATCTTAGGCCTTCCTCTTTTCCTGTTACCTGGCAGCTTCATCCTTATCATCTTTTGCCCAATATACTCTGCATCCCTCCTCAGCACACGTCCAATCCAACATAATCTTGCCTCTCTGGCTTTGTCTCCAAACCTTCCAACCTGGGCTGACCCTCTAATATACTTATTCCTAATCCTGTCCATCCTCATCACACCCAGTGCAAATCTTAACATCTTCAACTCTGCCACATCAAGCTCTGACTCCTGCCTTTTTGTCAGTGCCACTGTCTCCAACCCGTATAACATAGCTGGTCTCACTACCCTCTTGTAGACCTTCCTTTTCACTCTTACTGGTACTCGTTTGTCACAAATCACTCCTGACACTCTTCTCCACCCACTCCATCCTGCCTGTGCTCTCTTCTTCACCTCTCTTCCACACTCACCATTACTCTGAACTGTTGATCCCAAGTACTTAAACTCATTCACCTTCGCCACCTCTACTCCCTGCATCCTCACCATTCCTCTATCCTCCCTCTCATTCACACACATATATTCTGTCTTAGTCCTGCTGACCTTCATTCCTCTTCTCTCTAGTGCATATCTGCACCTCTCCAGGGTCTCCTCCACCTGTTCCCTACTCTCACTACAGATGACAATGTCATCTGCAAACATCATAGTCCACAGGGACTCCTGTCTGATCTTGTCTGTCAACCTGTCCATCACCATTGCAAATAAGAAAGGGCTCAGAGCTGATCCTTGATGTAATCCCACTGCCACCTTAAATGCATCCGTCACTCCCATCGCAGACCTCACCGCTGTCACACTACCCTCGTACATATCCTGTACCACTCTTACATACTTCTCTGACACTCCCGACTTCCTCATACAATACCACAACTCCTCTCTAGGCACCCTGTCATATGCTTTCTCTAAATCCACAAAGACACAATGCAACTCCTTCTGACCTTCTCTGTACTTCTCCATCAACACTCTCAGAGCAAACATTGCATCTGTAGTGCTCTTTCCTGGCGTGAAACCATACTGCTGATCACTAATCATCACCTCCCTTCTTAACCTAGCTTTCACTACTCTTTCCCATAACTTCATGCTGTGACAGATCAGTTTAATCACTCTGTAATTACTACAGCTCTGCACATCACGCTTATTCTTAGAAAATCGGTACCAAAACAATTTTTCTCCATTCCTCAGGCATCCTCTCACCTTCCAAGATTTCATTAAACAATCTAGTTAAAAAACTCCACTGCCATTTCACCTAAATACCTCCATGCTTCCACAGGTATGTCATCTGGGCCAACAGCCTTTCCATTCTTCATCCTCTTCATAGCTATCCTTACTTCCTCCTTGCTAATCCACTGCACTTCATGATTCATTATCCGCACATCATCCAACCTTCTCTTCCTCTCATTCTCTTCATTCATCAACCCCTCAAAGTACTCTTTCCATCTGCTCAACACACTCTCCTTGCTTGTGTGTATGTTTCCCTCATTATCCTTTATCACCCTTACCTGCTGCATATCTTTCCTAGCTCGGTCCCTCTGTCTAGCCCATCGGTACAGGTCCTTTTCTCCCTCCTTAGTGTCCAACCTTTTATACAACTCTTCATATGCTTTATCCGTAGCCTTCGCCACCTCTCTCTTTGCCATGCACCTCATCTCCTTATACTCCTGTCTACTTTCTTCATCTCTTTGACAATCCCACTTCTTCTTTGCCAACCTCTTTCTCTGTATACTCTCATGTACTTCTTCATTCCACCAGCTCTCCTTGTCCTCCTTCCTCTTTCCAGATGTCACACCAAGCACCCTTCTAGCCATCTCCCTCACTAGCTCTGCTGTAGTTACCCAGCTATTTGGTAACTCTTCACTGCCACCCAGTGCCTGCCTTAACTCATCCCTGAACTCCACCTCACAATTACCCTTTTTCAATTTCCACCATTTGATCCTTGGTGCTGCCCTCACACTCCTCCTCCTCTTCTTGATCACCAACGTCATCCTACAAACCACCATCCTATGCTGCCTAACTACACTTTCCCCAGTCACCACTTTACAGTCTCCAATCTCCTTCAGACTGGCCCTCCTACATAAGATATAATCCACCTGTGTGCATCTTCCTCCACTCTTGAATGTCACCCTATGCTCCTCCCTCTTGTTAAAATACGTATTCACCACAGCCATGTCCATCCTTTTCGCAAAATCCACTACTAACTGGCCTTCTGCATTCCTTTTCTTAACACCATACCTACCCATCCCTTCCTCATCCCCTCTGTTCCCTTCACCAACATGCCCATTGAAATCTGCACCAATCACCAGTCTCTCACCCTTGAGCACAGTCATCACCACTTCATCCAACTCACTCCAAAATTTTTCTTTCTCATCCATTGCACACCCAACTTGTGGAGCATATGCACTAACAACATTCATCATTAAATTTTCAACTTTAAAGTAAAGGTCAGTATTTATAGTCATTAGTGCAAATGCAGTAGTGCTATCCCTGATGTTTACTAATGAGCATAGCAAAGGAGAGATTCATAGATGGCATTTACATTAATGCCAAATGCCTTAAGTATAACGGGACACAAATTGTAAAGTGGTTTATACTAATAAGGTGTTCTTGCTATGCATAGTCCATTATCAGCATGCTATGCATATCCCTTGTTAAATGCAGTGCTTTGCCTTTCATAACTGAGTTGCAGTCCATGAACTTGTCCCCAGCCATCCCTTCAGTAGTTTGTCCAAGTATGCACAAACATCAAAATGAAACTGGTCCCTTTATCAATATATCTAAATAAGTACAAGCACCAAAATAAAACATTTCCATACTGATACCTTCAGCAGAATGCCATATGCACAAGTGCCAAAATGAGAAATTTCCCCCAATGAACCTTTCAGTAGTCTGCCCATGTATGTGTAAGCACTACGCTGACTCCAAATGAAACATTTCCCCAATCACCCCTTCAGTAGTCTGCCCATGAATGCATAAGCACTACACTGACTCCAAATGAAACATTTCCCAATCACCCCTTCAGTAGTCTGCCTATGTATGCATAAGCACTACGCTGCCTCCAAATGAAACATTTCCCCAAACACCCCTTCAGTAGTCTGCCCATGTATGCATAAGCACTACACTGACTCCAAATGAAACATTTCTCCAATCACCCCTTCAGTAGTCTGCCCATGAATGCATAAGCACTAGGCTGACTCCAAATGAAACATTTCCCCAATCACCCCTTCAGTAGTCTTCCCATGTATGTGTAAGCACTACGCTGACTCCAAATGAAATATTTCCCCAATCACCCCTTCAGTGGTCTGCCCATGTATGCATAAGCACTACGCTGACTCTAAATGAAACATTTCCCCAATCACCCCTTCAGTAGTCTGCCCATGAATGCATAAGCACTAGGCTGACTCCAAATGAAACATTTCCCCAATCACCCCTTCAGTAGTCTGCCCATGTATGTGTAAGCACTACGCTGACTCCAAATGAAACATTTCCCCAATCACCCTTTCAGTAGTCTGCCCATGAATGCATTCTGTTAAATTGCTGCTTACTAGCATAAGCTCAGGGCCATTTACTTTCTTAGTATGCAAATCAGCTCATTATGGATTCATCTGTATAAATCCTACTGATATGCAAACATGTAACGCCCCTTAGCTGCGTATCAGCTGCCCCTATCGCTTATTCCTTAAGCATATTATGCTTTTGCAATAGGGAGTATGTTTATAAAAGGCCTCTGCATTTACATATTTATCCTGAAAGTCCAAGATTTGCATATCCACATAGTGCCACTCTCCGTTGATTACTGCTACAAAAATGTGAAGCCCCAGACTATAAATACTGGCCATAGCATAATAACACAATCAAGTACCATGCAATTTAGTAGCAAGTCAGAGTATTAACAGCTAAAAATGCCAAGTATTTGGCCTTTGAGCAGATCATAAAAATGGTAGCTTTGACTGTCTATGAATGTAGTATATTTCTTTCTTTCTTTATTTATTTATTTATTTTAAATTTGTCCACCAAGGAGGTCTGACTGGACAGAGCTGTCCATTTTCAGCAGAGGCCCGGGGAGAAAAGCTCCAGAACAATTGCTAACATACTATACATTTACATGAGCATTGTGGTTTACACATTCACTTATAAAAATATAGCCGATAATAACATATGATGGCATAAGATATTTACATAAGCATAGAGGTTTAGACATACAATTAAAAGTATAGCAGGTAGTAACATATGATGGTTGTTCATACAGTATGTTTAGTAGAGGTAATCTTGAAGATGTACTGAAGACAAGAAAGGAAAAACTAAAAAAGGAGGAGAATATAGACCAGGTCATATGAGGTGCAGTGACAATTTAAGGGAAAGCTTTTCAATTTAGTCTAGGGGAGAGTTAGTGGGTATAGATGGGACACTGAGGAGTAGGTGGCAGTGAGTTGGTAAGTAACGTGTGGTAATATACAGTGCATCTGTGAGAGTTTTAAAGAGGTTGGATAGTGGGTAGGGGAAAGGAGTTAGAATATGTCAGCCAGGTGCTAGGTAGTTACAGGTAAAGTGTGATAATATATAGTGCATCTGTGGGAGTTTTAAAGAGGTTGGATAGTGGGTAGAGGAATGGAGTTAGAATATGTCAGCCAGGTGCTAGGCAGTTACAAGTAAAGTGTGATAATATATAGTGTCATGTGTGGGAATTTTAAGGAGGAGTTTGGATAGTGGGTAGGGCAAAGGAGTTACAATATGTCAGTCAGGTGCTAGGCAGTTACAAGTAACATGTGATAATATATAGTGTATCTGTGGGAGTTTTAAAAAGGTTGGATAGTGGATAAGGGAAAGGAGTTAGAATACATCAGCCAGGTGCTAGGCAGTTACAAGTAACGTGTGATAATATATAGTGCATCTGTGGGAGTTTTAAAGAGGAGGTTGGATGTGTGGGGAAAAGAGTTAGAATATGTCAGCCACGTGCTAGGCAGTTACAAGTAACGTGTGATAATATATAGTGCATCTGTGGGAGTTTTAAAGAGGAGGTTGGATAGTGGGTAGGAGAAAGGGGTTAGAATATGTCAGCCAAGCCATGTGCTAGGCAGTTACAAGTAACATGTGATAATATATAGTGCATCTGTGGGAGTTTTAACGAGGTTGGATAGTGGGTAGGGGAAAAAGTTAGAATATGTCAGCCAGGTGCTAGGCAGTTACAAGTCACCTGTGATAATATATAGTGCATATGTGGGAGTTTTAAAGAGGTTGGATAGTGGATAGGGGAAAGGAGATAGAATATGTCAACCAGGTGCTAGGTAGTTACAAGTCACCTGTGATAATATATAGTGCATATGTGGGAGTTTTAAAGAGGTTGGATAGTGGGTAGGAGAAAGGAGTTAGAATATGTCAGCCAGGTGCTAGGCAGTTACAAGTAACGTGTGGTAATATATAGTGCATCTAAGGGAGTTTTAACGAGGTTGGATAGTGGGTAGGGGAAAGTTAGAATATGTCAGCCAGGTCTAGGCAGTTACAAGTAATGTGTGATAATATATAGTGTATCTGTGGGAGTTTTAAAGAGGAGGTTGGATAGTGGGTAGGGGAAAGGAGCTAGACTATGTCAGTCAGGTGCTAGGCAGTTACAAGTCACCTGTAATAATATATAGTGCATATGTGGGAGTTTTAAAGAGGTTGGATAGTGGGTAGGGGAAAGGAGTTAGAATATGTCAGCCAGGTGCAAGGCAGTTACAAGTAACATGTGATAATATATAGTGCATCTGTGGGAGTTTTAAAGAGGAGGTTGGATAGTGGGTAGGGGAAAGTAGTTAGAATATGTCAGCCAGGTGCTTGGTAGCTACAAGTAACGTGTGGTAATATATAGTGCATCTCTGGGAGTTTTAAAGAGGAGAATGGATAGTGGGTAGGGGAAAGGAGCTAGAATATGTCAGCCAGGTGCTAGGCAGTTGCATGACCAAGAGTTGTTTAGGTGGGAAATAAGCTGTTTTTTGAAGATCGTTTTGTTAGGTTGTAACCTGATTTGTAGTGGCAGGGAGTCCAAGTCTTAGCAATGTTGCTAGAATACAGGGAGTCACCAGAGCTGAAATGGCTTTTGCAGACTGCGATTAGTGCCTTGTCAGTGGATCTTAGTTCTTGGTTACTGGAGTAGAGGGTGGACAGATCTTGTAAGGCTGGAGTTTTGTCAGGTTGGTACAGTATTTGATGAGATAGAAGAAGTTGGTTTAGAGCCAAGGTGTTAGGGAGTTCCAGCCAGAAAAGCTGTTTTAGGGCCTGACATTGGTGGGTGTGGTAGGAGGAGTTTGTGGGAAATTTTGCTATTTTGTTGTAGCATACTGACAGCTTGTTTAAATCGCTCTTGTTTAGATTAATTAGGACAGGAGAAGCATACAGTAAGGTAGAGAGAAGATGGGTACGAGCTAGGAGAACTTTACTGTTGCTGGTTAGGAGATTTTTACATCTGTAAAGAGTACCTAGTTTTTTGTTGATTTTGGTTATTGCATGAGCTAGGTGTTTGTCAAATTTCATAATATTGTGCATAATGACCCCTAGTAATTTGGTTTATGTGACGGGGAGATAGGGGTATTATCTGATGCAGAAATAGAGAATGGGGGAGTAGGTGCTGCTACTTTGGAAGGATGCAAGAGCATAAGTTGGGTCTTTTTAGGATTTAGTATTAGCTGAGAGTTTGTAAGCCAGGTTTCAATGGATGTAAAGGCTTCTTGTATCTTGATTTGAAGTTTTTGGAGGGAGAGGGCAGAGTAGATTAAGGTGGAGTCATCAACGTATTGAACCAGGTTTGCTAGGGGGCGGCTTTGTGAAGATTATGTGTAAATATAGTGAAAAGTAGGGGTCCTAGGATTGATCCTTGAGGTACTCCTTGTTTTACAGGAAGTAGAGGGAAAGGGAGTTTTTCCACTGAACAGCTTGCTGGTTTTGAGAGAGATAGTCTTGAAACCATAATAGACTGGGAGTAGTTAGTTTTAATTCTGAGAGTGATGTTATTAGTTTTGTATGGCAGATTGTATCAAATACCTTTGATAAGTCAAGGAAAACTGCAGACACTAGTTGGCTGTTGTTGCATTGCATATTTATTAGGTTACTAAAATGGATGAGTAGAGTGGTAGTGCTATGTTTGGAATCCGTGTTGAGTTTCGGCAAGAAGATTGTTGGAGAGATGTGTTAGGACCTGGGTGTGGATACATTTTGCCAGTATTTTAGCCAGTGGAGAAAGTATAGCTATAGGGCGGTAGTTTGTTAGGTCAGTGGAGTTGCCCCATTTGTGTATTGGTATAATGTAGGAGATTTTCCAGAGAAGTGGGGCCTTTTGTTCTGATATTGATCTGTTAATGATTATAGAGACTGGGTAGGAAATGGCTTTGGTGGCTATTTGTAGGAGTTTGGCAGGTAGTTTGTCTACTGCTAAAGTGGTGGGTTTAAGTTTGGTTAGGTGTCTATAGATGGTGTAAGTTGGTACAGGTTGAAGGGTGAAGGAGTTAACGTTGTTTGATGGGTTATATAGTATAGTGGTGGCTGAGGAGTGTGGGTCTGTTGACAGCTTTAATATACAGTTGGTAAAGAACTCATTGAGGTGGGTGGCTGTGTTTATAGAGGTGGTGTCTATGTTTGGATGAGGAGTTGGTGATTTACCTGGTTGGTGAATACTGTTTATAGCGGCCCAGAACTTTTGTGTGTTGGTATTATGCTTAGTTTGAATTTCACTATAGTATTTTTGTTTGTCTAGTCTGATTTGTTTATTTACAGTGTTTCTCAGTTATAAGAATGTTTGCCTATTAGGAGTAGTTTTGTTTTTGCACCAGGTGTCCCATGTTTTGTCCCTTTGTTTCATAAGTTATCTAGTGCTCTTGGTAAGCCATGGGGCATAGATGGGTTTAGTGCAGCTCTGTCTTGGTGGAGCAAGTTGTTGAGAAGGCTTAAGAAGATAGTGTTGAAATACTCAACTGCTTCATCTAAAGGAAGTGTTAAAAGAGGGGACCAGTTAGAGTGTTTAAGGATTGTATTAAGGTCATCAGCCCTGAAGTTTTTAGTGTATCTGATGTGTTTAAGAGAGCTAGTTCTAGTGAGTTTAGTTTGGTCTCTGATGAAGAAGGCTGGGAGATGGTCGTTTAGAGTATCAGTTAGGATACCGAGATTATGGGTGAAAGATGGGCGATTGGTGAAAATCCAGTCTAGTATTAATTCTTTTTTTGAGGTTTTGTCTACCCTAGTAGGGGTTTGTATAAGCTGTGAGAATCCGTAAAGGTTAATATGATTTGAGGGGTGAGGTGATTTAAGTGAGGTCCAAGCAATATTGAAGTCACCTAGTATAATGGTTTCATGGGGGAGGGTTTCTGATGTCCACTGGAAAAGAGATTCTAGGATTTTGATGTTATCTGTTGGAGGCATATATGATCCTAAGATACTTAGCTGTTTTTGTCTATTTAGTCTTACCTTAGCAAGTAGAATCTCTGAATTATTAAATGCAGGGATTTCTATGTTAAATAGTTCAAATCAACATTGATGTTGTTCTGATATAGGAGAGCGACTCCACCTCCTCTTTTAGCTGTACGGTCTTTTCGTAGTATGTTATAACCAGGAGGAAGTACTTCTTCATTTCTAATGTGTGGTTTAAGCCATGTTTCTGTGAGGAAGATGATGCCAGGTAAGTATAATGCTATGGTTGTGTGAGGAAGATGATGTCAGGTAAGTATGATGCTATGGTTACATGGAGCTCAGTGGTTTTATTAAGGATGCTTCTTAGGTTATGATTTATTATTGGAATATCGGATTTTCTCTTACGTAAACTAGTATTGGTTCTAGGCTGATTCTGGTGATTTGTAGGACTTGTTATTGGACCTGGGTTGGGGTTGATATCACCACTGCATAGCAGGTGAGAGGCAATGTTTATAATGGTTTGTAAGTATTTGGAGAAGGCTAAGTAACTTTGCAGGGATACCCTAGATTTGCTTTGATAATGTAGGAGTTTGTAAGGGTGTAGGTCATAGGTGGTGTGGTTATATGACTGAATGTAATAAAATGTGTATGCATTCCCATAGCAGTAATGCAGTAACATACAGTTTTGCCTTTGTCTCAGTAGTAGTGTATTTAGAGATCAGGATAATCTATCCTTCCACAGGATGCCACACAATGCTATCTGCTGACAAGCAATCATGATATAATCAAATAGATCATTTTTATTTGTGCACTCCCTGTGTTCATCACCAAAACGTTCATCTACATGTTAAGGATATGATCACACCCTCCAGCTAATCAAAACCATTAACCTAAACTTCCTACTTAACATGACAAAGGAAGAAAGGAAGGCTTTACTTATCTAAAATAAAAAGAACCCCAAACATGACAACCTCCTATATCAGACTCCCTAAAGATGAATCTGCTATGAATTATCACCCAGTTGAAAAACTTTATAACTTGAAAAAGGGTCCTTGAATAAGATTAAGCTACCTAAAAATAATTATTAAAGTGTAAACTAAAACATTCTAACATAATTCATTTATTTACTTGCTTGCTTATTTGTTTTGTTAACCTGTTACATGGACTAGTCAACGGACCCTTTTTTAGCAATAACACAGGCCGTCAGATATTAAATGAATGATGCACACACACAAACACACACACACACACACACACACACACACACACACACACACACACACACACACACACACACACACACACACATTATATTAAGTATACATACATTGTATAAATGAAAATCATCAGTAAGCCTGAATAACCAACCTTAAATCCTTTCAGCAGTCTTAAGCATGAAATATTACTCGAGTTAATATAATAGAACTAACTGTTCAGTTGAAGATGCCTGCTTGCATGGGAAAGAATGTAGGATGTTAGTGATACATAGACATCTTCTGTATGATAAGTTAGAAATGCAGTAAATACAAGCCAATCACAGCAGAGAAGGAGAGTTTAGCAAGAAAACATTTTACAGGGAAATCATGATGTACATATCAACCAGCAAGGGTTGGAATTAACTAGATTATGTACGTCCCCCAAACATGGAAGTGTGGATAAGTGTAAGACAGCTTCAAGCAGTTAAATGTATATATAATTGGACGCACCATGGTGTAGAAGGGTAAAGCCCTGACTGTGGAGCAGGTGACCCAGGTTCTATTAGTGGTGTGAGATAAGCTCTCCTTCTATATTCAAATATTACAAGAAATTTACCTTATACAGGGCCAGCAGCATGGTGCTGAAGGGTAAAGCCCTGGCTATAGACCCAGTGATCCAGGTTTTATTAGTGGCTTGGGCATTTGAGATGCTGGCCAGGAACAATAGGAGTGCCCATTCTGAGGGAGGAATGCACACTCAAATCACCTGACTGTCAATCACAAGCAGAGGTCGAAGATGCACAAGGAGGAGGGGCATTATCCTTCAAGGGAACTGTGGAGGACACTGGCTGAATTGCTGCAGAGGTGGGATGATATGTCAGCACATGCTCATTACATGTCACCACCACCATGGACATCAACATGTGCATGCACTGGGAAGTCCTTATCTCCTCACCTGCTCCAAATTTGGGTAAGGTAGAGCCCAGCAGAGGCTAAGACCAGTCCAGCAGACCTGATAAACAAGGAGAAGAGATGGTTAAAGCTGATAGTCTGATGCAGACAGCAGAAAAAAGAAAAAACTTATACCTTTAAAAGTATTACAAGTTACCTCAGAGTAGAAAGTCACCCATGAAACAGCACTTTCATAAGAAACTACAAAAGCCTAAACAAAATCCTGGCAGACGGGTTCAGCATGGACTTCACCCCCCCTCTCACCCCCAAAGGGGCCCATAACCATACCAGAAGAATGTAGAGTCCCTGAAATCACAGACACTCAGGTTAGAACAGCCTTCTCCAAAACCAAAAACACAGCATCAATGGGACTGGACGGTGTCCCAGGCTGCATCCTGCATGAGCACAAAGATAAACTAACCCCTCACCTGGACACACTGTTCAGGCTCAGCCTCTCCACAGGCTATGTGCCCGTGGAGTGGCGCACAGCGATGGTTGTTCTGCTCCACAGAGGTGGAGTCACAGCAGACCCGGGGACTGTCGCCCTATGGACCTGACTAGCATAGTCTGCGGGGCTATGGAGCATGTCATCATGGAACTCATTAGCGGAGACATTGCGAACCTCCAAATGCTGGACCCTACCCAGTTCGGCTTTGTTGGTGGCGGGTCATGCCTTCTAGACCTGGTGAACTTCTTTGAGACAGTTACCAGGGCTATGGGCAAGGGGAAAGGTGGTGCACACGGCCTGCCTGGACCTTGCTAGGGCCTTCGACGCCATTCCCCATTCTGGTATTGTAGACGAACTCGCCAGCCTAAGCATAGACCCCTATGTTGCAAGGTGGGTTGCTGGCTGGCTCACGGATGGAGCCCACATGGTGAGAGTTGCAGGAGCTAGGTCCAACTCTGGACTGGTTACAAGTGGCGTTCCCCGGGGCTCAGTCCTGGGACCCCTCCTGTTCGGCATGTGCTTCTCAGGGATACAGACAAGCACAGGAGGACTCTGGCTGACAAGGTTCACAGACGGCTGCAGACTAGGGGCCATAATTGGCTCTCCGGCTGACACAGACATCCTCCAAAGGGGTCTCACTGAGATGGATGCCTGGTGTCAAAGTCATGGCCTCAGGCTGGGTGCAGGGGGAGTGCATGGTCATCCACTTTGGAAGGGACAGAGTGCCCATGGACTGCAACATGGGTGGTAGTCCCCTAGATACGGAGGATGTGGTAGGGGATCTGGGGACCCAGGTGGATAGTAGTCTCACCTTTGATGGTCATGTTGCCAGGATGGTTCGAGGATCCTTCTGCATGGCCCACCTAGTCACGGGGGGGGGGGGTTCTCATCCAGATCAAAAGAGGTCATTGTGCCCCTCCACTCGTCACTCATCGGACCCATCGTGGAGTGCGGTGCCCCATTTGGGATGTGCCTTGCAGGACACCTACAGCAGGTGGAGGGACCACAGAGGTACCTCACCAGGAGGATTGCTGGCCTCAGGCAGGTGCCCTATGCAGCTCGACTGGAGAAGCTCCACCTGTACTCGGTTGCATACTGCCTACTCAGAGGTGATCTCTGCCTGACATATGGGGCCATGTCCAGCCCAGAGTTGATGGACATGCTCCACCTAAAGAGGGCCTTGTCCCCTCGAGCCACATGCTCTAGGGATCTGGACCTCACCACAACAATGGATAGGACGTGCTGGAGGATTGGATTCCTCTCCCGGAGACTTCCCACGCTTTGGAACAAGATCCCAATCTACATTAGGCGAAGCTCCTCACTAACACTCTTCAAAAGCAGCCTTGACGAGTGGATGGGAGGCGGGGGGTTTACCCCGGGGGTCGCTTTGGCGGCTGTGCTGGACAGGGGCACAGGGAAATGATCTAAGGGGGAGGCGAAAGCCAACACATTCTGGCTAGGCTTATAAATGCCTTCGAGCAGATAGTCTAGTACCTACCTATGAACCTATGAACTTAAACAAGCAACATAATTATATCATCACATTGAAATGAATGGGAATCAATAACTCAAAGTAACAGTAAAAAATGATAACTGGAATATGCGGTGGTCTAGTTCATGTAATACATGTAATTTTGTATTATATGATTTGATAACTCATTTTTTTTACTTGTGATGTTGCATTTCTTATCATAATTTGCTGTTCCTCATATTGATCACTGCTGCAATAGCTATATGGCTTATATCCTGCCAAAAATATACTGGAAGTTCAGCTTCCAAAGCTTCAGGGCACCTTCCATGCACCCAAACCATTAGTCACCTCGAGCTGAGCTGACTAAAAGTCAGGTTTGGGTACCAAGCCCTTCAGAGCTTTCCTAACCCTGAAGAGAGATCCATCCACTGTGGGCTTTCAAGGATTGTCTGTTAGCTAACACTGTTCCATTGCTGGACAGATAAGCTCCCTTCAGATTGAAAAAACCCTCCACTTTGTTTTTTATGCTAGAAAATTTAACTTTTTCTGTAAATGTTTTATATTTTAGCTAAGAGAAAGTGTTTTATTGACTGTAATATGATTTTTATTCACTTTTTAAACAGGAACATCATTTTTTTGTGGTAAAAAGTTGTTAAAACTTATTTTTAACTACTTTTTTTTGGTGGAGAAAGTAGAGTTGTTTTAATTTTTGGGACTGAGGGAAATGTTTAAAGTGCTTTTTACTGTGTGTTACTGGGAAAATGTTACTTTTTACAACTCACCTGTTTTAATGACTATTTCTGCTAAGCTTCCCTGGGAATCAGGCACCTTTTTGACTTAACTATGGAACAACCTACCAGTTCGTTAATTGCATCTTCTTCCAACCATCTAAAAGAAAAAGATTTCTAAACAGCCTTTGCCACTACAGCAGGCCAATATTTTGCCTCAGTTACAAGGTGAGTCTGCTGTGGCCAAAGCTAGTTCGTCAGCCTACTAATCTTTTTCCATGGGTCCTACTGCTGTAGTCACTACAGCCACCATGAACTGGATGCTAAATACATCCTCTGTGGCTATTGGTGTTTCCTTGTCAGGCAGGGGAGAGCCACCCTTGTTGATCCTAGGAGAAGGGGCAGAGAATGCCTGTCTGCTTAGCTAGAAAGCTGTGTCCATCCCAAGCTAGGGGACTGCTGACAATTCTGGCCTGTTTCATCAGGAATTCCTAGATGCAAAAAATAAACATTTTTTTCTCCTGTCCTGATGACACCGGGCAGGAGTAATTTATTGGGCTTAGTTTGGGATTTATTTCAGACACTGACCCTTTCTATATGTCTGGTTCTGGTAAAACAGAGGGATTCTTTTTTCCTGAAAAGATTTAAGAGTTTGAACCTCAAAAGAAACGTGACGAGACAAATGATGTTATGTCTTCACAGATTTATGACTCAGATTCAGAAGGGAGTGTGACTTTGGATAGTCCCTGTGAAGGATTCTCTTTGTCTGAGACTATTTCCAGAATGAATCGGTTGATTCAGTGAAAAAACAGTGATGTTTCTCAGTCCCTCAGAAAATATTATGGTCTGCTACAATGGATGTCCAAAACCTTTGCCTGTTCCTCATCTTCTTTCTGTTTCGGGGGAATGTTTTTTCACCACTTGCTATTTCCCTGACACTCATCCTGCTGCCCCTAAAAATGCAAATAAATTATATAAAGTTCCTCAGTAGTTTAAGCTTTTATATACTAACCCTAAGCCTGACCCAGTAGCTATAGCTTTAGAAAACCCATCTGCTGCTAAGCATTTTGTAATACTAGTTCCCGCCCTTCTGACAAGAATGGGAAGAAATTTGATATGCTTGGAGAACAAGTGTATGCTTCTGCAACTCTTGTTTTCAGAATTCTCAGCTGTCTGGCGTATATGTTGTAATTTATCCTAGCCACTTGTGAGAATATTAGGAATGCTTTGACATCAGTTTCCTTTTATGAGGAGAAACCTGCTTCCTTTTTTGAGGAGAAATCTGCTTTGTGCCATTTGATTTCTACTGTTTCTCAAGTCACTACCTATTTCTTAAAATGCGCATATAGTTTTGTAGATGTCATTAGAACTGTTAGGAGGATGTTTGCCTGGCTGCATTCACAAAACCTCTCTGAGAATGTCAAAAAAGAAATTTTGAATTTTGTCATGGACAGAGAAAGTTTTTGACTTTCTGCTGCAGAATTCTTTAAAAAGTGTGATTAAAGAGAGAAGCTGATTCAAGGAATCTCTCAGATTTTTAGTTCTCATTCTCAAAGTTTACCAGGAGATTCTACACTCTTACATTTAATTCCAATAAAAAGCAAAATAGCCAGTTCCAGCAATCTGCTGGTAAGCAGGCATTTAAAAAAGCAAAAAAATCCAAAACAGGAATCCAGGCACATCGAAGCTAGGTAGTTGAGTTAAATTGTTGACTTCAGTAAACGTATTCTTGTCACTTGTTTCCAAATATTTTGTTATCGGTTTATTAACAGCAAACACTTCATCACCGACAATGGTTCCATCATCCGAAGATGAACCATCGGACATTTTGCCAGCCTCAAAGCTCCCTTGAACCCGCAGTAGGATGGTCTGCACCTTGTTGATGATGTCCTTGAGAGGGACAATGGAATATTTGGAAACAAGTGACAAGAATCCGTTTACTGAAGTCAACAATTTAACTCAACTACCTAGCTTCGAGGTGTCTGGATTCCTGTTTTGGATTATTTGCTTGTGTTTCTTTATTCTGTGTCTGTTCAGGCATTTAAAAAAGCAGTAACAGGGAGGTTCCAAAAACAAAGCAGGTCCCCCAGAACAAAGGACAATATAATAAGTCTGAATGACTATATGTGAGACACCCCAACACCCTGGCAGTCCCTTATTCCTGTGGAAAGTGTAAACCTCCACTTCTCCCTTTGACAACAGACTGTTTCAGACAGATTGGTTCTAAGAGTAATTTATCAAAGCTAGAGATGACAGTGGGAGTCTCTCCCTATTTTCCAGGGGCTTCCTCCTCATCCACCAGAGCAAACTCTTCTTTCCCCTCCTGTCATCCAGCATATGCTGGCTCAGGAGGGTATAGAAGCTGTCCCTTCTGCTCAGTTAAGAGATGTATTTTGTTCAGTGATCTTTCTGGTTCCAAAGAAAGATGCCTCTTTGATTCCAGTTCTGGACCGTTCCTTTCTGAATCAGTTTGTGTTAATAGCCAAGTTCAAAGTGCTGTCACTTCACAACTTGTTACCCCTTACTGAGTTTCCTAGTGACCTTAGATTTAACAGATGCTTTTCATCCCATTTTTATAGATTCAGGGTTCAGGTATTTCTTAAAGTTTTGCATGTCTGGATCACATTACCACTTTTCTGCCTTATCCTTTGGAATAGCCTGTGGGCCAAAGGTATTCACAAAGCATCTAGATCTTCTGATATCCTACTGCAAACTGCAAGGTAGTCACATTTTTCCTTATTTAGATAACGTGCTTATTTTATCAGGAATTTCTCACTTGGGTAAGGAATCTTCTACACAGAGTGGGATTCCAACAGAACATTCAAAAGTCTTAACTGACTCCTTCTCACAGGATTGTTTTTCTGGGGTATGTGTTGCACAACAGTAGAACAAGCAAGATATAAAGTAAAACCACAGTCCATGAGCCGGAAGTGCAACAGCAGAACAAGCAGGATATAAAGTAAAACCACAGTCCACGTGCTGGAAGTGCAACAGCAGAACAAGCAGAATATAAAGTAAAACCACAGTCCACGTGCCGGAAGCACAACAGCAGAACAAGCAGGATATAAAGTAAAACCACAGTCCACGTGCCAGAAGCACAACAGCAGAACAAGGAGGATATAAAGTAAAACCACAGTCCACGTGCCGGAATCACAACAGCAGAACAAGCAGGATATAAAGTAAAACCACAGTCCACGTGCCGGAATACAAACGAAAGCAAAAGAAGAGTGGATAGCGCAAAAAAAAAATGTTTATTACAAACAAAGCTTTCAGGTTAAAAAAACCTTCATCAGTGTATAACAAAAGTTAAAACAGTCTGCTTCAGTTCAAATATCTTTTCTTCAAGAAAAACAGTAAATCTGTATTTAGATCTATTCATCAGCTTTTCCACTCAGACTAACATCTCGGTAAGGGAATTCCATGGGATTCTGGGTCTCATGTCCTCAGTGATACTCATGATACCTTTTGCAAGACTCCACATGAAATAGTTACAAATGTACCAGGAATCTCTATGGTCCCAGCACCAACATGCCTTCATGAGATAGTTACAAATGTACCTGGAATCTCTATGGTCCCAGCACCAACATGCCTTCATGAGATAGTTACATATTTACCTGGAATCTCTATGGTCCCAGCACCAACATGCCTTCATGAGATAGTTACAAATGTACCAGGAATCTCTATGGTCCCAGCACCAACATGCCTTCAGGAGATAGTTACAAATGTACCTGGAATCTCTATGGTCCCAGCACCAACATGCCTTCAGGAGATAGTTACAAATGTACCTGGAATCTCTATGGTCCCAGCACCAACATGCCTTCATGAGATAGTTACAAATGTACCAGGAATCTCTATGGTCCCAGCACCAACATGCCTTCAGGAGATAGTTACAAATGTACCTGGAATCTCTATGGTCCCAGCACCAACATGCCTTCATGAGATAGTTACATATTTACCTGGAATCTCTATGGTTCCAGCACCAACATGTCTTCGTGAGATAGTTACAAATGTACCTGGAATCTCTATGGTCCCAGCACCAACATGCTTTCATGAGATAGTTACAAATGTACCTGGAATCTCTATGGTCCCAGTACCAACATGCTCTCATGAGATAGTTACAAATGTACCAGGAATCACTATGGTCCCAGCACTAACATGCGTTCATGAGATAGTTACAAATGTACCTATAATCTCTATGGTCACAGCACCAACACGCATTCATGAGATAGTTACAAATGTACATGCAGTCTCTATGGTCCCAGCACCAACATGCTTTCATGAGATAGTTACATTGTACCTGGAATCTCCATGGTCCTAGCACCAACATGCCTTCATGAGATAGTTACAAATATACCTGGAATCTCTATAGTCCCAGCACCAACATACCTTCATGAGATAGTTACAAATGTACCTGGAATCTCTATGGTCCCAGCACCAACATGCCTTCATGAGATAGTTACAAATGCACCAGGAATCACTATGGTCCAAGCACCAACATGCCTTCATGAGATAGTTACAAATGTACCAGGAATCTCTATGGTCCCAGCACCAACATACCTTCATGAGATAGTTAAAATGTACCTAGAATCTCTATGGTCCCAGTACCAACATGCCTTCATGTGACAGTTACAAATGTACCTGGAATCTATATGGTCCCAGCACCAACATGCCTTCATGAGATAGTTACAAATGTACCTGGAATCTCTATGGTCCCAGCACCAACATGCCTTCATGAGAAAGTTACAAATGTACCTGGAATCTCCATTGTCCCAGCACCAACATGCATTCATAAGATAGTTACAAATGTACCAGGAATCACTATGGTCCCAGCACCAACATGCCTTCATGAGTATATTTGGCAGTTTCAAGGACGTGCCATTTTACTTTCTTCATGCTAAGCACAGCTTAAAAAGCCACATACATACATGCCTTATATTTTGGATGTAAAAATACTTTCTCCAACAACTATCAAAAAGCTACTATGCAGATTTGAAACATTACATTGCAGTACTGTTTTACCTTAAAAAATTAAAAAAATAAGCTAATAAAATATGAAAGTAATTTAAGACTGTCCACTTTCTAAGCAAAATACCTTCCAGGGTGAGCATTACAGGAGAAAAAAAAAACAGACCTTCCAGGGGTGTAGTGGCCATCTGTCTGAGGTGTTATCATCACAATACCCTTGGGCAATCTTTTATTTCCCCAGTATTGCCCACCCTGTCAGGTATTTTCCTTGACTGTATTATGAAACACACACACACACGACCCACACATGCAGACACACACACACATACGCACACATGAACAGCATATGTAGACACACATTCGCCTGCATGCACACACACACATACACGCACATGCACACACACGCGCACACACACACACACACACACACACACACACACACACACACACACACACACACACACACACACACACACACAAAATGTACAGATACACATGCACACACATGCACACACACAAAACACACAGGATTCCCATTAACATTTCCAAGGCACACTTGCCGAGTCTCAGAATGCTGGCAGATATAAGCAAATAAAAGCTACACAAAAAGTAAAATATGTACAAACCTTTTTTTGTTTGTTTATTTGTGTTATACAATAGTAAGGGACATATTTTACAAAGGTATTAGAAGCACCTACTTCCAGTTCCCCAAAATGCAGTGTTTTTTCCATCCGTGGACAGGTAAATGTTCCTAGTAAGCAGTGTTTTTTCTATCCGTGGACAGGTAAATGTTCCTAGTAAGCAGTGTTTTTTCCATCCTTGGACAGGTAAATGTTCCTAGTAATGAGTACGTTATCTGCCTCAGCACAAAATGCAGTATCAGTGGGTGTCATTCAGAAATGCAGTGCAGCAGTGACTGGCGATGCAAAGAGCATGCACAAAAACATGTTAGCCCTGATGCACATATTAACACTGAGATTGCAATACCTCAGTGAATTCCTCTTATTCTGAGGTACTGCACTCTGAATTAGTAGGAGTGTGCAGCTCAGCCCTCCCCACATCAGGAGAGTGCAGGGTAGCGAAGACGCCTTGCAAAAAAGCTTACAAAATGGTTTAAGGAAGTTTCAAGTTGCATGTTTATGTGAGGTGATCACAGTCTTGTGATTGCAATGTTTAGTACTGCTCACCACTGCATCCTATATTTAATGGAACTGGTATCTACTAGTAACTCTTAGTCTCCATGGTAACTAATGTTTTTACATTGTACAAGCCCTGAGATGGAGGGCGGGGCTAAACCACAGTCTTGGGTCACTATTAGTTTCATTTTGAGGCAATGCTGCCTCAGAACTGAATGCAATACTAGGACTCATTTTTCCCAGTACTGCAGTCATTCCTGGGGTCACATGACCCTAGAGTAAGACAAAAAGGGGAACAGGTTTATAGCGCCTCACTTTGAAGTGTGGAAAGAAATTGCCTCATGCAAAAGCAACCTATTTATTGTAACTATTCAGTAATATATGCTGCAGTATACGTCTGTGTTCTTAGTCAACATTTGTGATGCGTTTTGCTGCATTTCTGTAATATCTCATAGTCAACATATTCTGAAACTTTGCTTTCCTGCCATGAGATTCAGACAATCATCAGATTGTGCATTGATTAAATTTTAGATATTGTATGTATATGTGTGTGTTAGTGTGTGCGTGTGTGTGTAAGAGAAATAGGAAATTATTGTTTTGTAATACTGGATAATATTGGATAACAAGTTAACATCTTTTCCTGGAAATGTCACCTTGAAAACTTCACAGTATGTTCACATTCTGAGACATGAGGCAGTTCACAAAAAAGTATGTCACTTAAGACTCTGATTACTTTTGCTGGCATTTAAAATTTCAAAACCTAAAATGTTTTTAAAGCTCTATTTTTTTAGAAGTTAACATGTAAATGCTAAGAAACTTGAGAAATTCCTTTTCTGCTGACATCCACAGCATCTTTCCAGTAAGCTTCTCTCCGTTATGAAACAATTCTTGCTCATGTTTTGAAAAATAACTAAACCACAATTTTTTGTGTTAATTTCTTTGCAGATATCTATGACAATGATTAAAGTGTACATTTTCTGCAAACCTTGCTGCCAAAACTGGACGAATGAACTTGAGTTGGTGCCTGTACTGTGTACATTTACTGAGAGCCATATAACTTTTTCTAAACACAACCATCTTAATTATTGACTAGGCCAAACCACACTTGGCCGTAAGCCTGGAATGCTTTTCCATTAGGATCTTTTCACTACTACATCTCCATCTATGGTACAAAATAAACAACATTGTACAAAGGAACGTTAAAGGAAGTTTTCTCATCTGTTTTGTCATTTCTTCTTAGCGCTGGATCATCATCTGAAATGATGACTTTAAAAGTGAGTCTGAAAAGAGTGGATACAATTAATTGTGGGCTGAGAATGTAAAGCCATTCAGAGGAAGTGAATTTTTGATCAACAGTGAATGAGTAATCAATCGCCTGGGCAAATCTCAGAGCAATCAGACTTTGCAATAAAAATAGTTACAGTTTGCACTGGAGACTGCAACTTTCTACGTATATTGAAATGCACATGTTGATAAATATGCCTTTCAAATTCTCTTTGGTATGCCTAGAAATACATATTACAGGCTCTGAAGTCCTGCTGAAATCAGCTTCCACAGTATCAACTGAAAAGCCAGTCGAGTCATTCTCTTACACTGTGAATTAGGTGTAACAATGGTTGGTGAAGTTCTGCTTGCAGATGTTAGTCTTAACTTTTTCCCAAAGTAAGCAGAATATACTTTGAATGTTGTTGTGTCTTTCGGCTTTTCCCAGTTAGGGGTCACCACAGCGGAACTCCGGTCTACTAATGATTGGCAGTAGATTTTTACGTGCCAAATGTAAAATAAATCAAATAAAATAAATAGTTGCCAGCCCTGACGCACAACCTTTCAACAAAGGTACGCCCATTCATGCATGTCTCCACACAGAAGACGCTCTAGCTGAGAATCGAACCGGACAGCGTCTTACTGTGAGGCGACAACGCTACTGTAGCACCACCACCGCAGATTATATTTTGAATACCTGTGTTAATTCTAAAAGAGAGGTTACCAATGTGACAGCACTGGATCTTGACCCAACAGGTACGTTTTCAGCCCCACAACCTGCTAAGTTTCAGCACTGTGATACTTTCTTAAACAGCACTCCATCTTGTTAAATACACAAAACAGTTGTTACAACAAATAATATGTTACATATTAACTGCACCTTCCCCCACATACATACAGATATGCATACATAAACAGCACACGTGTTTATGTGAAAATAATATATTTAGAGTTAATGACAAAGAGATAACTTGAGGAATATTCTTGGGTGTAAATAATGCCAGAAAAGAGCAAGTCAAAATTATGATCTCCAGTGGCATAAAAGGATAAAGCTCTGACTATGGCCCAGACTACCTGGGTTCAATTAGCAGCTTGGGCAACTGATGGAGTCGCAGGGAGGGATGGGTGTGCTCATCCTGGGTGGGAGGGCATTCATCAACGATGCTCCCTAAGGGGAGGCATGGTCCAAAGAGGAGATATGCCCTTGGACATAGTCAAGAATGCAGGAGACGGGTAAGGGAGTGGGTATAGGGCATATATAAAGAAACCAACATCCGAATGGATACAAAGATGTCTGAGCCCCCCAGGCCACACTTAGGATCCATGACCAGCCCCAGAAATACCAGAGTAAGTCCAGGGTGTAGGAGATTGGTTGGCAGACCCAGCGTGGACATGGGGCACTGCAGAGCCAGGTCAGTGGAATGATGTCAAGGGAACCAAAAAAAAAATAATGATGTAGGATGAAGTAATAATATTTCATATAACTATTAAATGTAACTACACTGATATAATTAATTTGATTTGAAACCTTTATTAAATCTAAAGCATATGCTCACATTTTTGAAAGTGGATGTGATATTTTTCTTGTGCATTTATCACCAGTGCACAGAGTTTATGGTCAGGAAACCCAGTAGTGTGATAAGCAATGTTCGGGCAGTCATTTTTAAAGTTATTTTCCTTTAGTGTTAATAGTGTTAGTATTGTGAATTGCCTCTAGCATGATTTTGGTTTATGATAATTGTGAACAAAAAAAGTATTTTTGAAATTGCTGTAATGTAAACCTGAATCTTAAGTGTAATCCCCTGATCATTGCAGTGAGTGTCACAAGTCAGTTATAATACAAGACTTGTTACTTTGTATTTATGCCTCAGACAGAGTAAAGCTGTTGTAACACTTGCCATGCATAAGTCATTGAACTCAGCAAATGGTAACACTAGAAACAGTGCAATGTATTCCTGCTGGGACCAGGTTATATTTCGGAAAAAGGTACTATCAACAATAAAGGATTAATTCTTGGGTCAGATATGCATGCACACACTGCTATGGCTGTACGTGAAGTACTTTGTTAAACACAATGCTCTGAAAATAAACAGAAATGCTACGAGTACTCAGAACATCATGTAAGGCTCTAAGCTACAGTGTATTAACGAGTGCTCTTGATTGGTCAGATATTAAATATGTGAGTCATGTACTGGAAATGTTCACTTCCTTTGTTATATCATTTGAGAAAAAATTTACACCGTAAGAGGAATGATGGGAAAAACTGTGTTCCACTGCTCCTAGTGACTGTAAAAAGAGTAAGACGAGTTACTATTGCCCACCTTGGTGAGTGTGAAGCTATAATAGTTATTTTTTCTGTGTGGAAAAAAAAAACAGACTAATGAAGAATGTTGCCTTTGCTACTCAACCTGGTTTCATTCACACATTTGTTAAGTTCCTTCCATTTTATTCAAAACAGACAGCTTTCAGTAATAATGTAACAAAACCGGAAAGTAAGCAGTCAAGAGTATCACCAAGAAATCGCCAAGTGGAGTCAGGAACACTTCCAAACAAATTCTTGAACGCAACTTTATTTATGAAATAAAAGCATTTTCGCTGCTATTCAAAACAAGCAGCTTCCTCAGAAAGAATTTGTACAATAAAACGTTTAGCGCCAAGCAGTAAATACAAATTTAAAAGGGGTGTGTTCAAAATGACATCACTACCTCACAGGTGAATGTTATCTTGCAACGCTTTAAAATACAGACAAAGCAATATTACAATTGGTTAAAAAAATTATTAGTTAGAGACTTTTTACCATTAATTAAAGTAGTCACCACCAAATAGTAAAGAAATAAAAATAACACAGAAAATGATGATTAAAAAATACGACCATAAGAATGGTTTATAGAATCAAAAAACTCTCAAAGGAGATACAGTCCAAATTGCTTGAAACCTAGGGGCTAAATACATTACTATGAATGTAAACTAACAGTGTATTCATATTGAACTTGTTTTGTAAATAAATAAACTACCTTACTTTATATAGCTTCTCATTTTCAGCACCACTGAGATGTTACAATTGTCATTGTAGTTTATTTATTTACAAAACAAGTTCAATATGAATACACTGTTAGTTTACATTCATAGTAATGTATTTAGCCCCTAGGTTTCAAGCAATTTGGACTGTATCTCCTTTGAGAGTTTTTTGATTCTATAAACCATTCTTATGGTCGTATTTTTTAATCATCATTTTCTGTGTTATTTTTATTTCTTTACTATTTGGTGGTGACTACTTTAATTAATGGTAAAAAGTCTCTAACTAATAATTTTTTTAACCAATTGTAATATTGCTTTGTCTGTATTTTAAAGCGTTGCAAGATAACATTCACCTGTGAGGTAGTGATGTCATTTTGAACACACCCCTTTTAAATTTGTATTTACTGCTTGGCGCTAAACGTTTTATTGTACAAATTCTTTCTGAGGAAGCTGCTTGTTTTGAATAGCAGCGAAAACGCTTTTATTTCATAAATAAAGTTGCGTTCAAGAATCTGTTTGGAAGTGTTCCTGACTCCACTTGGCGATTTCTTGGTGATACTCTTGACTGCTTACTTTCCGGTTTTGTTATATCTAGTTTGTCTTGCCGGATTTCGTGCAGTCTGTAGCTTTCAGTAATAATCCCAACATATTACAGTGGGATTGGCATCTCAGCTCAGAGTAACATTCTCATCAGAAAGAAGCGTAGGTTTAAGCGTCAGAGAGCCAGTGTATGTGTGTATATATCTTTTATGTACTGAGCACAGCATCTGTTTACTTGACAATAATGAATCCTGAGAAAAAACATGTCTGTACTAGAGTTTATTATATATGATGTTTTATTAAAAGTTATGTTTAAAAAGATTTGAAATGTATGCACAATTTGTGTCTCCAGTTTATTACTATTTCATGTATTCTATACTGATAAAAGGAGATCTAAGTAGCTTTCATTCAGTACCGCTCTGCTGTCTTGAGAGTATTCGCAAACTATACAGCATAGACTTTTTGTTTAACACATTTACATATGTGGAAGTTGGCTGGAGTTCTGAATTAGCCTGCATTTAGGCCTAATGTGGCTCTGGTTATAACATTAAAAAATTAAAAACATAAATGTTTTCATCACGTCCTGATATTCTGGGCTATGGCAATACATCACTATTATTTCAAGTATTTGACAGTCTACACATAATAAATGCAGTGCTTTTTTCTGTGTTTAGCTACAGCAACAGCACCATGAATCATTGACTTCCTACACTGTCTCTGGAAACTCTTTGTGTTTCTTTTTTGTTGAATTATTCTGATTTGTGCTTTCTGTGAGCTGTGTTAAAGCCCTTTGCAATGAAATATTATCTCACAGAATGCAAATAATTTATAGGGGTCTTGTTACCCATAGACAATTTTAGGACCTTACCAATACCCTAATTAGTGTTAAAGTTCCTGGGTTAGTCCTATAGAAATATCGACAGTCAAAATGCCAAGTGCCAAGAAGTCAAAAAAGAATATTGAAAACACAGAAGAAGAGCGAATTTCAAAAATTGCTTTTCTCCTTTAAACTTCTTTTTTTTTTGGGGGGGGGGGTACCTACCCCCTGAACTTATGTATACCAACTCTGAGATCGCCATACCTCAGAGAAGAGAGAATATTCAGAGAAATGGCTTAGTATATGTAAGGCTGCTCTTTCTGCCATTCAATCCCTGTATTTCTACTGGGTCCCAACATTTCAAATGGTTATCATTAGTTAGTCTAGCAGCTCTAATCATTGGTATATTACTGACACTATCACTTCAAAGACCTCATAAAAACAACTTGCGGGATTTCATATTATTCTTAGATGGGTTTAAGGTAACCCATCAAATGTCACTTTAAAGTCCATGTTATCAAAAACATAATAATAAAATGCAGACTTACAGAAGAAAGTTAAAAAAGTCACTCCCTCATGTGCATCCCCTACACCCTAGGGTTGTCACCTTTTCAAATGCCCAAAGTGGGACATTTTTTGTAGAAATGTGAGATTTTGCAGGATAATACATACCCACGGCCAGTGAAAAGGACAAAACTTCACTTTCTTGCCAAAATAAAAGCTTATTCTCATAGCATTAGAGTTGCTTATGCTATTTCATATAACATTTAGGTGTTTCAGACATAAAATAACTGTTTTATGCAACTACTAAAGAAAACTTAGGAAATATTTTCATCCTAAAATCTCAGGACATTTGCCATTTTTTAGTTTTTTTTGCAGGACACAACTGCCTGAAGAGGGACTGCCCCTCGCAAAGAGGGACAGGTGATAACCCTACTACACCCATGCTAAGTTAATTATACTTAAATATGCAAACTCCAAGATCACAGACTACTGGAAATAATAAAAAAATTCTCCTGTTTCAAGTATTCTGTAATCTAACACTAACAGCCCACCTCCCATACATATTTTTCAAACATATATTTATTTCACAACACATAACTGAACAAAGTGCATTCAAAAAGAATGCCTTTCGACAGTACAAGTGTGACTCTCTTAAATCTATACAGTCGCTTGGATATAAGTAAAACTTTACAGGCCAAAAATGAGCACATAACTGTGATTTTACCTAGTACTGTAGTGTACTCATTCCTGTTCATTATATAAGGATTTATTCATCAACTACTCAATAGAAAAGCATTTCACCTTATTACATGAACTTTATAGCACTTTCCTGATCTTAGAAGGGCACAATTTCAAGATGTAAAAACTATGGGAGGTATCTGGCTAAGAATATTTAAAGGGGTGTAGCCAACAGTGTCACACAAGTAAGAAATTTTCTGAAACAATGCGAGATCTGAATAAGAAATGATGGTTTGTGATGTATGGTAGTGAAAATGGAAATGAAATAAACTGAAAGCTGGAGTGAAAGGTTTCTGAGCAGAAAACTGTCAAGGGAATACCCAAGTTTCCTTGTCACAACTTAGAAACTCCATAAAATCCTGACAAGTATCTGCCATGAGGTGAGATGCCACTCAGTGCAGATGCTAGTGACACAAATCACTTGTCTCTTGCAAGACTCTTGGAGAATTTGGCATCATCATTTCCTGAGTAAGTAGTTGAGTGGTGCCTTTCCTCAGGAAGGGCAGTTGGTCCTCTCACAACGTATTTCATGGTATCGCACCCAGTAACAGCATGTCTGCCATGAACAGATTGCAGCCAATTTATATGGGCTCCTTAATTCCAATACGAAGTATGCTGACGTGGGCCCTCTCCGCAAACAGGAATATGTGATACAGGGTGAACAACTTTTTCTAATCTGAAAAGTGTGGAGGATTCTAATTATGAATTATTATTATTATTATTATATATTTAACTTACCTGAAGCATGGGATAAATTATTATTATATAATTAACTTACCTGAAGCATGGGATAAATCATTAGACAAATCAAAACATTGCCATTCGGTACAAAACTTACTCTTGCTTGCTTGTTTGCATAGAGCTTCTCTTGCTTGGTTATTTATTTGTTTGTTTGTGATGTTTAATATTTAAATAAATCTCTTTCAGGTAGCATTGTTACACTAGTAGATTTGTTTAGTTTTCTCTTCGAATTAAGCCAGTCCAGACTTGCCTTGCACATGTGTCTCTTTAGAAGACTTCCCCTCCTCATGGTGGTGCAGTCAAGCCCTGAATAACAGGAAGGACATCATTTTCCTCTTGTCACATTTCTCTAGCCCCATCTTTCTGACCCTCACATATTTTTTTTCCTAAAAACATGCATTTCATCCTTAAATGAGCAAACACTGCTGCTCGGCTCTGCAGAATGAAGGGGAAATCTTGAGAAACATAACACAGGGAGGAAGGAGATAAAAATAATTTCTTTAAATATTGAAGGAATCTAACCAATTTAAGGAAGAAGAAATTCAGAGGAAGTTGGGATAGGAAGAGAAATTGTCGTTTTTACAAAAAGTCACTTGAAATGTAAGGAACTGTTGAAGGTGAAGGGCTGGGATTTGTAAATGTTAGGAATGAGAGCAGTAAGAAAAGATGCAAAAAACATGTTATACTATACCTGAAAAGGAAAATAATAAAGGTGTCATTTCTGGAGAGGATGCAAGGTGGGTAATAGTGAGGGTGTGGCTAGAAGGAAAGGTCTAGCAGCTAGGAAGCATCTACAGTCTAAGTAAGAATTTGTGGGTTTTCTTTAAGGTTTTTCAAAGTTTTAAAAAAAAAATAAGAAATTTAGAACAGTACGGAGTGGTGAGGGTGTTTTTAACTTGAAAACTGGCTCATCAAAAAACATGATATTTTGGAGAAAAAAAAGTATTGTCTGAGAAGCATGAAGGATGTAATAATGGAGTAGTGGAGGGGGCTTGATGAATATTTTGAAGGCACATCATAAAAAATAGAAGCTATATAGATTTCAGAGAGAAAAAGAGAGAGGATAAAGAAAGCAATTAGGACTGATAGGTTTCCTATAAGTTATTGTTTGAGCTGAGTTTCTTTTCTTCTATTGTCAGTCATGATTGCTGATTCAAGACACCAAGAAACTGGTATTAGTGAATCCTTGCAAACTTATATGCGTATATATATATATATATATATATATATATATATATATATATATACATATATATTATTTATGTATGTGTGTGTGTATATATATATATATATATATATATATATATATTGGTTCGGAAATCTGAACACCGAACAATGTTAATGTCAAATGGAACATTTCAGTGCAGTCGAATGTCAAAAATGTTGACTACACTGAAATGCTTCTACCTACACAACACACTACAACAGTTATTTGCAGGGGGGCAAGCCCCCCTGCGCCCCCCACATCCTCCCTACTTATATATACAAACTCCAAGATTGCACTACAGTGATGGTAAGGATACATTTCCCCATCCCCACTATAGTGCAATCTGCACCGCAATGTTGGAGCTGACAGCAGCAGCCACTCGCTCATGTCAGCTTCGGCATTGTGGTGATCATCCTAACAGTTCCGGGAAATGGTTTTCGCACATAGTTCATTCATTCAAAAGACGAACTAACATGTGATAGTAAACCATATATATATATATATATATATATATATATATGTGTGTGTGTGTGTGTGTGTGTGTGTGTGTGTGTGTGTGTGTGTGTGTGTGTGTGTGTGTGTGTGTGTGTGTGTGTGTGTGTGTGTGTGTGTATGTGTGTGTGTGAGTTACGCCCCTGCACTGGCACAGTAATCAAGGAGCCTTAATTTGCACCACTGGCAGCAGTGAGGGATGTACACAATGGGAGGATTACAAGTACACACACATAGTAAAGAACAATTTCCCTTAAGAGCTCACAGAGATCTCAGTCAGTCTGGAGCTGGTTTCTGCCACTTTCTCCAGATCCCCAATAAGACTCCCCACTGGCACAGCTATAGGGTTAAGATCTCAGCTGAGTGGCCAAGCTAAGACCTCCAGCACCCTCTCTGTCCAACCAGTGCTTCGTGTCCCTGCCCAAGAAGTTGACATACGCACACTTTGAGATTTGATTGATATACACACACACACACACACACACACACACACCTGGGAAAGACAGGAGCAGGTTAACTAGCTGTGCCCTCTTTTGCCAAGACTATAAGGTAGTACCAGCTGCCACCAACCACCCTTAATTATCAGCTACTATAAGGCCCTTACAAAGGATGTCCCATTCTACTGTGTAATGTTAATGTTAATCCAAATGGTAGTCTGACCAAGCAAGGCTATTTAATAGTGGCCTGTACAGTGTCACCAAATACATATGCCAGTATGCTAAGAACTTAAATATGTCTCACAAATATCAGCCACAAAGATAGGTCTAAATGTATTTAATAACAAATAATAAAAGAACAAGGCAGTACTCAATCAACAAACACAGTTACTTCAGAGTTCAGAATCACAGGAAATATTTTAAAACAGCATTGCAGGACAGTCTCAAATAAATACAGAAAACATCTAAACTAATCTTTACTATATTCCTAACTATATCTAAAAGAAATTACTGTACCCTAGACTTACTTACAGAGCAAGGCAAATCCAGATGATGAGTGGATGTTCTTGCTAGGTCCAAGACAACATACAAATTGCATAATCTCTCTCTGAGAGAGTTCTTAAGTTAATATCAGACATTACTGCAGGGTTAGCCTGAATGACATCACTTTTTGCCACCTGACTTCAGTTCCCAGGCTAAAACAGAAACTAATAGAATTTTAACATCTCTGTGTGAGAAGTACATATCTCTCAGAAGTTTGCAGAACTTGGAAGTCATAAAACAATAAAACGTTTTTACATTTGAACCCTAGTAATTATTTTTCTCCAAGACAATAGAAAGAAACTTCTAGCTCTAGACATCCTGTCTCCTTGCTGCATTAACTAACTTTTATAGCACATCATAAACCACTTAATTTCAACTTATTTTCTTGATGTTTTGTAAGTTAATCTTCTGTGTTCCAGCAGGGCATGCTGTGGTTACATTCCTGAAGTTCAGTACATAACATACAGTTCTGTATAAATTTATTTATTTATTTATTTAACATTTGTTGACCGGGAAAGTCCGACTAGGTTCCACAGAGCCTGTTTTCAGCAGAGGCCCGGGGAGAAATGCTCCAGATGCATGTCTTTGGAATGTGGGAGGAAACCGGAGTACCCGAAGGAAACCCATACAAACACAGGGAGAACATGCAAACTCCACACAGAAGGCACCCCTGCCGAGAATCGAACCAGAGAACCTCTTGCTGTGAGGTGACAACGTTAACCGCTGCACCACTGTGCCGCCCATCATATCATATCAATATTCACAAATGACATAGAATTATTTACAAAATTCCAGATAGCTGGACTGGCAGTGTCACAACCCCTCCTCCCGAAAACTCAAGCTAGTTTTTCAAGTGACCCTTGAGAAATGTTGCTTGAGAGGGTTGAGCCTATCTGGGAATAACTTACCCCATTCCCAGTCTTGAGAGCCCATCTGTGTTGGCATTGCTAACCCCACTGCAGTGCTGCACTGTCATATCATATGCTTGCAACCCTAGGTTCCACCTTAGTAACTTGGCATTTTGCTGACTGGCTCTATGTAGCCAGGTTAAGGAATCATGGTCTGTAACTACAGTGAATTTCCTTCCATATAGATAACGCTGAATTTCTGCAGTGCCCACACCATGGCTAGGCATTCCTTTTCTATAGCTGCATAGCATTCTTCCCTGAGTTGGAGCCTACAACTGAGATATACCACTTGGTGCTCTTCTCCCTCTGAGGAAACCTGGCTAAGTACAGCCCCCACCCCATGGTTTGA
Source organism: Protopterus annectens (assembly GCF_019279795.1). Classification (NCBI taxonomy): domain Eukaryota; kingdom Metazoa; phylum Chordata; order Ceratodontiformes; family Protopteridae; genus Protopterus; species Protopterus annectens. Next base: position 118,738,527 of record NC_056747.1, on the reverse strand, counting down.
AGCATCCACCTGCACAACAAATTCTCTGCTATAATCTGGACTGGCTAATGCAGAAGGTCCTCCCAAAGCTCCTTTAAACTTCTGGAATGCCTGCTCACATGCTGGGGTCCACACTACCTTATCTGTCCTGCTTTTCCTTGTCAGGTGTGTGAGGGTAGCAGCTATGGTACTATAACTGAGGATAAACTTTCTGTAGTACCCTGGTGTCCGTAAGAATGCCCTCACCTGCTTTTTGGTAACAGCAGCAAGCCATGCTTGAATTTCTTCCACGTTGGTAGACCCTGGCCTGATCTTACCACTCCCCACTCTCTGTCATAGGTAGGAGAACTCTGCCATACCCACCTGACATTTTCTTGGCTTAATGGTCAACCCTGCCCTCTGTAGTCTGCCCAGCACCTCCCTGACATACTGGAGGTACTTTTGCCAGGAATGGCAATATAATCTAGGTAAGCAAGGACAGAATCTCCTGCTCCTGATAGGATACGATCTACCAGCCTCTGGAAAGTTGTAGGGCATTTTTCATCCCAAAGGGCATATTTGTGAACTCATACAAGCCAAAAGGAGTCACAAACATCTTTAGATGTTCATAAAGAAGTATGTATCACTACTTTATTTGTCTGTGAATACTCCCTCATTTATCTTATTAGTGCTATACATAACTTAAAATTAATATTATTTCTCTCTTAATCAGATATAATAGCTAGGAATGTTTAATATATATAGTCAGTTAGGTTCTGCACACACACTTATCTCCTCTGCTAGACTTTAATTTCTTTCAACAAAGTTAAAAAGTTTTTTGTTTATTTATGAATCTGAAATGTTTACTGTCAGGACTTAGTTCTGTGTATGTCTGACAAAACATATGTTTACTTGGGTCCGTTCAACAAATTTTATTATAATACGTGATTTAAACTTGGTACAGACTTCTCTCCCCTTGTAAACATTTTTTTTGTTAGTTTAACGTTTAGGCATTCTAAGCTGACAGTTTACTGTTACCCTTCACATAATAATAGTCTCAAGCATTACTTTAGAAAAGAGAAGCAGTTTCTTTCTCCTTAAATATACCCGCAATTGTTTAATCTGCTAGGCTTCACTCAGTACGGGTAAGGCATGCTTTGACTGCAGAAAGAGTGGTGTAGTGAGTTTCCTTTTTTTTTTTTTTTGCTTTGTGGGACTGGCATGTAGTCTACATTGGTTTGCCTGCTTTGTTGATTCAACAGAGAACAGTTTTTTTGGATGATACATGACCTATTTGATAGATGATTTATTTTTGAAATTGTGGTGTCCTGGAGGTAATGCTAGACGGCATCTGAGTTAAACATTTGTATAGTACTTGGTCTCCATAGAAACTTGGGCAGTGCTATGTTAATTAACAATGAGTGGGATTGTCAGAGAGATGAATAAAGTAGACAGGAGTATAAGGAGATGAGGTGCATGGTAAAGAGAGAGGTGGCAAAGATTAAGGATAAGGCGTATAGAGAGTTGTATGAAAGGTTGGACACTAAGGAGGGAGAAAAGGACCTGTGCTGATTGGCTAGACAGAGGGACCGAGCTAGGAAAGATGTGCAGCAGGTAAGAGTGATAAAGGATAATGAGGGAAATATACTCACTAACGAGGAGAATGTATTGAACAGATGGAAAGAGTACCTTGAGGGGCTGATGAATGAAGAGAATGAGAGAGAGAGAGAGAGAGAGAGAGAGAGAAGGTTAGATGATGTGGGGATAGTGAATCAGGAAGTACAATGGATTAGCAAGGTGGAAGTAAGGATATCTATGAAGAGGATGAAGAATGGAAAGGCTGTTGGTCCAGATGACATACCTGTGGAAGCATGGAGGTGTTTAGGAGAAACGGCAGTGGAATTTTTAACCAGATTGTTTAATGAAATCTTGGAAAGTGAGACAATGCCTGAGGAGTGGAGAAAAAGTGTTTTGCTACCGATTTTTAAGAATAAGGGTGATGTGTAGAGCTATAGTAACTACAGAGGGATAAAACTAATTAGTCACAGCATGAAATTATGGGAAAGAGTAGTGGAAGCTAGGTTAAGAAGGGAGGTGATGATTAGTGATAAGCAGTATGGTTTCATGCCAGGAAAGAGCACTACAGATACAATGTTTGCTCTGAGAGTGTTGATGGAGAAGTACAGAGAAGGTCAGAAGGAGTTGCACTGTGTCTCTGTGGACTTAGAGAAAGCATATGACAGGGTGCCTACAGAGGAGTTGTGGTACTGTATGAGGAAGTCGGGAGTGGCAGAGAAGTATGTAAGAGTGGTACAGGATATGTACAAGAGTAGTGTGACAGTGGTGAGATCTGCAGTTGGAGTGACAGATGCATTTAAGGTGGAGGTGGGATTACATCAAGGATCAGCTCTGAGCTTTCTTATTTGCAACGGTGATGGACAGGTTGACAGATGAGATCAGACAGGAGTCCCCGTGGACTATGATTTTTGCAGATGACATTGTGATATGTAGTGAGAGTAGGGAGCATGTTGATGAGACACTGTAGAGGTGGAGATATGCTCTAGAGAGGAGAAGAATGAAGGTCAGCTGGACTAAGACAGAATATATGTGTGTGAATGAGAGGAAGGATAGTGGAATGGTGAAAATGCAAGGAGTAGAGGTGGCGAAGGTGGATGAGTTTAAATACTTGGGATCAATAGTTCAGAATAATGGCAAGTGTGGAAGAGAGGTGAGGAAGAGAGTGCAGGCAGGGTGGAGTGGGTGGAGAAGAGTGTCAGGAGTGATTTGTGACAGATGAGTACCAATAAGAGTGAAAGGGAAGGTCTACAAAATGGTAGTGAGACCAGCTATGTTATATGGGTTGAAGACAGTGGCATTGACAAAAAGGCAGGAGTCAGTGCTGGATGTGGCAGAGTTAAAGATGTTAAGATTTGCACTGGGTGTGACGAGGGTAGACAGGATTAGGAATAAGTGTATTAGAGGGTCAGCCCAGGTTGGACAGTTTGGAGACAAAGCCAGAGAGGCGAGATTGCGTTGGTTTGGACATGTGCTGGAGAGGGATGCTGGGTATATTGGGAAAAGGATGCTAAGGATGAAGCTGCCAGGTAAGAGGAAAAGAGGAAGGCCTAAGATATGGTTTATGGATGTGGTTAGAGAGGACATACAGGTTGTTGGTGTGACAGAGCAAGATGCAGAGGACAGGAAGAAATGGAAAAATGTGATCCGCTGTGGCGACTCCTGACTGGGAAAAGCTGAAAGAAGAAGAAGCTCATTGCATGATTATCGAAAACTCTTCAAACATCTGAAAGGTTAGATAATTCAAATAAACAGTTTTGGTTTCCCATATCACCACCACTTGTAATCACACACACTAATACCCTGTTTCCTTGCCCATAATTGTTGTATTGTTCAGTTATTGGGAACATCCGAGCCCATAGAATCTATAGAATAGAATCTATCAATGAACAGCTTGATTTCCTACAATCACCACCACTTGTAAATATACACATTAATGTCCATAACTGTAATGTTGTTCAGTTATTGGGGAACAGTAGAGTGAATTTGAAAGTTACTTTATAGGGAAGCATCATTTAAAATGCACTTTGTAGAGAGAGAGAGAGAGAGATAATCTGTTTGAGTTAACTTTGCAGACCAGTTGATGCATGCAGAGTGCTTCTCTGAGTAAAAAGCAGTTTCCTTTCCTTCAAATATGCCTGTAATTGCTTAATCCACTAAGCTTCATCCCATATGGGTGAAATTTGTTTGAATGCGGACTGAGTAGCGTGGCATGCTTCTTTTTTTTTTTTTTTTTTTTGATGTTTTGTGAGACCTATGTGTTGGTCTGCGTTGGTTTGCCTACTCTGTTAATCTAGCAGAGAATAGTATATTAGATAATACATAACTTATGTAATAAATGATTATTAAAACTGTAGCAAACTGGAAGCAATGTTAGACATCTTAAAACTGTACATCCGTACTTGGTTTATTTAGAAACATAAACAGCGATTTGTTAATTAATGTTGACACTGCATGGTCATCGGAAGCTCTCTAAACATCAGAGCAGATAGGAAACACTAATTGAACAGTTTTGGTTTCCCTTAATCATCACCACTTGCAATCATACATACTAAGACCCTGTTCCCTTGCCCATAAGTGTAGTGTTGTAGTGTTGTCTAGTTATTAGAAACAGTAGAGTGATATGGGAAATTATTCTACAGGGAAACACCATTTAAAAAGCACTTCATAACAAGGGAAATGATTACAAGTTAATTCTGCAGCCCAGTTTGGACTTATTGACATAATTTGTAGCTAACTCTTTATTTTATAGTACACAATGACTTTTATACTGATGTTAAGCTGAAGAGGCATATAGGAAAATAAATTGATTCAGTTGACCTAAACTGTATGCTTTTCTGAGAAATGCTGTCCCTGATAATGAGGAAGCAAGTAAGATTTAGAAAGTACAATGGAATGTTACCTTGATTTATAATATTATTAAATCTTGAATGTCTGAAAAACTGCAACTAGTTATGCATCTAATTTATCAGCATTAATGAAATGATGACTATTTAAAGTTTTTCAGAGGTTTATGATTAATTACTCTCTCTAAATGATTCTTTATATACTGATACTACCTCTTCTCAGCCATTAACATATATTGACTAATAAGATGCTTATTAAACTATTAGTCAACTGGATTATACTAACATCATTTTACTTTTATAATAAAAATGGAGTGAACTACAAGGTTTTTTGGAAATAGTCACAGTTTTGATTTACAATATCTCTAGCATAAAGTTGCCTTGAAATATTTTCCCTATTTATTGTCAGTCATGTAACTAATATTTGCTTTGTAAAGTATGCAAAATATTTAAGTGACTCAATTCATCAATATCTTCAAACTTATTACTGTCACTATAAATTGTCTTTAAGTGCTGATCTACTGTTTTACTGATTTATTCTAACTGATGCTAACATTGTTTATTTATTTATTTATTTATTTATTCTAATAGAAGTGCTTACATAATCAATTGTTTATTTGAATGCCTCTCTTTTGACAAACCTTCTCATACAAATCCACTGTAAAGCGATTAATTATTTGACTCTGTAAAGATTCATACAGTAATGAGCATGTTTTCTTTTTTCAATCAAATAATGCTATTCATTTGTGAAGTCTAAATTGCACTGATTATAATCAAACATTATATGTTATATCAATATATTGTTGTTCTCTCGTACCAGTTAACGTATAGAATTTCCATAGGATACATATTCTGGAGCCTCAAGTTGGGCAATTTTTTTCAAATCTTTGGAATGATGGTTAATCTGACTGGATACCTTTGTTCTGTCAGATTAGGAATGTTTTTTATTCCATGTCAGTTAAAGGATTTACTGAAGTTTAATCACTTTTTAAAACTTTTTTCCTTTTTCAGGCCTCAATCTAATTTTAAATAATATTTTTAATGGGAATTAGCAACCTGTCGTCAAAATATAACCTTTTCAAAAAGGCTGCACAAGATTTAAATAATACAAATGCTTGCTACTATATCATTCTAACATTCTTAACCATTGAGTAAATAAGATGGACTTGACCTTTCTTTCTCTAAATGTTAATGGCTTAAATAACCCAAGGAAAATATTTAATTTACTAAAATACTTGAAATTAAATAAAGCACAAGTAGTTTTTTTACATGAAACTCACTTCAAAATAAATGATAGCTTTATTTGGAATCCAAATGAATACTTGAAACTATCCAATTCTTCACACACTAAAAAACTAGAAGAGTTTTAACACTGTGGAAGAAAAACATTATCTCTCCTCAAATTATTTACAATTATGAAGATAAGGAGGGTCTTTCATCAATTATAATAATAAAATTTAGTAACAGAATTTGGACATTAGTTAATGCTTATTGGTTTCCCCGAATTGGAGTAAAAACAATAAAAACACTTAGAACTTATCATTAAAATTACTAAGGGTAGTCTGATCCTAGGAGGAGACTTTAACTGTTTACTTAATGATTCAGAAACCTCTAATAAAAGATCTTTTCGTATTACCTCTATAGGGAAAAATCTTAAAAAATGGATAGCTAACTTACAGCTATATGATTTATTTTATCTCAAAAATGATAACTCACTAGAATTCTCTCACTGTGATTTTAGATATAAGACTCAAACTAGAATTGATAAAATTTGTATATTCCAATATCTAAAAACAAAAATATCATACTTTACAATAACCCTGTGCCCTATATCTGATCATAATGCACTCATTTTTAATCTTCAAATGAATTTTAAGAAATTGTCTTTCACTAAAATAATTCCAGCCTATATTACTAAATTAAAACAGTTTAAACTTTGGTTAGACTCAGAAGTAAAATATTTTGTAGATACAAACCTAACCAGTAAGGTAAATGTAGTACCCCTCTGGGATTCCTTGAAAGCATATTTATATGGCAAACCTATTAAATGGTTTAATAATAAAACAAAGGAATGGGAGTCTGAATTATTTAACATACAAAAACAAATTGCATTAATTAACAATGATAATACAAGAATTTTCTTGAATAAGAAAAATGAAATCGAATCTTTAAATAAAAAATATAATGTCATCCTAACTCACAAAACTAATTTGGCCCTAGAAAAGTTAAAACTAAATTATTTATCTGTGTCTCCAAAATATATACACAACCTAGCAATGAGAGTAAAAAAGACACTTCATTGAAAATAATATTATGAGTGTAATTCACAAAGGGAGGAATAATAAAAAAGTTTCTGATATAAGTGATATTTTAGATGCCTTTAAATATCACTTCTCAGAACAGTACAAAATAAAGATTTTCAACATAAAATTTCAGATCATGACCTGGACTTTTCCAAATTAAAAAACCTACCATAAAATTTAGTTAATAATATTTAGAAACAAATTCCCCTAAAGGAAACTAATGAAAAAACTAAAGAAAGCAAAAATAACAAAGCACCAGGCATAGACGGTATTATTAATGAAATATATAAGCTTCTACCATCCCCTGCTATATCAGTCTTACACAAGGCTCTGAATGAATCATACTTACAAGGTATAATTTCACCTTCATGGAGGTATTCATTAATTACCCCCTATACTAAAATAAAATAAAGATTCTTATCTGTGTAGTTCATATAGGCCAATTTATCTGATTAATAATGATTATACAATTTTAATGTCTATTTTAGTTAACAGATTTAAAAAATCACTAACACATCTCATCACTGAAGATCAAATGGGCTTTATTTATAATAGACATACTCAAGACAACATTCAAAGAATCCTAACTACCATAGATATCTTAAATAGAGATAATCAAGAAGCTGTTATAATCATTCTCAATACTGAAAAAGCCTTTGACTCATTAAATTGGAATTTTCTTTTTAAAACTCTTGACTCATATAAGTTCCCTATTCAATTCATTACTTTTATAAAAAATATTTATAATAATAATTTAGCCTATGTAAAATTAGGACTATTTATGTCTGAATCTATTGAAATTACTAAAGGTACCAAACAAGGATGCCCAATGTCCCCAATTTTATTTGCATTAGCAATAGAACCTCTTTCTTTGGCAATCCATTTTAATCCCAAAATTAAAGACATTAATATATATAATCAATTTGACTCTAAGATAATGCTTTTTGCAGATGATATCTTACTTACTTTAATAAAGTCAGAAGAATCCTTACAAGAATTAGACTTACTAGTTAAAAATTTTTACTGTATGTCAGGATTAAAAATGAGTAGTTCTAAATCTAACCACATACTATTAAATAAAAAAACTCCATGATAACACTAAATCGACTATAAATAAAATAATTGGGAAACAGGTCTCTTCTTTAAAATATTTAGGGATTGCACTATGTGAAAATATTGATTTTAACTTTAAATATGAACTATAACAATATTGTGAACGTATTAAAAACTCTTACAGGGAAATGGAATAAATTACATTTAAATTTTGAAGCTAGGCTGCAATTAATTAAATGATTCTGTTACCAAAAAATTACATTGCTTTATCTATTCCTATATTACCCAGTAAAAATATCTTAAGAGAAATAAATAAAATTCTCTTAAAATTTTTATGGCATCCAAAAAAAAATAGAATAGCTTTATCAAATCATATTAGACCTTGGGAGCTTGCAGGAATACATTTTCCAGATTTAGAATCCTATATTAAAGCTTCTAACCTTAAAACAATCTTAAATTAGATTGATCCAAAATTTTCTTCAGCTTGGATATCCCTACACGCTACTATTATCCTAACTGAAAATAAATTAATAAAAAATTTACAACTAAATGAACTGAGTAACAAACTTTGGTATGCACTTTGTGTCAATTTACAATATAATATTAAACTCATAAATCTAAATTGTATAAACTATATTTACAATATTTTTAGAAGTTTTGTCAACAACAATATTGATATTAAACTAGGAATACAGTTGCTATTCCCCTTTAAAATTACAAAAAAATGTTTTTAATAATATCAGCACAGATACTCTTAGTAATTGGGAAACGAAAAATGTTACATGCTGGTATCATTGCATAATGAACTTAGTTACCCTGGATGCACAAAATTTAATTAAAACATTTAATTTATCAAAATCAGATTGATTAGATCTCAACATTTTACTTCCATTTACTCAAGATCTATGCAGGACAATAGAAAATTCTTCCTTTAAATCATCGCCCAAATTTATATTTCTTATACATGAAATACTACATGTAGAATTTAATTGGAAGAATTTAATTTCAAAACTTTATAAAATCATTATTAACTATAAAACTATTCCTAATCAGAAATTTTGGAATTTTATTACTAAAGATTATACATTGTCCCTAACCACTGAGAATAAAAGAAATATTTTACATTCCATTAAATTAACCTCTAATTTACAAGTTTGGAGGATTTTCCCTGGAAATTCTTGCATAGAGCTTTCTATACCCCTAGTAAAATTGCTAAATTTAATCTTTCTAAGAAGGTAACATGGAGATGCTCTCTAAAATGCAAGGCCGATTGGTCTCATATTTTTTAGGAATGCTCTCTCATTAAGAAATTTTGGAAAGATATTGGTAATTTCCTTCAAGCTATCTTTACTGATTCCTTTATATTATCTTTAATTTTTCTGAATGTAAATGAATCTATTTCAACGAATAACAAAAATAAATATCTTCTCTGGACAATTTTAGCAGTAGCCAAAAAATGCATTACAAGAAGATGGAAATCATCCTCCATTCCAACCTTCAAAGACTTCATGATTTTATTAGATGAAGTAGCATCAATGGAAATAAAAGCTAAAAAACTAAGAATTGTTTCCCAGAAAATGGACTAATGATCATTGAGAGAAAGTTTTCTCTCTTATTAAGACAATGAATCCAGATATACTTTTATCTACTTAATCAAATTGGAAGCAAGAATTGTTGGATATTGTATAACCTTCTTTATATGTTTATATTACTTTGTTATTCCCTTCTCCTTTGCTCTTTAGGCCTTGGTAAATTTTGTACATAGTTTATCATAATTTGTAATTTAAATTGTAAAATTATTATTTTTTCATTGTTGTTGGAAAATTAAATAAAAACGTTTGAGCAAAAAAAAAAAAAAGGAGTCATAAAGGCTGACCTCTCTGTAGCACTGGGAGGCAAGGGCACCTGCCAGTAACCCTTGGTAAGATCAATAGTGGTAAGATACATAGCCCCACCCAGCTGCTCTAGAACTTCATCTGTCCTAGGCATGGGGTAAGCATCTGACTCTGTCTGACTATTTAATTTCCTGTAGTCCACACAGAACCTGGTGCTGCCATCTTTCTTTGGTACCAGCACCAATGGGTAGGCCCAGGGACTACTGGACTCCTGGATTACCCCTTGTTCCAAAATTTCTTGTATCTCCTCCCTCCACCCTATAAGGGGCCTGCTTAATAGGCCTTTGGGGTGCTGTATCCACAAGATGCTGCCCCAGGTGGGTGCACCCTGGTTTCCCAGTGAACATGTCCCCAAACTCCTGTAACACTGATCGGATTTCTCAAACCTGGGTAGAGGATAGCTGCTGGGATATTGCTACCACTTCCACTGAGGTATCAGTCCAAGCCTCACTGAGATCAGTCACCAGATTCCCCTCTGATTCCTCATGCCATCCACTACAAATACTCAGCACAAGATCCTACCTATCATGGTAAGGTTTTGTCATGTTAACATGGTACAATTTGTGCCCCTGCCTAACAGTTCTACCATGTAGGTAACATCACTGACCTTCCCTTGTAGGGTCCCTCCCAGGCTGCCTGCAGCTTGTTGTGTCTGACAGGGATGACAACCATTGCCTGCTGCCCTACAGCATACTCTCTAGCTCAAGCATTCCTGTCATACCAGACATTTTTCTGCTAATGGTCTTCTGCCAGATTCTCCTGGACCAAGTCCATGAGTTCCCTGAGCCTTGTCCTGAGGTTTAGGACATATGCACCAACAGACTCCTTGTGGGATTCACACTCACCCTCCCACTCATCTCAAATCAAATCTAGAGGTCCCCTCACCCTGTGCCCATACAGCAACTCAAAGGGTGAAAAAACTGTGGATTCCTGGGGAACCTCTCTGTAAGCAAACAATAGATAGGGAAAATATTTGCCCCAGTCCCTCTTAAACTGGTCTTCAAATGTCCATAGCATCTTCTTGAGTGCATAGTTTAACCTCTCAACAAGAACATTAGTCTGGGAATGGTAAGGGGTGGTCTTTAGGTGCTTTACCCCACAGTACTTCCACAGACTAGCCAGCAGGTCTGACAAATTGGCACTACTGTCAGTCAAAATTTCTTTTGGGAAACCTACCCTGCTGAAAATCTCTAACAAAGCATTTGCCACCTTTTCTGCCTCAACAGAGGACAGAAACACTGCCTCAAGGTATCTGGTAGCATAATCTGCTACCACTAGGATATACTTTTTCCCTGTGGAACTTGGGGTCCTCAGAGGCCCCACAATATCCATAGCTACCCTCTGAAATGGTTCCTCAATCACAGGCAAAGGCATCAAAGGAGTTTTCACCTTGTCTCCTGCCTTGCCTACCTTTTGGCACTGCTCACAGGTCCGGCAATACCCTGTTACATCTCTGGAAATCCCAGACCAATATAAGTTCTGCATAATACGTCTCTTTGTACATTTTATGCCCATATGACCTGCAAAGGGAATATCATGGGCTATGGCTAGAAGTGCCTGATGGTAGGCTCTGGGCACTACCAACTGCTGTATTCTCTCACCCTCTATCCCTCCCTCAGGGGTCCACTCTCTATACAGTAACCCTTTGTCCCAGTATAGATTCACCCTTCCATTGAGAATCAGTTGCCTCACTAGCTACCTCCCTCAGACCTTGTAATGTAGGGTCTGAGAGCTGAGCCTATCTCAACTCTCTCTTAGTAACCCTTCCCAGCTACCCTTCCACAGGAAGTCTGGCATCTTCTGACAGTGGTGTCTCACTGTCAGCCTGGGTACTACTACTACTATTCAGCTCTGCCCTTGCAGTAACTCTGCCCAATGGAACATCAGTACTCACAAGCAGTTGTGGCTCACCTTCAGCCTCACTGCTACAGGGTAGCTCCCTCCCTGAAGTAACCATATCACCAGTCCTGGCTGCAAGTGTGCAGTCTGTCAGGTCTCCCCCAGGCTACCAGACCCACATACTTGTCTCCAAGCCTGACTGCACGTAACTGTATGAACACATGGTACTGCATTATCAAAATCATTCCCTATCAGGACATCTGCAGGGAACACACCTACTAGCTGGGTTCCTTTTCATGTTGTCTCTGCCTCTCCTTCTCCCCAGACTCCAGCTGTTGCAGTTTCTCATTTTCCTAAGCCTCAAGATGTCTCAGTATCTTTGCTGCTTCTATTTCCAAACTCTTGGCCTCCAGCTCAAGTCTCTTTAACTCCAGATGGATTTTAAAGTCCTCTGTGGAAAGGTTTTGCTGTCCATTTTCGGAGAGTTGTACTTCTTCACTGCCAGTCTGAGTGTCCTCCTGGTTGCTATTCTGTGATGCAGCTGTGACTAAAGCTGCAATCATGTTTGCTTTAGTCAGCTTGGCATGCACCAGTCCTTTAGCCTGGCACATTTCAGCCATCTGGCTCCTTGTCAGCTTTCCATACTCCTCTGCTAACATGCTTGCCTGTTCTCCCTGACTAAGCTAACAAAAAAATAAACAATTGTGATATGAACTCTGAATTTTCACTGTGTGGCTGACTGAGAGTACAAACATCTTCAGAACCACTGTACACAGGCTAAAGGAATTCAATATCCACACAACTACAAGGCAATTAATATGTGATGTGGCTAACTCACCACTGCCAACCAATTATTATCCTCACCAATGGCAACAGTGAGGGATGTACACAATGGGAGGATGACAAGTACACACACACACAGTAAAGTACAATTTCCCCTAAGAGCACACAGAGATCGCAGTCAGTCTGGAGTTGGTTTCTGCCTCTTTCTCCAGATCCCCAGTAAGACTCCCCACTGGCACATCTATAGGGTTAAGATCTCAGCGGAGTGGCCAAGCTAAGACCTCCAACACCCTCTCTGTCCAGCCAGTGCTTTGTGTCCTTGCTCAAGTAGCTGACACACACACACACACACACACACACACACACACACACACACACACACACTGAGATTTGATTGATATACAAACACACACACACACACACACACACACACACACACACACACACACACACCTGGGAAAGGATGGCACAGGTTTACTAGCTTTTGCCCAGGCTATAAGGTAGTACCTGCTGCCACCAGCCACCCGTACTTATCAGCTACCATAAGGCCCTTACAAAGAGTGTCCCATCCTACTGTGTAATGTTACTATTAATCCAAATGGTAGTCCGATGAAGCAAGGTTATTTAGGAGTGGCGTGTACAGTGTCACCAAATACATATGCCAGTATGCTAAGAGCTTAAATATGTATCACAAATATCAGTCACAAAGATAGGTTTAAATATATTTAATAATAAATAAAAGAACAAGACAATACTCAGACAACAAACACAGTTACTTCCAGAGTTCAGAATCACAGGAACTATTTTAAAACAACATTGCAGGACAGTCTCAAATAAATACAGAAAACATCTAAACTAATCTTTACTATATTCCTAACTATATCTGAAAGAAATTACAGTACCCTAGACTTTCATACAGAGCAAGGCAAATGCAGATGATGAGTGGATGTTCTTGCTAGGTCCAAGACAACATACAAAATGCATAGTCTCTCTCTCTCTCTCTTAGAGGGTTCTTAAGTTAATATCAGACATTACTGCTGGATTAGCCTGGGTGACATCACTTGTTGTCACCTGACTTCAGTTCCCAGGCTAAAACAGAAACTAATAGAATTTTAACATCTCTGTGTGAGAAGTACATATCTCTCAGAAGTTTGTAGAACTAGGAAGTCGTAAAACAATAAAACGCTTTTACATTTGAAATCTAGTAATTATTTTTCTCCAAGAAATAGAAAGAAACTTCTAACTCTAGACATCCAGTCTCCTTACTGCATTAACTAACTTTTATAACACATCGTAAAGCACTTAATTTCAACTTATTTTCTTGAAGTTTTGTAAGTTAATCTTCTATGTTCCAGCAGGGTATGCTCTGGTTACATTCTTGAAGCTCAGTACATAAGATATAGTTCTGTATAAATCATATCAATATTCATAAATGACATAGAATTATTTACAAAATTCCAGATAGCTAGACTGGCAGTGTCACTATATATATATATATATATATATATATATATATATATATATATATATATAAAAATATATATATATATATATATATATATATATATATACCTATAGAATCGAACCACACTTTGCCAAACTACAAAAAGATTGTATGTTCAGTAAAGCGAATGTTCACATCACAGAAAAAGTCCACAGGGAAATGAAGAAGGTGGCCAATGTTACGAAACTACCCTTTTCCCCACTGTAGTGCGATATCATTAATATATATAGTTGGGGGGGGGATTCAGAGTTTGACATTTGTATTTGGCAAAGTATTGACTGGTGTGTGTTGTTCATAGGGTGGCCAAATGCTTCCTTTCCCTGTGGTATTTTTTGTTGATTTGAACGCTTTATTAAACATTTGCTCTTTTCATCTCTATGAAGAGTTTCGACAAAGTGTGGTTTTATGTGACATACATCTACATATCTATGTATACATATACATATATATATATATATATATATATATATATACACACACACACACACACACACACACACACACACGCACACACACACACGTGCACACACACACGCACACACACATATATGCACATGGGATCAGACAGATTATCAATCCATTTTTTGCTCAATTTTAGGCCTGCCATTCACAGTCCATCAAGTCCCAATTTGTTGACGACACAGAAATGAGAGAACAGGACTTGCCAGACCAGTGAAAAAGTTTATTTCAGTGTTTTGATAAGTTGCGAATCTTCAAAACAGTTTGACTATGCTGTGAGTTAATTGATGTTTTACTCGACAATAGATAAACACACACCCATATATATATATATATATATATATATATATATGTGTGTGTGTGTGTGTGTGTGTATGTGTGTGTGTGTGTGTGTGTGTGTGTATGTACACATGCACACAAACATGTAAATCATGAGCAGCAAAAAAACATGAAAAATATTCAACTTTACCTACATGAACCAAAAACAAAATCCCCAAACCTAACCTCACTGAACCATAAATAAACCACCTGCATCCTACATAAAACTGATCCAAATATTTTCATTTTTTGATCACAGAAACAACATAACACACACTAAAATACAAAAATCTAAACATATCAGCAGAAATAATTTGTCCGAACAGTGATACTATTAGGGAAAGGTATTGTTTGAATGTAATATACAAGGCCAAAGTTAGGTGTAGGGGCAGGGAAAGGGCAACTGCACCACACATAAGTAGTGATAGGCAGGGGAATGAAGTGCACTGCAGTCCCACACCTCCCTGCAACATTTTACAGAATACTCTAAGTTTGCAACCCAGTGGGAAAAATAAATTACCTGGGTAATAGCAAAACTCAAGGAATTCCAGTTCTCCACTATCATGCTGATTTAGAAATAGAAAACTGTTTTTAAAAACAATGTAAAAACACACGTGACTCAGGCAGTTATGTTTCAGAAAACATACCCCGGGATTCAGCAAACTTCCATGCAAGAATAGCTTATTCTTGCACAGAAGGGACCATTCCTGTGCAGCACGGCAGCCCGCCATGTATATTCATGAAGGTGCACTGCCATGCTCTAATACAGACATGGTTCTGTGTACAAGCACAGGGGATGTGTCTGAGAGCAGTGCTCTCACAATACACATGCCCCCTGCACTCCATAATTTCTGTACAGCAATGTAAAGTTAGCAAGAGTGTCTATGGACACCATTACCTCTCAACCTCAGAAGAAATGTGGACAAAGCCATAAAAAACAAGGAACAAATAGGGACAAATGTGAAATATTGCTCTCACAAACTTATAAAGGTGATAGAATGGCAGGCTGCACATTAACATGAATTTTCCAAAGGGTATGAAGTGTAAAACTCAAATGTTCATCATTATTTTCTAACTGCAGTATTTAATGCTTTGCCACTAATCAGCCAGAAAGCCACAATTGTATGAAAAATGGACCAAAAATATAAGGCAAAAATCTGGACATTCTGTGAAAATCTGTACAGTTGAGAGGTATGGCGGACATTGTTAGTGTCCATGGTGCATACATCTCAAATACAAACCCTGTCATGTCATCACCATTTGAAAAGCACACACCCCCACAGATAATGTTGCAGAAAGCAACGTGCATACCCCTACATTAAAAAAATAAAACACAACTGTTTAATTTTTTTTCAGTCTACAATAAAATGTAAGCATAGCTGAGCGGGTGTGCGCTTCATGCACCTGTGCTTAGCATAGCTTAAACATCTGAATGAGTTAAATAGGAAAATATCAGCTAAATAAGTAATCTGAAATAGTGTAGTGGTTAGAGCTGCAACTTTATATGCAGGCATTCATGGTTCAAACCCCAATGTAGTCATTTTACTTTTATATGTGAAAGCAGTTGTAAAAGTCATATGTTGTAATAAATGAGCTAGTAAATAATATTTATCACCCAGGGTAGTGTAGCAGATCCAAAAATGAGATGCCAGTCCAGAAAAGATGTGAAACCCCCATATAAACACAAGTGCCCCGTACAGTATAGTAACACAAGAATAAATTAAATGAAAGCACATAGGGGGATATCAAGGAAGGTAAACAAAAGTATAACATGTCAGTAATGATGAATCAATCCCATACAGCTGATAGTCTATAAAATAAAACTTAAGCAATGCTAAGCATTGCACAGCTATACTTACCGGGTGTAAGCATTGCTTAAATATGAATGCTAAGCAATGAGTAGTCCAGCTAAGCAGGATTGCCCAGTGATAAGCAGTGCTGAACCTGTCCCTTTAAGCACTGCCAACCTTAGTTAAGCAGGTGTTCCAGGTAAGAGAAGGTATAACATAGCTATAAGAAGGCTGTAATTATACATTGTGTACAAACATACCACTGCCCAACCCAAGGTATAAAGTAGCTATAAGAAGGCTGTAATTATACACTGTGTACAAACATACCAAAAGTATAAGGCAAAAATTTGGCCATAGGTTGTTGTAATAATACCTGTAGAGTAGTGATTAGAGCAATGATCATTAAAGCTGTGATCACTGCAAGAATTTACATTTGTTAATTGACATTTCCCTCTCCCCACCTTATCTTCACCAATAATCTAAACACATAAATGAATGGGTATGTTTTCCACCAAACCTACCGTTGGAACATGTATCCTATTGTTCTGCAAATGTTGAAATGTATTTCAATTAATGTTCCCTATTCAAACACTATCACTGGTGGCCTGTTGCAATCAATGTAACCTGCATGCCGGTATAATGCCCACAGTGGTTCCATATATGCAAGTGTTCTGCTTGGTATGCAAATGTTGCAAATCTGTTGTTTTGGGTTAATGGGCATACTCATGCATGCTGTTATAACTAATCCTGGAATGTAAGGAAATACCCAAAAAGGGACAAACAGTTACCAGTAAATGCAAAAAATGGACCCCAGAAGGTACACAATAAAGTTTTCAGACAGTCCATTTTTTTTGCACAGTTTATTCCGAGTATTCACTCCACAATAGCACAAATGACAGTCTATAACGCTCAATGTAACAAATACGTTTTTGTTTTAAAATTTCATCAGATGTGGGCTGGTCTTAATACAATTCCTATTTATACAAGTTTGAATTAAAAGCTTCCAATCAAATACTTAATAATAAATGAGACCTAATTAAAATATGTGGCCTATGAACTCCATAAGGCAAAGTATTTTTATTAGTCTAAAACCTTTTCAAAACAGTATTCAGTGGTAAAAACAAATTAAACCAGTAGTAAATATTATATGCATGTATAAAATTAAAAAGTTAAAAAGTAATGACAAATGCTTACTGAATACAAAGTGAAACCTATGCATTAAACTTGATTGCAGTATCATCTTGTGGTAAAAAATATATTGCAATGACTCTATACTTAGTACATACATTAAAACTTCTTGTAACAAGCTGCAAATCATAAAACCTTTGTATTAAACAAGGTTATACCATCCTGTGGTGAAAAAATGAATTAAAATAACTCTATATTTAGTACATATGTTAAAATTCTTGTGACAAGCTGTAAAAAGTAACATTAATAAAAACAAGTAAAACAGTTTTAATACATTTGTACAAATCTATATAGCTTATTATTAAGACCTCAATTTATAATAAAAAATCAATTTATTGTAAAACCGCCTTTTAATAAATAATTCTGTAAAAAGTTCTAATAAAAAGTTGCTTAATTAAGGGAAAGGGACTGATTCATCTTGTTGAGACCTTATAGTTTGGCAGCTCTTAGTTTAAGAAGGGGGGCTATGGAAATACAGTCATTCAGTCCTGGCCATTTGTTGGCTTGTAGGGTTACTTGCCACCAAAGCTCTCCATATTCTATTCTTTCCTCCCATAAGCCACCCCTTTCATCCTTTTTCACTTTCTCAAGTACAAAAAAATAAAAAATGTGCATCCTTACATTCTAACTTATGTTTGTAGAGGGCATTTGTTTATTTTTTCTTTTGTACCTCGTACATGTGCTCATAAATTCTTCTTTTCAATCTGCATTCTGTCTTCCCACATAAAGTGCTTGACAGTAAACACATTTGGCCAAGTACACAATCCCCATATCTTCACAGTTGTTATATTCTTAAACCTCTAAGACTGTTTTCCTACTTTCTAAGTATACTGCCTCCGTGTTGACAATGTAAGGGCACTGGACATAATGCCACATTTGAATGTTCCTTTTCTTCTTTTGTTCTTATTTCCTGTACTCTCTATGTAATTTCTTTCTAACAAGTTCTTTAGATTGCAAGAATTTTTGTAAACTACTTTTAGCTTATCCTTTGTTAGTTTGTCAAGATCTGTGATGGTAGTGAATCTATTCCATTCATTTACTATAATGTTTTTTATTAGGGTGGAACTTACATTATACTACATTACCAAGGCTCTATTAAAATTCTCTTCTAGTTTATTTTGTTGTTCTGTACTTTCTTCACTACATCCTAAATTGGGTGAAATTTACCTGTTCTACCCTCCAAGACTTCTTTCTCCACTTCTTCAATTAAAGTATTAGGGTAGTTTCTTTTCTTAAACATATGGTTCAAGGTTTTCATTTCATCAATAAAGTCTTCCATGTCTGATGTCGTTCTGGATGATCTAATATATTGACCCCTGACCAAACTTATTTTCTGGTGTACAGGGTGAGCACTATTAAAATGCAAATAGGAATTTGAATAAGTACTTTTCCTGTATACTTTTGAATGAAACTTATTATTTTTTGTTATATATCTCTACGTCCAAATACCATACTTTTTCATTATCTATGTTGTAAGTGAACTTCAAGAAGCCTGTACTGTTATTCAAAAAGTTAATAAAATCAGGGATTTCTTCTTTATGTGTTTTCCAAAAAATGCAGATATCATCCAAAAATCTTTTATATAATAACCATTTTTGGTTGTATATAGAATCAAGTACCCATTTTTCTTCCCATTTTGCTAAAATTAAATTTGCATATGTTGGTGTGCATGCTGTACCCATAGCTACACCTTTAATTTGATGAAATAACTCTCCTTTGAAATAAAGGAAGTTATACCTTAAAACCAAATCCACCAATTGCAAAATCACTATACACTCATCCCATGTTAGACTACCATCCTCAAATATTATTTCCTCCAACATTGTCTTACCTTCCTCGTGTGGGATACAGGAAAATAAATCTATAATATCTACAGTGAGAAAATACATATTGTCTGTATACAGGTCTTGTTTCACACTTCTAAGGAAATCCCATGAATCTCTAAGGATGTTACTATGTTTTAACCATATGTTTTTCAGCTTTAAATCTACATATTTGCCAATGGTAGGGTTTTAGAACCTTCTGCTGAAACAATAGGTCGTAAAGGTGGGTCCATCCCATCCTTGTGTATAGGGATCCCAAATATTGTTGGTATTCTTGATTTTTCCACATTTAGGTACTTCAATATTTTACTATCAATAAGACCTTCTATATCTCCTATTTCTCCCTGTTTTTGTTTTGGTGTTAATCTTAGTGGCCTTGAAACTGCCCGCCCCTCTTGTAAATTTGTGTTTGGATACTCCTTCTGGGCCCATCTCATTTGCTCACTCAACTGACTGCAGTGAGATCATAATCTGATTTCAGGCACTCCTACTGTGTACAAAGAGAGCATCTGGGAAACAGAAAAAATAAATAAATTTAAGCTAGTTTCCTGCCTTTCCTGTTAAGTGGTATAGACTGTTTGTAGGCTTCTGAGCCCCCAAGCCCTTCTGTGTTGGAGGGAAGCCTTCTAGCTTAGTTTTTTTTTTCTTATAACTAGCCAGTTTTTAGTTTCAGCACTCAAATCTGTTTCTTTGAATTCAGCACTTGTTCAGAACTCATTGTAAGCACTACATAAGCTGCAAATTACTACAGCACTCAACTTTCCTCACTTGTCTAGTGGAAAGAAGTTTTTAGTACTTAATAAATAAGCACTTATCCAGGCATGTCTAAGGGTCAGCTCCTAGTGATTTCTCCTGTCTACCTGATAAATCTGGGCATCTTGGGGCAATGCAGCAATTGCCTCATGTACACAGACAACCCTCTCCTCCTACCACCCAACACTACAACCTGTGAGAGATGCACTTATATAGCCAAATTGGAAGCAAAGCTCTCTTCGCCCAAGACTGGACTAGACAGTCAAGAGGAGAAGGTAAACACTTGCACCACATCACACTCATCACATAGTCCCTCAAAACCTACACCACCAAAACACACACATAGAAACACAAAACACACACCTACATTCGCGGAGGCTCTCAATAAAAACCTGCCCAAGCATCAGGGACATCCAAAGCATAAAACGCAAGCAAACTCCACCCCCCCAACACAACCCAAATGACACATAGCCCACAAACTCAATGTGCCACTCAACCACAGCCCATAAGGCATAACAACGTACCCAACACTCTAGTCATAGGTGACTCTATAGTCAGGCACACTGATGTTACACTCACTAGACTAAACAAGGAGAAAGTTACTGTCAGCTGCCTGTCAGGTGCCAGGATCGACCACATAATGCATGCACTCAGGTCACTCCACAATAAGTACAAATATGACACTGTCATTGTCCATGTTGGTGTGAATGACCTGAGATGTACCTCCCTGGACTACATGAAAAGAGACATGGAGGAGCTCTCCAATCTTGTATCCCAGGAAGGTATGACCCTAACCCTGAGTAGCATCACCCAGAATGATACCACAGTACAAGGACAAAATGATTGACTTCAACAATTGGCTAAGCTTCTGGTGTCATTCTAAGGGGATCCAGTATTTGTCTGCCTGGGACGACATGATCGACAGTCCATGATGCTTTGCCAGAGATGGCCTGCACCTGTCGCCCTTAGGATTCCAGATACTGACTAAGGCTCTTGCCACCCCTATATTGCCTTTTTTAGGCAAGGTTCAAATGACAAATTCACCACCGTAACAGGTACAAGCAAGCAAAATCTGAGGGTAATGCTACTCAATGCTAGAAGTCTAAACCTCAAAATGCACTCACTCGAGGCACTCCTTAAAATGGAGAACATTGACATCTGTGCAGTGACAGAGACCTGGTTCAAAGCTCCAGAGAGCACCCCTGCATTACCAGGCTTCAATTCATACCACACCTTTCGGCCACCTAACCCAGAAAGAAGCACTAAAGGCGGAGGCGTGTCCATATTCATTAAGTATATCCACACCTCCAGGCTAGTTGCACAGCATAATGCATCCGATATTATCCAAGTGCAACTAACTCTGGGCAAGACTGCAATCCAAATTGTAGCTTGCTACAGACCCCCCACCATGCCCCAGGATTCACACTCCTCATTTCTTGATACACTGGAAAGTATTAGGGTACAACCCAACACCCTAATAATGGGCGATTTCAACTACCCCACCATTAACTGGGAAAACTACTGATGTACCAACTCTTTTGCTCAACGTTTTCTAGAATTCATAAATTCCAGCAGCTTGGATCAACTTATTCACACCCCCACGAGGGGCAGCAATATCCTAGACCTGGTCATTACCAACATGGGAAACCGGTGTTCCACACCAGAGGTCAATTCCTCGTTGGTCAGATCCGACCACAAGCTAATCAGCCTAGACATCCACATCCCACCCCCAGATGCAATTAGGGAAACCATTGTAAAAAACTTCTCAAAAGCCAACTTCACACTTCTAAAGACAGAAGTGGCAAACTTCATGACACCCATGCAGACAGACAATAGAGGTATGACTGCCGAATCCTACACAAATGCACTTTATAAGCACTTACACGAGTGCATGGATCATGCTATCCCTAATAGGACCAAGATGTTATCCTCCAAAAAAGGAAGCCAATCTGGTGGTCCTCTGCCATAAACAAACTCTACAACAGAAGAAAGAAACTGTTGCAAAAAAAGAGTAAAATCCCATGACCGGAGGAACTCCCTGGTCAACCTCAGTAAGAAGCTGAGATCCCTCATAAAATCCTCCAAAGCTAGTTATGAAAACAAGATTGCCACTGACTCTAAAGATAACCACAAAGCATTCTATAGCTATGTCAAGAATCTAAATGGGAACACTCAGACCTGCTCTGAGTTACAGCATAATGGCACTAAATATACAGAACCAACTGATATTGCCAACATCCTAGCAGATAGGTTCAGTGCTAACTTTACCCCCCTCTCACCCCCTAGAGGGCCCATCTCTATACCGGAAGAATGCAAAGTTCCTATAATCACGGCTGCACAGGTAAAAAACACACTCTCCAAAGCCAAGAACACAGCATCCATAGGACCTGACAATATCCCAGGCTGCGTTCTACACGAATTACAGAATGAACTGGCACTCTACCTAAGTACCATGTTCAGTCATAGCCTCACCTCAGGCTTTGTACCCACTGAATGGCGCACCGTGACAGTTATCCCACTCCACAAAGGGGGAGCCACGATGGACCCCGGGAACTACCTCCCCATTAGCCTGATGAGCCTGGTCTGCAAGGCCATGGAACGTATCATTGTGGAACTCATAAACAAAGACATTGGTAATGTCCAAACTCTGGACCCTACTCAGTTTGGATTTGTAAAAGGCAGATCATGTCTCCTAAATCTGATTGACTTCTTTGAAGCAGTCACCAAAGCCATAGATGAGGGTAAAATGGTTCACACAGCTTACCTAGATCTCCCAAGGCTTTCAACACCATCCCCCACTCTGGAATTATAGATAAGCTCACTAAACTAGGTATAAATCCCTATGTCACAAGATTATTTGCCAACTGGCTCATGGACAGAACCCACACTGTGAAAGTAGCGGATTCCAAATCCGACATCAGACCAGTGACAAGTGGAGTACCACAGGGTTCAGTCCTGGGTCCTCTCCTGTTTGGTATCTACTTCTCTGAAGTGCAGGCCAACACAGAAGGTCTTTGGCTAACAAAGTTTGCAGATGACTGCAAACTAGGAGCCATAATCGAAACTCCTAACAATGTGGACAAACTACAAAAGGGCCTCATTGAGACAGATACCTGGTGTCAAAGCCATGGCCTGAAGCTCAATGCCAAAAAGTGTATTGTCATCCCCTTTGGTAAAAACTCTGTACCCATGAACTACCACATAGCTGGTAGTCTACTTAATGCCGAAAATGTGATGAGACCTTGGGACACAGGTGGACAGTAGTCTCTCCTTTGATAATCACATCGCCACAGTGGTCAGGAAATCCTTCTACATGGCTCATCTCATCACAAAAGGATTCTCATCCAGAAAAAAGAGGTCATTGTTCCCCTCTACTCATCACTCATTAGACCCATTATAGAGTACAGTGCCCCTTTTGGTATGTACCTCACAAGACATCTACAACAACTGGAAAGACCACAGAAATACCTCACAAAGAGGATTACTGGCCTCAAACAGATGCCCTATGCAGACTGTCTCAAAAAACTACAGCTTTACTCCATCGCATATCGCCTACTCAGGGGTGATCTCTGCCTAACATAGAAAGCTATGTCAAACCCATAGCTGTTGGACATGCTCCACGTAAAGAAATCACAATCTCTCTGAGCTACATGCTCTAGGGACCTTAACCTTGTCACCACAATAAACAGAACATGCTGGAGGGATAAATTCCTGTCCCAGAGACTTCCCATACTCTAGAACAGACTACCTGTCTATATCAAACAAAGCTCCTCATTAGCACTCTTCAAGAAAAATCTTGATGATTGGATGGAAAATGGGAAATTCACCCCAGGGATCACTTCTGTGGCTCTGCTCAAAAGGGGCACAGGAAAATAATTTTCTTGGGTGGGGAAAGCCAGGGTACATTTTTTGGCTAGGCTTGTATGGGCCCTAGGGCCGATAGCCTAGTACCTACCTATGAACCTATGAACCTATAAATAAGTCTTCCAAGACTGTATCAATTCTCCTGTAGGCTATATTAATTTTGTTTCTAGAACTACTGGTGTATCTACTAGGATCCCTTAGGATCTCGTTCATTTTGCCTTCATACATAAGTGCATCCATTAAGACCATTCCAGCCACTTTATCTGGTTTCATAATTCATAAATTAACATCCTTCCTTAATTCTGTTAAGATCTTATTTTCACCTGTATCTATATTTCTTTTATATCTCACCTTATCAAAGTTAATTCTAATTTCGTTTTCTAGCAGATTTTCAAAATTCTTTATCTGAGGGTGTAATGGAGGGTTGAATGTGCTCTCTTTTGTTAAATTGTTTGGTCTTGGTCCTATTTCCTGGTTTAAAAGAACTTCGAGGTTAATCTTCCTTAGGAATGTTTTGAAATCTAGTAAAATCTTTGTGAGCTCTCCTTTTCTAAGGGGTATAAATTTCCTACCTTTAGATAACAAACTGAAGTGTTCATCTTGTAACTTGACAGAATTAAAATTATCTTGCTCACTCACCTCCACACCCATCTCCACCTTACCTCAGCAGTCAGCTCTTCACTGATTGTTCTTGGGGTCCTCTTCCTTCACTGGCTCTACCCTCCTTCCATATCCCACTCTACTGCTCTCCAACTCCCCCTACCTCTCACTATCTTGCTCCTGTGCCCTGTGTTCTCTGATCTCTACTTCTACCCCTCATCCTCAATCCACCCTCCTTTCTGAACAAGGCCTGGAATAGACACCAGATTCTATGTAGATTATATCTGTTTCCAGCCTATTCTACCCGATACTGTGAACATCTCGCTTCCGGTAAGTACCTGCCTAGATCTATCTTTCTCCTCCCCTTTCTACCCCTAACTTTCTTGCCAACCCCTTACTACTTCTAACTTCCTTTCCAACCACATAAATATATCCAACTCTATCTGCCGCCATCTTTATTTCATGGATTAGCTCTTGGCTGCTGTGTGTCCCTGGCTACAGCATCCTATACCATTGTAAGGAACACATTCCTGTACTTTAAGTGCTTATATCATTGAATGTTAACTAAAACATGTGGAATTAAGGGTGTTTAATCAAAAGAATGCTCAACTTGGCTATATAAAGTGTGCCAGTCAAATTATCTCTGTTAACGGCTGTTCTGTGTATGTGTGTTGCGCGTGGAACAAGATACACATAGTTTCAGCCACTTTCAGGATGTCCAAGGCTTCTTTAAAGTGGCCTGGTCACATTCATTATTGAAATGCTGAAAAAGGTTAGCGTTTTGGTGATTCCAACTGTTATTAGGGGATTCCTGCTTATTTTTTATTCTTTACGCTGCTTTTAACACAGACAACGCCAAGGTAAACAAGCGTTTCTGATAACCAGACTGAATATACCAGTAGGATGTTTGTGGATACTTTACAATGTCATGGTAATAGTAATTGCAGAAAATGTTGTATAGGATTAGCGTTTTTGTTCACCCGGACTGTTATTAGTGGATGCCTGCTAATTTTAGACTCTAAAAGTTACTATCAGTACAGAAATCGTCACATTAAATTAGCGATTCTGCTAACCAGGCTGAATATATGGGGAACTTGCAGACTATACACTATAATAGCCACTTCTCATAAGAGTGCTTGAATTTTCACTGCTAAATACAAGATAATTACGCTACTATTAGAAAGCTGTTACACTTGCAGTAGAAAACCTGCTCTAGTACTTTTAATACTATCTGGCTATATATAGGGGACTTGTATTTCCATTAATATGCTGCCTCACATATAGAAAATAGCATGTTAGATCTACGCTTTTGGTAAATGCCTGAATATAAAGTTAGCTTGACAAATTATGCTATAGCAACTGTTTTTACAGAGTGTGCTTAGGACTGTGTGGCAATAAGCTGTACTAATTGAATGCTTTGTATTTTTACAACTGTAGTAACATGTTAAACACATATTACTGCCTCATAGTCTATTAATAGTAACTGTACTGTATCAGAAGCGTCAAAGGAAGTTTTCTGCTCTCATACTGCTGTGAAACTAGGCTGAGATACCTAACTAGCCCCTAGGTATCAGTGATTACATAGAACTATGTTAGTATTCCAAGTCCACTACAACCTTTGCTATTCTTCTGTGAACCTAATGTGTCTTTGTATTGATTGTACACTAGATTTTTAATAGTGTTGAATTTTCTAAATGCATTTACCTATACTAATATATGGAAATAAGTATACTTGACAGCCACATCATTATCATTCTGACCATTTGTAGGTACTGTCATTTATTCTGATACTGGTATTGGGTAACTGCTATTTGGCCAGCTATTAACAAATTGTTTACCTTACCACTTTTGTCTTCTCTCTCCCTTTATTTACCCAGCTCTCCATCCTGCTTGCCCTGAACTAAGGAATGAGAATCTGCCTGCCTGAAGGCCAAGAACCAAACCTTATGTTAAGACTATTGGTCTCTACCTGAACTAAAGAATAGAGCCAATCCTCTCCCTAAGCCTCATTCCAAGGAACCAAGAAAGCATGTGTTCAATAACTATTGTATTAAAAGATATACTTGAATAATATATTTCCATGTTATTGAAGTCCGCTCCCTAGCCAGGACAGCCAGCAGCCTTACTCTAATCTTCTTTTCTCCTAAACCTCAACAAACTACCCACGTGTAGTCTCTGTAACTAACTCCTGTTTACTCTCCTTTACTCCTAGACCTGGCAACACTCTTGTAAAGCTACTTGCATTTTATCCTTGTCCACTAGATGGCATCCTTCTCCTAGTATTTGCTTTGTACATCTATCCCACTGTTTTGAAATATATTTATCAGGCACCTTGATTTTCTTTTACTTGTTGTTATCCCAGTCCTGCTCACTCCTCTATTGTCACTATAACTCACTCACCTCCACACTCTTCTCCACTTTACCTCAGCAGTCGGCTCTTCACTGCTTGTTCTTGGGGTCCTCTTCCTTCACTGGCTATATCCCGCTCTGTTCCCCTACCCTGCCCCAATTTACACCCACCCCCAGTGCTCCTACATTTATACACCCTAACCACACCCCTATACTAACTACCAATCATAGATCCCAGTCCTTAAAGTGCTAGAACCAACATTTCCAAGTCTCATGTTAGTAAACCACCTAACTTACCCTTTATCTTTACCCTGTATATAACTCTGCCACAATGTTATTCATATCACCCTCTCCACACCTGAAGATCCTACTTCTATCTTCCTTCATACCTATTCTTTCTATATCTTATCTACTTACATTTTATGAACATCTCCACTACATAAACCTTTGTTACCCCGCAAAGCAAACCTCCACTCCACCATTAGCACTCTCTCAAAGCCATTCAAACACACCCTGCACAATAGTCTACCTACCGGCAAAATATCACAGACTGACTCACATCAGATACTACAGGCCAAAAGCTAGGAAATCTCAGTTCCTAACATGTAAACCTCTACAACTTACACTTAGAATTTAAATCCAATCCTTAATAGATGTAGATATACATCCCAATCCAGGGCCAAATTCTATCAAGACCATAGAGACCTATAACACAACCCCCATTAGTACTCAATTCCTTACCAGACCTCCCAGCTCACTATTGATAACCCATGTTAACATCAGGAGTATAAATAATAAGGTTGCCCACCTACATGCTCTCATGGATGCGCATTCATCTGATATCCTGTGTCTCACTGAAACATGGCTCAAGTCATCTATACAAGACAATGAAGTTATACCACCAGGGTACAGCATCTTGAGACTAGACCGAAAAGCTAAGGAGGGAGGTAGAGTAGCTATACTATACAAATCTGGATTACAGGTGACCTCTGTTGACTCTAAACCACCTCTAACTAGTAATGCAGAAATCCTTATCTCCAAGATTCAACTCAGTAATTGTAAATTCATCTATATTATTGCTGTCTACCTTCCCCCAGGGAATAACTCTAACACCCTAGAAAATATCCTAAATTGGCTTTTCACCAACTATCCCCAAGAAACAATAGTACTCGGTGACTTTAATATCAACTGGAAAAGCTGTACTACTGAACAGCCTTCTACTCATATTAACCTACATGGTTTCACTCAAACTATTAGCTCCCCCACAAGGACCAATAAACTCAATAACAATGAAAGCACCCTAGACTGGATTCCGATAAACAGACATCACTTACAAAGTAGGGACTCTCCCTGAGGACATAAGCGACCATGCACTCACCTTCATAATCAGATTTAAGACTGACATCCCTAGTCCAATCACCTATAGGACAATAAGGAGAAACAAAAATTGTAACCCTGACATCTTCCAAACTGAACTTAAAGCATGCGATTGGTCACCCCTCAAATACTTACCTCTAGAGGAAGCAGTAATCTACTTTAATACTAAATTCTTAGGTATTCTAGACTACCATGCACCAAAAAAGACCATTAGAACTAGGAATAAACCTACCCCCTGGCTCTCAAAAACAACCAAGCAAAAAATGTTCCTCAGCAATAAAGTCTGGGCCAAGTGGCTTACTACTAAAAGCCCAGAGGGTCATTTAACATTTAGGCAGCTAAGAAATGATACAAAAAAGCCATTCTGTCATACAAAAGAAACTATTACATTCAACTCCAGCAAACCCAGGCAAACAAACCACACAAGTTCTGGGCAGGGATTAACACACTTTTGCATCCAGGTCGTTCTGTCACACCCACCCCATTATGTTCTGACCATGATAGTCCAAAGCAAATTGCCAATACCTTTAACACATTCTTTACTGAGACCATTCAGTCTCTTGCCAATCAACTAACTCCTGACAGCTCATCTCTGACTTCCTCTACTGCAAGCTTACCTCCCTCATTTCATCTCAAACCTGTCCCTACATCCCTTATCTGTACCCTTATTCTGAAACTCAAACCTACCACCCCCGCAGCTGATCTCCTACCTGCAGAATATCTGCAAAAAGCTGCAAAAGCCATAGTCTACCCCATCACCATCCTGATTAACAGAACTATCTCTGAGGGAACTATCCCATCTATTTGGAAGATCTCACATATTATCCCCTTGCATAAAGGTGGAAACTCCAGGGAATTATCCAACTATAGACCTATTGCTATACTATCTCCACTGGCAAAAATCATGGAGAAATGCATTCATAGACAACTGTTAAACCACCTAATAGATAACTTATTAGCTAACTGCCAACATGGCTTCAGGCCATTTCACAGCACTACGACTGCCCTTTTATCTTTCTCTGACTGTATTAACAAAAATCGTAATAACAACACTCTATCCTCAGCTCTCTTTATTGATCTCTCTAAAGCCTTCGATATGGTTAACCACCAGCTTCTCATAAACATACTCAGAAACCTATCACTAGATGCACTGGCTATACAATGGTTTCAATCCTACTTAAACAATAGGCAACAGGCTGTTTTGTGAGAGAACAACTTATCTCTCCATCTCTCCATTGCACTTGGTGTCCCCCAAGGCTCTATAATAGGAGCTCTTCTATTTTCTGTTTTTATCAATTACCTACATTCTGCAATTCCTAAAACTACCTCAATATAAATACGCAGATGACTCCACATTAATATGCTCAGCCACCACTCCATCAGACCTTCAGTCCCTCACCCAAAATGTGTTTAACACAATAGAGAAATGGTTACTACACCATTCACCATTGCCTCATCCTGAACCCCCCAAAAAAACAAACTCCTACTATTTACTCTCACCCATAGGGCCTCCTCACTTTACTTTACTGTTACATCAAACAATGGTACCATCATATCCCCTGACTCAACTACAAAACTACTAAGGGTACTAATTGATAATAACCTTAACTTTGATACTCACATTAACAGTACCATAAAATCAGTCAACAAAAAACTAGGCTCCCTCTATAGAATCAAATCCTTTCTCAGCCCACTAGCAAGGACTACTATTGCCCAGACCCACTTAATCTCCACCCTCCTCTACGCCTCCCCTATACATATATATATATATATATATATATATATATATATATATATATATATATATATATATATATATATATATATATATATACTAACCTCTCAAAAAACAACTTGAACAAGCTGGCTGTCTCCTACAATAATATTGCCAGATTTGCAACAGGCTCTACATTCAGAACCCATTACTGTACTACTTATGAACAACTAGGATGGCTAGAATTGCCAAATTTACTTCTATTTAAACAATTAACAGTTGCCTACAAAATCCTGTATCAGCCTACTAATGCCCCAATTTTTACCAACCTTATCACCCCCTACAACTACCTTAAGACCCTACGCTCATCTAATAAAATATTAGTACAAATAGGTAAAACCAACAATATGGCTGGTGACTCTTTGTTCTCTAGTACTGTGGGTAAAACTTGGAACTCTCTCCCCAGTGACCTGACCTCCCTTTCCTCACTAACACAATTTAAAAGCAAACTGAAAACCTACCTTAAATCCCATTGGTTATGTCCCTGTGTGAATCCAGACTAACTACACAATTTTTTCACAAAGACACCCATCACATCAGCTGTGCATACTAATTGCCTATTGAGAACCATAAAGAAAATGGGCCTTATATATTATTAAAATATCTTCATCAATACCTTCCCATAACTAACAAATGTTATAACTAATATGATTCGGTAAGCAGACATGTTTTGAATTGAAAATGTTTGCTTATATATTTAATGTACCCACATCTGTAAAATCTATCATGTATAAAATTGCTTAAATAGTTTCTTCTTCCCCAAAACTTGCCCGTTCATTTACCCAGAATCTGGGTCTGGACCTAGCCATAGGGTAACTGGTGTTGTTTTTATATTCTGTCAAATCTCTTTCAAGTTTTTTTTATCTTCCTTTGAACTAATTCACTACATTGGCCATCAATTCCTTTCTTAATTTTAAAATATTTCTCCTTCTCTTCTGGAATTCCAAACATAAGGTCATTCTTAATACTGTTATTTAAATTATCTGTTTCTTTCATTAGATCACATTTTACTCCATTATTCTCATCAATCATACTTTTTAAAACTTTCAGCCCACATCTATTAAAAATCATTATTAATTCTTGATGGAATGTACTCCCAGGGATTACATTATTTGGATATTTACATATCCTTAGTCCCTTTGGGACAATGTTCTCAGAACTGCTATCTATATCCAGTGATTTGTATTTATACAACAATTTCTCAAATTTATCTAATTGATTTTTAAAAGAATTAATAATTGGCTTAGGATTACTTTTTTTATCTTTGAAATTGGTAGAAAAGCTAACCTGAAGCCATTCTCTGAAGTTGAAGTTAGTACAGTCATTGTGGTTTGTGGTCAAATGTAATTCCTGCCCTGCTCAAATATAAGGGCTGGTATTGGTATTAACTTGTCCATCCCCCTGTGCTTATCTCAAGGTGGCTGGTGTTCGCTGAAATTTCGTTTCTGCATTTTCATTTGAAAGACTGGTATTTTGTCCTGCAATTGCGCTGTTTTCTCGGTGTTTTAACATTCTACTGTTATCCTCTTCCTGGTTCCTCCTTTCATGGGTTTTAGCCACCACTTCGACTAGGGATAGGCTTAAAGGCATCAGTAAGTCAATCAGCTGTGCCAAATGGCCTATCAATTTTCTCATTTGGCCAATGGTGCCACACTGATCCGTTCCTTCACTGTCCGAGCTCGCGTCTCCTTCCACTGCAGAAATTAAACAAGAAAGCCAAGGAAATAGCCAAAAAGGGCAAACAGTTACCAGTAAATGCAAAAAATGGACCCCAGAAGGTGCACAATAAAGCTTTCAGACAGTTCGGTTTTTGCACAGTTTATTCCGAGTATTCACTCCGCAATAGCACAAATGACAGTCTATAACGCTGAATGTAACAAATACGTTTTTGTTTTAAAACTTCATCAGATGTGGGCTAGTCTTAATACAATTTCTATTTATACAAGTTTGAATTAAAAGCTTCCAATCAAATACGTAATAATAAATGAGACCTAATTAAAGTATGTGGCCTATGAACTCCATAAGACAAAGTATTTTTATTAGTCTAAAACCTTTTCAAAACAGTATTCAATTTTAAAAACAAATTAAACCAATAGTAAATATTATATACATGTATAAAAATATTTATGTTGTTGTTGTTGGGTCTTTCGGCTTTTCCCGGTTAGGGGTCGCCACAGCGGAACTCCGGTCCGCTAATGATTGGCAGTAGATTTTTATATGCCGAGTTGCCGGCCGTGAAGCACAACCTTCAACGCCCATTCACGCATGTTTCCACACAGAAGACGCTCTAGCTGAGAATCGAACAGGACAACGTCTTACTGTGAGGCGACAACTCTACCTCAGCACCATAAAAAGTTAAACAGTAATGACAAATGTTTACTGAATGCAGATAGTGAAACCTATGCATTAAACTTGATTGCAGTACCATCTTGTGGTAAAAAATATATTGCAATGACTCTGTACTTAGTACATACATTAAAACTTCCTGTAACAAGCTGTAAATCATAAAACCTTTGTATTAAACAAAGTTATCATACCATCCTGTGGTGAAAAAATTAATTAAAATAACCCTATATTTAGTAAATATGTTAAAATTCTTGTGATAAGCTGTAAAAATATCATTAATAAAAACAAGTAAAACAGTTTTAATACATTGTACAAATCTATATAGCTTATTATAAAGAATGACTGTATTTCCATAGCCCCCTTCTTAAACTAAGAGCTGCCAAACTATAAGGTCTCAACAAGATGAATCAGTCCCTTTCTCTTAATTAAGCAACTTTTTATTAGAACTTTTTACAGAATTATTTATTAAAAGGTAGTTTTACAATAAATTGATTTTTTATGATAAATTGAAGTCTTAATGTAGTGGTTTTCTTTGTCACACGCTTTAACGAAAGCGCTTTTTTGATAAAAGCGCTTTCAATAAAGTATGTTCGGGTTTTATGGATTTGGAGGTTTGCTCAGTCGAGCAAACGCCCTAGATATATATATATATATATATATATATATATAAACATTAATAAGTAATATATGTACAGCTATACATATAAAATATACACATATATGATATATATATATATATATATATATATATAAGTAAATACATACATATATATGAATATCTCTGTATGTCCCTAAAACAATATATGTGTGTGTGTGTGTGCGTGTGTGTGTGTGTGTGTGTGTGTGTGTGTGTGTGTGTGTGTGTGTGTGTGTGTGTGCGTGTGTGCGTGTGTGCGTGTGTGCGTGTGTGTGTGTGTGTGTGTATGTAGTGCAGTCAGACATCAGATCCATACTCTGAACCTCTTACTGCAACAATATGTCCAAAGGCTGTCAAAATGGGGGCCAATGAGCCCAAACTAGGGACTTCAGTTAAATATTGCCTTTTTCCCTGCTTCCCCAGTAGTAACTGTTCTGCCTTGCAACAAAATAATAAGTCCTGCCAAGTCTTGAGCTCTATAAAATAATGATGATTTTTCCAAACATATCAGTTAGTACAGTCATTCAACCGTTGGGAAAGAAGTCTGTAGAATCAGTCAGGTTCTGTATATATACATGTATATATGTACTGAGTTGCATATATGTGGACAAATCTATACATAATATAACCTAACATGATAGAACAACCATAGCTCAAACCCACCTCTCTCCACACTATTCTACGCAGCACCCATCTTCACCAACCTACCCAAAACTGAAATGGCCAAGCTTAACATCTGCTACAATCAAATTGCCAAATTTGCTACTGGTGCCCCCTACCATGCCCACCACTGTCATTCACTAAATCAACTTAACTGGCTTGAATTCCCAAATCTCCTCTCATTCCATCAGCTTTCTTTTGCCCAGAAACTCCTACTACTTCCTGAAAACTCCATAACTATCTAATCTACTTAAACTACAAACTAACACCAGACAACTTCGCTCTAGTGATAAAAGAGAAGTTAAGGTGACCAAAAGCAATAACACAGCAGGTGACTCCCTCTTCCCTAATTACATCGGTAAAATTTGGAACTCACTACCTTCTGCTATTACCTCAGCCAACTCAATGGTTGCATTCAAAAAGCTACTAAAAGAATACCTAAAACTCGCATGGCTATGCCCTTGCTATCCACCAGGTTGACCATATCACAGCCTCTGACCCCACTCTCGTGCCCCCTTTCACTTCTATCCCTTCAAGAAGAATCGTGACTCCTCCTTATAGTGCCTCACCTGTGAACACCCACACCAACAGTCAGCAATTATACACATTCCAACTTTAAACCCAACCACATCTCACAAAACTAACCCTAACATTCACTCCCAACCCCCTTTTACTTACATTTGTCTCAAGCAATGTTATTACTGGAAATCAGTACATTCTAAGTACTATGTTATTCTAACATAAACTATGGAATTTTGTTAAAACTTGCGATTACCAATGAATATTGTACTTTGTAACTTTAAAACTATGGAATCTTGTTAAATCATGTGTTTTCCTATGAATACTTGCTTGCTATGCAGAAATGTCATAGTTGTTTGTTCTTAATCTGTGAAGCTTTTATCCCCGGGCCTCCACTGAAAATGGACATGTATTCAGTCAGACTCTCTCTGTCAACAAATGTAAAATAAAATAAAATAAATAATAAATAAAAAATGCCTATACACACACACACACACACACACACACACACACACACATATATATATATATGTGTGTGTGTGTGCATATGGGTCTACCTGACAATGTCGAAAGCTTAAAACGCTGACAATGAGAACAGCAACGCCAGAAGATCGAAAACTGAGAAGACCGATGGATGAAAACCCCGACGCTGAGAACACCGACATGGGAAAAGGCTGTGTAAGTATGCGGTAGTGACGGACGTTAGGGTGCGAGTAAGGTAAGTGTGCGATATTGACGGTCTCTAGGGATGGGGTGGGTTAAGTGAGTTAGGGTTAGGGCGCAGGTTAGGTAAGTGTGCGGTAGTGATAGTCTTTGGGTTAGGGGCGGGTTAAGTGAGTTAGGGTTAGGGCGCGGGTTAGGTGAGTGTGCGATAGTGACAGTCTTTGGGTTAGGGGTGGGTTAAGTGAGTTAGGGTTAGGACGCGGGTTAGGTGAGTGTGTGATAGTGACAGACCTTAGGGTTAGGGTTTGGGTTAAGGTTGTAGATAGTTGTGTATGTGAAGTTTAGTGTGGGTTTGTAAGGATTTTGGTGTGCTTGTGTTGTGTGTGTGCTTTTTGGACAGGGGATTTGTTTTGTTTGTTGATTGTCGGGATTATGGTGTGTTGGGCGTGTGAGGTTTCGTGTTTGTGAACTGTCGGTTATGTGGTGTCGGTGATTTCGTTGTCGGTGTTGTGGTGTGTCGGTGTTGTCAGGTAGATCCATGTATATATATATATATATATATATATATATATATATATATATATAGATAGATATATATATATATATATATATATATATATATATATATATATATATATATATATATATGGTTTCATATTGCCAAAATGCTGAAATATCGAATTAAAGCATTTTGACAGTATAAAGCTGAAACCATTAAAACACCGACACCTCACAACCACAAAATCACAACATCAAACACACACCATTGAGCACACAACATACAATCCATAACACCCACACCATAAAACACTGAAATACAACACACCACACAGACACACACCTACACTACACATATGCATCCCCACACCCCCCCACTTATATATACTAACTCCAAGATCGCACAAACAGTAAAAAAAAATCACACCCAGCCAACACACACACACACACACACACACACACACACACACTCTCATATCCCCACCTCCCTACCCTGACCCACTGATACAAGTTACAAAAACCACTCACACACACTCACTCACCTTAAACTGCAGACACCATCCCAGCCAAACACTTCCGTACGATAACCAAAATGCATAAGCTCGAGTTCGACATAGTCCTATTCGCAATTATGCACTTTCGTTATTTAGAGGTTTCAGCTTCATGGACATGAATTGCTGAAATTCAATATTTCAGCAATTTGTGTTTATGAAGTGAAACTTTTAGTTATGTACTTACCATAACTTTAGATGTATGGGATCCATCTCGCCTACATTCTCTACAGATGGGTTTGGAGCCGATCCTCGGCTCCGACTCGGCTGCTATACAATAGAACGCAGTCTTTTATTGGCTGAGTTACCTCATATCCCAGGATGCACCACTACTGCTTCCCCAGATCTTGTTTGTCCGCACACATGCACACACACATAGACTGTTGTTATAACATTGCCAGGTATTTCAAGAGAGGAAGAAGTTGAACTCGGATCGTCCGGTCTCTTCTGGTCTACGAGGCAGGGGGAAGGAGGGTGGGTTATTAGGAATGTAGGCGAGATGGCTCCCATACATCTAAAGTTATGGTAAGTACATAACTAAAAGATGTAATGTGATCCTATCTCGCCTACATTCTCTACAAATGGGACAGCGTCCCTAGCACCTAATTCCTGGGTGGCTCACTGGAAAACGCTCCTGAGAACCGTGGAACCGAAGGAAGCTTGACCCTTAGATGCCACATCCAATTTGTAGTGAGAAATAAAGGTGTGTAAAGAAGACCACGTAGCAGCCGCACAAGTGTCACTAATAGAGAGCTTGGAATGAAAGGCTGCCGAAGTGGCCATAGCCCTGGTAGAATGAGCTTTCACTGGAACTATAAGCTCCTTATTTGAAATGAGATAAATATGACTGATACAGTCTCTGATCCACTTGGCAATAGTGACTTTTGTGATGGCTTTGCCCAATTTACTATCCGAAAAGGACACAAACAGTTGATCTGATTTTTGTGCTTGGCGTGTCCTATCCAAATAGAAACGTAATTGTCTGTGCACATCTAAGCTGTGAAAGGTATACTCAGCTCTGTTTGAATACTTAGGGAAAAAAACAGTAATTCCAGTGATTGCTGCAAACAAAAGTTAGAACAAACCTTTGGTATAAAGGATGGGTTTGGTCTAAGAGATACTCTATCCTTGTGAAATACCAGGTATGGTGGTTTGACACATAGGGCTTGAAGTTCTGAAACTTGCCTGGCTGATGTAATAGCAACTAGAAGAGCAGTCTTCCAGGAAAGAAATTTCAAGTCACAGGTTGCTGCCGGCTCAAAGGGAGATGAGGTTAATGCACCTAACACCACGTTAAGGTCCCACGGTGGTGCAGGATGAGATATAGGGGGCCGTAGAAGCCAAGCTCCTTTAATAAAAGCTTTGCACAACTTGTTGCTCATTAAAGGTGGTTCTACGCTCTTGTGAAAATTGGAAATAGCAGCCAATTGAACTTTGATGGTAGACACCGAACAACCTTGGTTGAACAGGGAAGCTAAAAACTTCAGAACCTCTGACACCGAGGCTGTCATAGGGTCTAATCCTCGGAGTTGGGCCCAAATAGCAAACCTCTTCCATTTACTGCTGTACATCTTTTTAGTAGAAGTCTTGTGGGCCGAGGACAAAATATGCATGACTTCAGGGTCGAAAGAATGGCTCCTAACTATGGTCGGAAGAGGAGTAACCAAGCTGCTAACTTCAATGAATGGAGGGACTGATGGAGCTGTCCTGACTGATGCGTCAAGAGGTCTGGAACTTGATCCAGGAACCAGGGACCCTCCAATGCATATTTGTGAAGAAAGGGGAACCAGACTTGATGAGGCCAGTATGGGGCGATTAGAATCATTTTGCTTTCCAAGCGAATCGCCTTCTGAATCACCTTGGGGAGAAGGGGAACCGGTGGAAAAGCGTAAAGCAGACTGGGGGGCCAAGCTTGGACTAGAGCATCCTTGGGGATCTCCCCCGGAACTGGGGTGAGAGAGAAGAACTGCTGGCATTTGGCGTTGAGGGGAGTTGTGAAAAGATCGCAACAAGGAGCTCCCCATCTCATGAAAATCTGTGTTACCACTCTGTCGTTCAAGGACCACTCGTGAGGGGAGAGAATAGTTCTGCTCAGTCTGTCGGCTATCACGTTGGATCTCCCCGGAATGTGTGTTGCCACTAGGAAACATTTGGTAGCAATCGCCCAATCCCATACCTTCATGGCCTCTCTGCAAAGGGGGTAAGACCTGGTCCCTCCTTGCTTGTTTAAGTACCAGACTACTGACATGTTGTCGGACTGAATGGCAATCGTACCCTGGGGGAGGTGATCGTGCAGTGCTTGCAACGTTAAAAGCACCACCCTCATTTCCAGGATATTGATGTGGAGAAGACTCTCGTCGGTGTGCCACGTGCCTTGGACCGACCTGTCCAGATAATGTCCCCCCCACCCTGTCTGGGAGGCGTCTGTAGTCAACGTGGCCAAGGGGGATGGGGGAACGAAGGGTCGCCCTAGATTCAGGTTGGAGGAAAGAAGCCACCAACGAAGATCCTGTTTGCACGTCTCTGTGATCAAAATGTGGTGACTGAGGGGAAGGTCTTGATAAGACCACTGGACTGATAGGAGCCACTGGAGTATCCTCATATGCAACCTTGCTAAGGGGACCAGAAGAATGGCGGCTGACATGGAACCCAACAGCTGCAGGACCATTCTCGCTGGAGCGCGATGTCTGAGGAGTAATGCCCGAACCTGAGACTGTAACGTTGCTATCCTTTCCGCAGGAAGATAGACTTGCATCTGCCTTGAGTCTATTTCTGCACCAATAAACAGAATACACTGCGATGGCAGCAATACGGATTTTGTCCAATTGAAGGTGATTCCTAAGGAGTTAACTAGAGATATAGTGGCTGCTAGAGCTTTCAAGAGTAGATGCCTGGAGGTGGCAGTTAGGAGCCAGTCATCTAGGTATGGAAACACCTGGAATCCTAGACTTCTCAGGTGAGCAGTCACCACCGCCAAACATTTGGTGAACACCCTGGGGGCTGTGGTGAGACCAAAGGGCAGTGCACGGAACTGGGAATGACTGTCTCCTAGGCTGAAGCGCAAGTGTCTCCTCAATGCCTGATCTATCAGAATGTGATAATAGGCGTCTTTGAGATCTATGGAGCACATCCAAACACCTTTCTCCAAAAGCGGGAGAATGGATTGCAAGGTGACCATCCGGAATTTGGACTTTTTCACTAATCGGTTTAATTTGCTGAGATCCAAAATGGGCCTCAAGTCCCCGGTCTTTTGGTACCAAAAGAATCTTGAGTAAGTCCCTGATCCGGCCTGATCTGCGGGGACAGGTTGGATGACTCCTTTTTGAAGCAGCTTCGATATTTCGCTGGCTGCAAGATCCCGTTGACTGGGTGGCGGGTCCGGGATTCTTTGGGATGGTGGGGGGGGGGGGGTTGAGAGAAGGGAATGGTGTAACCTCCGGCGATGATTCGGAGCACCCATTGGTCCTGAGTGATATTTGCCCAGGCCTTTAGGTGCCTCGAAAAATGACCCCCGACTGGCTCCAGAGCTGCACAGTCAGGTACTCCTTCAGGGATGCTGGAAGGAGGAGGAGCCACGAAAGGACTCGCAGTCTCCAGTGTTGCGGGGGCCTGCGCCACCTCTGGGATGGTGCCTCCCTGAAAAATTTCCCCCTCCTCTGCCTCTAGAAGGGGAATCACTCTGCTGCGACGAGTAAGGCTTTTGAGACTTACGGAACCACATTTTCCCTCCTCTTCGAGTCTTGGGATAAGGTCTGAAGGGAGTGGAAAACCAGGCCCCTACGGCAGTTAAAGTCTTGCCCTCCTGTTCGCAGCGAGTCAAAGTGTCCTTTACCTTGGGTCCAAACAGTGAGGACCCCTCAAAGGGGGTGTTGGCAAAGGAAGACTTAAAGGCCTCCACAAAGTGACACAGGCGTAGCCAGGCTTGTCTCCGTAGAGCAACACCTGTTCCCGCCGCTCTGCTCGCTCCTTCGGCTGCATAAGAAATGAGCCTCATGGACGAGTTGGATAACAAGGACAGGGTAGCCAACTGGGAGTTAACCATTTGGGCCAACTGCTCAGGTAAGTTACCGGAGAGGGTATCCAAAAGCTCCTTGACCAGATCCCTCTGCAGTCTCATGAAATGCGTCAAGTAGTTCAGAGACCTTAATGTAAAGGTCGCCGAAGCAAGGGTGTGCTTCCTGTACCGATCCATGCTCCTAGACTCCTTATTAGGAGGATGGACGGACGTTGAAGCCTCTGCCACATCTTGCTGGGTGGCAGATGCCACCACCAAGGCATCTACAGCCACACCTTTCGAAAGAAAGTCCTTATCAGGGGGAGCCGAAAGGAATTTATTGGGGCGAGCTGGCACCGGTTCAACAGAATCCGGGTTTTCCCACGCCCTTCGAGAGATCAAATCCAGAAGCTCATCAAAGGGCGGAGACACCCAGGAGGCGGAGGGCTGAGCCCCAAAGGCCTTGAGGAAAACCGACTCCTCAGCAGAAGGGGGTTTGGCCTGCCAGTCGCCTTGTTGCTTAAGGATCTCCAAGATGTCCGCAAAGGATACATCATCCGAGGACGACTTGGGGGACCCTTCCGCATCATCGAGGTCAGTATCCGAGGTGAGAGACTCATCAGGGGAGTCGACGTGCTTCCTCTTGCACTGTTTCTTCCTCGGAGGTTCCTCCGAAACCATTTCAGAGGGACATCCAGGAAGAAGGGAACCCCCAATGGGGGTAACCTCAGGCCCAAGGGCTCCGCTGTCATGAGACAGGGGGATTGCAAAGGAGCCAGTCTCCGTGCCAAGGGAAGGTGGTGGTGAGATGGTAGAAGTGGCCAGAGAGGATTTGGCCAAGGCACTCCTCATGGCCTTGAAGGCGGGACCCCCAGAGTCCTGGGATGGTTCAGCCCCCAAGGCCACAACAGCAGTCGGAACTCCCGCAGCCGACGTACCGAGAGGGAGACTCGGAACCGAAAGGATCGGTCCCGAAGCATCCCCCCCGGGGCCGACAGAGGAGGTCCACGTACCGAACCCCGACCCGAAGGGCAGGGTTGGAGTTAGGGTCGGAACCGACCCGACAACCTCCACCGGCTCCACCAACACTGACTCCAATGGCACCAAAGCTGTTGGAGGAGGAACCAAGATAGCAGGATGGGAAATCGGCTCCGGAGCCGACTGGGCTGGAGCCGAGATCAATTTTGCAAAGACTGGGGACTGAAAAAGCCTTTGAAGCACCCTGTCTACATCCAAATCAGACATCCTCGAAGACCGAGAAGAGACCGACCGGGTCCGAGTCGACTTCTCCGCCGGCTCCGAAAGACTGGGGGACCGGCT
Organism: Protopterus annectens; assembly: GCF_019279795.1. NCBI lineage: Eukaryota > Metazoa > Chordata > Ceratodontiformes > Protopteridae > Protopterus > Protopterus annectens. Next base: position 118,697,288 of record NC_056747.1, on the reverse strand, counting down.
CCATATGGGTTCAAGAAGTACCAGCGCCGAGGGAGATTCCACTACCACTGCAATTTCCCTCGGAGCCGATGGGGACTTCGGCTCCGAAGGGGAAGAGTCTGAGCGGGCAACCCTCATCGGCTCCGAAGGCAGTGCAGCCGATGGAGATGACTCGCCTCTCGACGCCCGAGCTCTCGACTCTGAAGCCAGAGGAGTCGAGGTTGGAGATATCGAGGCAGACCGTTCCGCCCTCGGCTCTGAAGTCCATGGAGCCGATGGAGAAGCCTGCTGTGACTTTTTAGCTGACGGATCCGACGGGCTGGTCGGAGCCGAAGATTTTTTCTTCCTCGAAGGGGAAGAAGAAGATAGGGCTTCCTCAAAGGAAGGGGTAATAAGCCCTTTCAAAATTTATTTATTTTTCCTCTCTTGGAGGACGCGAGAGGAAAAAGCGTGGCAAATGCTACAGGATTCCTGGAGGTCCTTCGGGCCCAGACAATAGGCACACAAAGAATGGTCGTCCGTAATGGACATTTTATAATTACATTTGGAACATTTTTTAAAACCTGATGGTCTATGTTCCTTCGACATGGCTATCTACTTCAAATACACTAACTTTAACAAACCACACAAACGACAGCCTAGACTCTAACTAAAACAACTAGGATAGGGCAAGGCCCCTCTAACTTAAGCGGGATCCTTACCACAAAAAATACAATTTTACCACAAAAAACTTCAAATACACAGTCACACAACAACAAGTAGCTGTTAAAACAGCTTTTGGGTAAGTTTTAGCACAAAACTAGACAGAAAAAATCTGACTAAGAGGCACTTAGCTCAGCCAAGTCCGAGACCACGTCTATGCTTCAGAAGCGGCAAACGAGATCTGGGGAAGCAGTAGTGGTGCATCCTGGGATATGAGGTAACTCAGCCAATAAGAGACTGCGTTCTATTGTATAGCGGCCAAGTCGGAGCCGAGGATCGGCTCCGAACCCATCTGTAGAGAATGTAGGCGAGATAGGATCACATTACATCTAGATATATATATATATATATATATATATATATATATGGTGCCACTTCATATCATCGAATTATCATTTCATTGAATTGCAAACCATCGAGACCAAATGTGAAACCCATTTCATCGAAAACTCATTTAATCGAATCTCAAATCATTGAAAACTATGAAGCAACTACAAATAACATTCCACAATGTTTTTACTATGTTTATGCAGGGGGCAAGGCCCACTGCACCCCCCACACCCCCTGTAATTAAATATACCAACTCCAAGGTCGCACTACAGTGGGGTAAGGAAATTACCTTTTCCCCCCACTGTAGGGCAACCTTGGGGTGGGTATATTTAATTACGGGGTGTGGGGAGCCCATGGGGTGCAGGGGGGCTTGCCCCCCTGCATACACATAGTACAAAGTGTCTGGGATGTTATTTGTAGTTGCTTCATAGTTTTCAATGATTTGAAATTCGATGAAATTAGTTTTCGATGAAATGGGTTTTCGACAATTTGGTCTCGATGGTTTGCAATTCGATGAAATGATAATTCGATGATATGAAGTGGAACCATATATATATATATATATATATATATATATATATATATATATATATATATATATATATATATATATATATATCTATAATGCTGCTGCACCCTAGAAGTCTAAATCTGAAAATGCACTCACTGGAAGTATTCCTCAAAATGGGGAACAATGACATCTGTGCTGTAACAGAGACCTGGTTAAAGGCAGCAGGAAGCACCCCTGCACTACCAGCCCATAACTCATTCCACGCCTTTTGGCTGCAGAACTTGGACTGAAGCTCCAAAGGTGGTGGTATTTCCATATTTATTAAGGATGCACACACCTTCAGAGTGGTAGACCAACATTATGCATTACAGATCCTGCAGGTGTATCTAACATTGGGTAAGACAGTGGTTCAGGTTGTAGCCTGCTATAGGTCTCCAAACATGTCCCAAGACTCAAACTCCATGTCCCTAAACACCCAGGAGAATATTAGTGTCCAACCTAACACTCTCATACTGGTTAACTTCAACTACCGCATCACTAACTGGGAAAGCTACTCATGTACCATTGCACATGCCCATCACATCGACCTGGTCCTTGATAACATGGGCGACTGTTGCTGTACACCAATAGTCAACACATTTTTTTTTTATAATTATATGGTTTTTAAGCAACTGGATTAGTGTAGTAGGAGGTTTTTGTTTTTAATTATTTTGGATTAATGAATTAATGCATTGATGAATTTGATTGGTTGTAGTCAAAATGAAGTAACTACTTATAAGAATGTTTTAAAATGTTCCACTGACTCTGATGTATTATGGTGAAAGTGCTAAGTTTTGTGGATTTTGGTAATTAAAGCAGTATTTTTCTACAGTGTTTCCTGACTCTGTTCTCTTTACAAGTTTGGCTCTTGTTGGGCTATTTTGTGTTTTTTTGCTAGTTATTTAAAGACAGGTCACTACAGACAAATTTCCTGCTTTATTGGTGATTTATTGTTGCATTAGAGCAACAGACGACAGTTTATTAATTTCAATTTGTATGCTAGTTTTATACCTCCAGTTGCTTGGTTGATTATATATATTTTTATTTATTATTTTTCCATTTAAATAACTTTCCTTGGCACCGTTTAAATGAAACTTACAGCGTTACTGGTTGGAAGAGAGGCCAGGAACATATTGCGTGATACGTTAACGGACTCCCAAGTGGAGTAGTTCATGTTGCATTCCACACCCGGGCTGGAGGCAGTGAACAGTGCAGTACCAGAAGCAAGTACAGCACATCCTGAGCAAAGGAATATCAGAGAGTGGCTACAGTTACCTAAATCTGACTTCTCGGACTCGAATGAGGAGAAGAACGAACAGAGAGAGGTAACGCTACCTTTGAACAAACAGATAGACAAGTTTGGTGATTTGTGTCGGAAATACAGGGGCCTCCAGATAGACAACTCGTTCCTGATGAAATCAGTTACGCTTAAACAGTTGCCTAAAGGACTAAGGGTTTGGAAGTTACCAATGGGTGTGGAAGGTGACTCGACAGCGTTTAAACAACTGGTTGATTTATTCAACAGAACAGGTTTGGAAATGTGCGACGTTATTATAAAGAACAATTCGAATAGACTGGCCATTATGGAAAAAGAAATAGAGACTTTAAATAGGTTCATAGGTTGGTACTGAGCTATCTACCCGAAGGCATATATTAGCCCAGCCACATTGTACGATATTCACCGCCACTTTAGTAGTTCCCTAGACCCTTGTACTAGCAGCTAGTACCCTTGGCCCCTATCTAGTAGTGCTGTTGGTGTGATCCCTGGTGTGAACTTTTTGTTGCTCATCCACTAATCAAGGTTCCTCTTGAAGAGTGATAGTGAGGGGCTCTGTCTTATGTAGATCGGGACCCTGTTCCATAGTAAGGGAAGTCTCTGCGAAGGGAATCTATCCCTCCAGCATGTTCTATTCATTGTTGTGTTGAGGTTTATATCCCTAGAGTGTGTAGTTCGAGTAGATTTGGTTTTGCTAAGATGGAGCATGTTCAACAATTCTGGGTTGGATATGGCTCTGTATGTTAGACAGAGATCACCTCTGAGAAAGCGGTATGCAACAGAGAACAGTCTTAGCTTTTTCAATCATGCTGCATAGGGCACCTGTTTGAGGCCAGTAATTCTCTTGGTTAGGTACCTCTGTGGTCTCTCCAGCTGCTGGAGATGTCTAGCCAGGTACATTCCAATTGGTGCATCGTACTCAATAATGGGTCTGATGAGGGAAGAGTAGAGGGGCACCATTACATCCTTAGATCTTGATGTGAACCCTTTCATGATCAGATGGGTCACATAGAAGGATTTTCTAACCACTTTGGCAACATGGTTATCAAAGGAAAGCTGGCTATCTACTTGGGTCCCTAGATCCCTTATTTCTTCTTCAGATTTCAGGGGATTACCTCCTATGTTGTAGTTTGCAGATACTCTGTTTTTTCCAAAGGGGATTACTACGCATTGTTTTGCATTTAGCTTGAGACCATGGCTTTGACACCATGCATCAGTCTCATTTAGGCCCTTCTGGAGGATCTCCATGTCAGCTGGAGACTCTATTATAGCACCCAGTTTGCAGTCCGGAAACTTAGTCAGTCACAGCCCTTCTGTGCTTGCCTGTACTTCTGAGAAGTATATGCTAAACAGGAGGGGCCCCAGGACAGAGCCCTGAGGCACACCACTCGTTACTGGTCTGGATTCGGACATAGATCCCACTACTCTTACTTTATGGGATCTGTCTGAGAGACAGTTTGCGATCCATCTTGTGACATAAGGGTTTATGCCCAGGCTGGTGAGCTTATCAATAATACCCGAATGGGGAATGGTGTCAAATGCTTTAGCAAGGTCAAGGTAAGCCGTGTGTACCTCTTTTCCCTTATCTATAGCCTGAACATGAGAACATTGTTAACAACTTTTCTCAGTAGGTTGTTAAGTACCGTTCCATGTTAGATAATGTGGAAAGTTTTGTGAACAAAAACATTAAAATTAAAACTAAAAAATTATTGAGGGATTCTGAAGATTACAAACACAACAAAGCATATCCCTTTGTGTCTAATAACAAAGATGGTGTTAGAAATGGTAACAGGGTTGGGGGAAATGTCAAGATTGATATGTGTTCAAATTGTGAGAGCAGTAATACTGGTGACAATGAACAATCGAGTAAAGAAAATCAGTGATTTTTAGCTACAGGGGCCCAAGTAAGAAGATCAGAATGCCTAATGAACAAGAAAGGCGAGGGCCAACGATATCAGGCCCAGGGCGACTCACATCATTATCGACACAACAACTTTCAGAACAACAAATGGCAATCGAATGCCAGGAATCGACGATAAAGGTTGATAAGGACTTTAAAATTGTATGTGAACTGAAGCATATAGAAGTTCACAATTTGTTGCAAAAGTTCACAACTTGTTGCAAATGAGTGAAGTAGATGTTTCTGGTAATAGTATTGTCCACTGCCAAAGAAATGGGTTTTCCATTTACAACTACAGCGCTTTAATAATAAATGATGTGTATCATGATTTATTAAGCAAAGGATTTACATTTGTTCCTGCATTTCATTTGAATTTTGTGGACTATTTTATTAGTCTTAAAATGTTTATCAGACAAATGAATTTGGGTTTATTTTTTAGGGAACAGAACTTTGGTGTAAACAATTTAAGTAATCCTTTGACTACACTTAAAAGGAAAAGTACTTTTATACCCCCAATGCATAAGGAAGTGTTAATGTTTGAAAAACTATGTATTAATGAAGTGAAAAGGGGTTTGAGTAACTGTGAAAGATTATTAGACCATGACAATTTAAGTATTGAAGAAAGAAAAACACTGTTTGATTTGGTTAATAACCACGAGGTAAGAATAACGAAGCCTGATAAGGGGGGAGGAGTAGTTATCATGCCTTACTTTGATTATGTTGCTAAGATGCATGAACTTTTAAGTGATGTACTTACATATCAAACTGCATCACTTAATGAAATGCACATAGCTTACCATAAAATCGACTTGTTTTTGTTAGATGCACATTTTCAAGGGGAAATAAATGAGGGTGAATTTGATTTTCTAAATGTAGAACACCCACTGACACCAGTAATATTTGGGATTCACAAAGTAAACAGATGTATGGAAAACCCCCCTTTTAAGCCCATTGTAGCAGCTAAGAGCTCAAAAACGGAACCTTTGGCATCGTATGTGGACAAGGAAATACAGGGGATCATTTTAGGTGTAGACCATATAATCAAGGATTCTTGGAACTGTTTGGAACATCTGAGAGAAGTTAATAAAACCATCACGGGGTCTTTTCTTACCATCTTCTTCTTCTTTCGGCTGCTCCCATCAGGGGTCGCCACAGTAGATCAACTGTTTCCATTTCTTCCTGTCCTCTGCATCTTGCTCTGTCCCACCAACCACCTGCATGTCCTCTCTCACCACATCCATAAACCTTATCTTAGGCCTTCCTGTTTTCCTGTTACCTGGCAGCTTCATCCTTAGCATCTTTTTCCCAATATACTCTGCATCCCTCCTCAGCACATGTCCAAACCTATGTAATCTTGCCTCTCTGGCTATGTCTCCAAACCTTCCAACCTGGGCTGACCCTCTAATATACTTATTCCTAATCCTGTCCATCCTCGTCACACCCAGTGCAAATCTTAACATCTTCAGCTCTGCCACATCAAGCTCTGACTCCTGCCTTTTTGTCAATGCCACTGTTTCCAACCCATATAACATAGCTGGTCTCATTACCCTCTTGGAGACCTTCCCTTTCACTCTTACTGGTACTCATCTGTCACAAATTACTCCTGACACTCTTCTCCACCCACTCCATCCTGCCTGTACTCTCTTCTTCACCTCTCTTCCACACTCACCATTACTCTGAACTGTTGATCCCAAGTATTTAAACTCACCCACCTTCGCCACCTCTACTCCCTGCATCCTCACCATTCCTCTATTCTCCCTCTCATTCACACACATATATTCTGTCTTAGTCCTGCTGACCTTCATTCCTCTTTTCTCTAGAGCATATCTCCACCTCTCCAGGGTCTCCTCCACCTGTTCCCTACTCTCACTACAGATCACAATGTCATCTGCAAACATTATAGTCCATGGGGACTCCTGTCTGATCTCGTCTGCCAACCTGTCCATCACCATTACAAATAAGAAAGGGCTCACAGCTGAACCTTGATGTAATCCCACCTCCACCTTAAACGCATCCGTCACTCCCACCGCAGACCTCACCGCTGTCAACTACCCTCGTACATATCCTGTACCACTCTTACATACTTCTCTGACACTCCCGACTTCCTCATACAATACCACAACTCCTCTCTAGGCACCCTGTCATATGCTTTCTCTAAATCCACAAAGACGCAATGCAACTCCTTCTGACATTCTCTGTACTTCTCCATCAACACTCTCAAAGCAAACATCGCATCTGTAGTGCTCTTTCCTGGCATGAAACCATACTGCAGATCACTAATCATCACCTCCCTTCTTAACCTAGCTTCCACTACTCTTTCCCATAACCTCATGCTGTGACTGATCAATTTAATCCCTCTGTAGTTACTACAGCTCTGCACATCACCCTTATTCTTAAATATCGGTACCAAAACTGTTTTTCTCCATTCCTCAGGCATCCTCTCACTTTCCAAGATTTCATTAAACAATCTAGTTCAAAACTCCACTGCTATTTCACCTAAACACCTCCATGCTTCCACAGGTATGTCATCTGGACCAACAGCCTTTCCGTTCTTCATCCTCTTCATAGCTATCCTTACTTCCTCCTTGCTAATCTACTGCACTTCATGATTCACTATCTGCACATCATCCAACCTTCACTCCCTCTCATTCTCTTCATTCATCAGCCCCTCAAAGTACTCTTTCCATCTGCTCAACAAACTCTTCTCGCTTGTGAGTTCGTTTCCCTCACTATCCTTTATCACCCTTACCTGCTGCACATCTACTAGCTCGGTCCCTCTGTCTAGCCGATCGGTACAGGTCCTTTTCTCCCTCCTTAGTGTCCAACCTTTTATACAACTCATCATACGCCTTATCCTTAGCCTTCACCACCTCTCTCTTTGCCATGCACCTCATCTCCTTATACTCTTGTCTACTTTCTTCATCTCTCTGACAATCCCACTTCTTCTTCGTCAACCTCTTTCTCTGTATACTCTCCTGAACTTCTTCATTCCACCACCAGGTCTCCTTGTCCTCCTTCCTCTTTCCAGATGTCACACCAAGCACCTTTCTAGCCATCTCTCTTACTAGCTCTGCTGTAGTTACCCAGCCATTCAGTAACTCTTCACTGCCACCCAGTGCCTGTTTATCTCTTCCCTGAACATCACCTCACAATTATCATTTTACAATTTCCACCATTTGATTCTTGGTGCTGCCCTCACACTCATCCTCCTTTTCTTGATCACCAATGTCATCCTACAAACCTTTTCTTACCATCGATGTTATAACGATGTTATAAATTTGTTTTCAATTATTCCACATACAGAAGGTTTGGAATATTTTAGGGAGAGTCTAACTAGACATGGTAAAATTGAAGGAGGAAAAGTAAATCTACTAGTGGCTTTGATGGAGTTGATTTTGAGAAACAACTTCTTGACCTTTGAAGGGGAAATTTTCCAGCAAGTGTCAGGTGTGGCTATGGAGGCAAAGTGCGCCCCAGGGTTTGCCAACCTAGTACTATTACACTGGGAGGAGGTCTTTATTTTTGATTCTAAGTTTAAAGGGAAAATATTGTTGTACAGTCGTTTTTTTAGATGGCATACTGATTCTTTGGAAGGGTAGTGAAGTGGAAGCAATAGAATTTATAGAATATTTAAATTCAACTACAAGCTTCTTTAGATTCACTAGTACATGAAATGAAGACAACATAGATTTTCTTGATATACATTTAACAAAAACTAAAGAGGGTATGCAAAGTACAATATTTAGAAAAAAGATGTATAGTAACTCTTTGTTGCACTATGAAAGTATTCATCCACATTAACAAAAGAGGAGTGTGGTCAAAGGCCAAATGGTGAGACTGTCACGTTTGGTCAGTGACAACAAGATATTTGAAGAAGAAATTTATAAGTTAGTAGGGATGTTTCTGGAGAGGGGCTACCCTCTGAAACTTTTGATTAACATCAAAAAAGAAATAAGAACAAAGAGGGCTACCCAGTTCCCTCCAATTTTAGGAGGGGGAAGTATAGTACGGAAAGAAGTTAATGAACCATTTAAGAACAATGCGATGATTTTAAAATTCAATCATCAGGCACCCTTTATAGTGGACACTATGCGGGAAATTTGGGAATTTAGTTTTAGTCTGAATACAAAAGAAATTGTAGGTGATATGTTAAGGATTGTTTTTAGTAAAGGAAAAAATATTAAGAGCATATTGGAACAAACGCCGGTGAATAAAGGTTATTCAAGGATGTATAAATGCGGAGCATGTAGAATGTAGATATATAAATGAGGGGCCTTATGTTAATATAGTGGGTTACAATAGGACAATTCCTTGTCCAGGAAGATGTTGTTGTAACTCAACAATGGTAGTGTACATAGCTAATTGTACATCATGCTCTGCATTTTACGTGGGAAAGATGGTGAGGAAATTGAAGGAAAGAATTGCAGAACATCTTGGAGCTATCAAGAACAAAGATACCTTTAATGCTTTGTATATGCATGCCACAGTTTGTTCAGAATTCAAAAAGCTTATATTTTTTGTATTGGGTCGAGTTACACCAGATATACGAGGGGGTGATGACAAGCTTAAGGTAGAAATGTTGGAGACAGCTTGGCAAATTAGATTAAATGCCACCCAACATCCAGGTATAAATGAGAGTATATCTATTTTCCTTACCTGAAGGCAAAGAGTAATATTATATGTTTTCATATATATATATATATATATATATATATATATATGTATATATTTATATATATATATATAAGTATATATATATATATATATATATATATATATATATATATTTATATATATATATATATATATATATATATATATATATAGGAATATGTGCAATGATATAATGAAAGCAAATATATATATTACACACATTTAAGAGTTGTGAAAGTGTTATGATTTTATTTTTATATTATTTTATATTACAAGCATTCAAGTACATTAATATATATACAAAAAATTTTTTATGATTATATGTTTTTTAAGCAACTGGGTTAGTGTAGTAGGAGGTTTTTGTTTTTAATTATTTTGGATTAATGAATTAATGCATTGATGAATTTGATTGGTTGTAGTCAAAATGAAGTAACTACTTATAAGAATGTTTTAAAATGTTCCACTGACTCTGATGATGCCGTATGTATTATGGTGAAAGCACTAAGTTTTGTGGATTTTGGTAATTAAAGCAGTATCTTTCTACAGTGTTTCCTGACTCTATTCTCTTTACTAGATTGGACATGTTGCTGTCATAGATTGAGACAGTTGCAGATGTTACTGGGTTTGTTGTAACATCCTTTATGAGGAATATGACATCAGTAATACTAAAAGATGGGAGTATTTACTGACTGCAGTCCCCAGAGTCCATGACTGATTTACCAAGGACACCAACTGTCTGGGGAACAGACAAAACATAACAGCAAACATGTGGCCAGTCTGTGGACAGCATGCCAGTGGAGAGGTATGTCAGAGACATATCACTGACAGTCGTGAAGTCACTCATTAAATGCATGTCCACACAAACCCTGTCAATCTATCAATCCACCATGTATGTAAGAGCACTGATGACATAGAATCTGTTCACAAATCTGGGGATATGCCCCCCATGTTGTTTGGCTGTCTCCACATGTCCTGTCTGTGACGTACTGCCACCTACTGTATGTGAATCTGTAGCCCACAACCTCTGTAATGTCCCTCACACAGACAAGGAAAATGGGCAAGGCCCACATTAAGGAATGTCCAATATGTCGGAACTAGCAGCAGTGTCCAGGCCCACAGCACAATACTATGTGGGCACCTACATAGTGGTATGGCCTTAGCAATACCTGACAACTGCACATCTGTACAGAGGACAGACAGAAAGTAGATAACCAACAGGTTATGCATTAGGATGAATGTTTTGAAAGACAGAAGTCTGAAACTGAAGGTATGCCATTACTGCATGACAGCAGTCCTCAATGACATGTCCAAAAAACATAGTAGTCTACAGTTAATATCAAAATATCAGATCAATATCCAATAGGAGATACATAAAAACATACATCTCAAACACCAAGAACAAGATAGTCAGTATTCAGAGTCCCTGCTTTGCATGCAGGGGTGTATGGTTCTAGTACTACAATCTGCAATCTACTTTTACTTGGAAAAGCCCTGTTAAAAGTACTAATGTAATGATACAATATGTGTTAAACTATTTTTGTCGACCAGTGCACTGTAGCTTGTGTAACATGCAAGTGTGACTGCATATAACCTGGGATACTAACCATGTATAAAACAAATACAAAGAAAAAAGGTTGTGGTACTACCCATGTATACCCAGGTGTCCCATACAGTATAGTCACACCTCTTGCTATTGTAATGACAGCACATACAAACATGTTATGTCCAGGAAATTAAATACACTTATTAAATATGTCACTACCCTGCTATTTTATCAGACTGGAATGTGATCACTGTTACCAGGGCTGAGCTATGCTTAGCAGGTTTAAGCATTGCTTAAATGTAAATGCTAAGCAGATTTGCTCACTGGTAAGCAAAGCCTATACGTCGTAAGCTTCTATTCGTTTAACCGTATGTTAGCACTGCTTATTGATGCACAAACCCATGCAAACATGCTTAAAGCTGCTCAAAACTGCCTTAATCACTCTGTATACAACAGTCCTTGCTCTGTCTAGCAACAAAATAAATAGCCCTTGAACCCAGGATCCTGCACATCATAGTCAAAGCAATTTACCAGTAAGCCACCTCAGATATATGGTTTTAGGATGTTTTCTCAAATTTACCCTTCTTTACAGCCAGCTTACAATAAGGAAGAAATACTGTGCAATTAGGAAGGATTAGTATCTACAAATATATATATCTGAAAAAAACATATACATAGAGAGAGAGAGAGATATGTATGGAAATACATATATGTGTATAACAATATATAGATATATTACCAATAAATAATGAGGTGTGTGTGTGTGTGTGTGTGTGTGTGTGTGTGTGTGTGTGTGTGTGTGTGTGTGTGTATATATATATATATATATATATATATATGTGTGTGTATATATATATATATATATATATATATATATATATATATATATATATGTATATATATATATATATATATATATATACACACACACACACACACACACACACACACACACACACACATATATATAGCAGCATGCACTGTTGGATACAAAAGGACCCATGACACTCACATCTGCCCCTCCCACAGTCCAATTAAATAAGTGAACAGTACACTGATACAAAATCATGATAGGCCATACCCACAGGTCAGACATACAACAACCTCTTAACAAAAGAACTAAAATGACTGAACATACCAAAGAGAAATACAACCAGCCAGTACTTCACACAGGGAAGTAAATACTGTGTGAAGAAATAGCCAGAGAATTGTTATGGCTAGGCTTGTATAGGCCCTAGGACCAATAGCCTAGTACCAACCTATGAACCTATGTTTATTATACTTTGATGTCTTGCCCAAAACCTTCAAGGAGTAATCATTACCAAAAATACATGCCTTAATTACAAAACGCAATTAACACCTAATTACATAATTAAATACACAGCCTCCAATTACATTCCTCATTTAATCCCCTAAGGGATAAAGTATCACAGTTAATATTAATACATTGAGTCTGTACATAACAATCATCTTTTTCCTGAATGTTTCATCAAACTGAGGAACAGACTTTTTCCAAAACAGTACCTTGGAACCCACTACTGTCCCCATGGTGAGATCTATTCAAATGTACAGCTATAGAACTCTCATCTTTCTAATCAGCAATATGTCTCACATGTTCTAACAGCCTAGTTTTAAAATGTGTTACTCTCCCCCACATAAAATATGTTATGAGGGCATCTAAGAGCATTGTCTATACATCAGTCTCTTGAATGTACAGACTTCAACATGTTTTCCAGACTTTCCCCTCAGCAGGAATGACAGCACTAAATAATGATAGACCATTATACCTATCAACCTCCTACCAGTGGCAGCTGGTGACTTCAAATTAAAGGGGGACTGCAGAAGACAGCTGAATGGGTGGGGCCAACTAGGAAGGGGTGGGGCTATGCTCAAAACCACAACAACTGGATCTTTAAATACGCTGCCCTAGGTGCCAAACTGTCATTACGAGAGTCCAATCAAGACAAAATGAAGTGTAGAAGAAAATAATATTTCAATGTATTGGCTACATGACAGCTTATTTAATATCTAGATGGAAACACAAAGGTTGTGAGGCATGAAAAAATAAATTACTTTTTAAATGCATTACTGGAATGCCAGTCAAAATCAAGTATAAAAAAAAAACAACACTCAAGTCAAACCACTTCTCCTTGCAATGCAGTTCCAATTATAATTTATATTCAGCTTTATAAAATTACCAAGTAACATGTTGAAAGTAGCAGTCTGTGATACCCCCACTTGTAAAAATGTTTCTTATCCCAAAAAGACCTGCTGCCTGACAACAACTATCTACTTGTTTCATGGGGAAGACATGATCAAAGTAAAAAATAAACAGCAAACAAGAAACAAGCTCAAGATAAATTGCTTAAAGGATCACTGCACAAGTTATGGACCACACATAACAGATTAGCATTCTGTTTAGTTTATGGGTAAAGCCTGCAAAGATGACTGGAAGTCTCCAACAAAATGTAAAGAGCTTCTGAAAATACTGTAATCCTGTCCTTTATTACAAATACTGTCATATGCATTTCATTACCCAAGGCTTATATGTTATCTAGTTATGTAAATATTCTCTGCACGGCAACAAAAACGGCTTTCAATATTGGCAATTTTTTTAACAGTATGCTTATTAAAACTTACTTGCATCTTACAATCTCTGACAAGCTTACCTGATGGTTATTAAAGCACTGTTACATAAACAGAGAACAACAGGGCACTGTGACAGCATGCATTTTCTGAATAATAAGAAGCATAAATTAACAGTATAAAAATATGACAGAAAACCAGAACATTCTGCAAAATCAAGGACAGATGAAAAGCCACTGCCGTACTTGGATGGGGAATACTCTGCACACTTACACTGCATAACTGCTCCTTGCCTTGCTTGAACACATCAAGAGTCACTACATGGGAGAGTGGGGTGCAACAAGTATGTCACAATTTGAAATGTCTCTGGATAACGGTGATGGCTCTGACACTCATACCTCTCAACTTCAGAGCAAGAAATCTGGATAAAGCCATACATAGAAGTGGGACATAGGCCCAAAAATAAGGACAATTTTTAAATATTGCTTGCATTAGTATGAATTTTCTGAAGGGTATGAAATCTGAAACTCAAATGTCTGCCATTATTTTCTAACTTCAGTCTTTAATGATTTGCCACTAATTTGACAGAAAACCACAATTTTATGAAAAACGGACCAAAAATGTGATGCAAAAATATAAAATTGCCACACAATACAGCTGGGAACCTGTCAAAGAAGGGAAACATTTTTAATATTAGTACTATTAACTTGAGCAGCTGACAAAATTAGAGAATCTACATGCATTTCTGAAATAAAAGTAATCTATAACTCTGATCATTACAGTTATGTATAATTGTAAACCCTCCACGTTTTCTTCCAAAATTGCTATTTTGCAGAGGGATTATTAGGGGGAGAGCAACATTTTGAACCCAAATTGGGGACAGTTGAGAGGTTTGGATATTCCTAATTCTATAAAGTGATTTATTTGCATGTACCTCTAAACCTCTTAATGCAGGAAATCTGGATAAGGCCAAATATATTGGGGAACATGCAAACAGTACTAAAAATTGCTCTTGTATAAACTTAAGACAGTTGATAGAATAACAGACAGTTGATAGAATAACATACATTTCATAGAATAACAGGTCTTGCTTTAGCATACATTTTTCTGAAGGTTACGAAGTCTGAAACTTAATGTCTGTCATTATTTAGTGAATACATTCCTAAATGATTTGCCAGAAAACCACAGATTTTATCAGGAACAAACCAAAAATAAGAAGCAAAAGTCTATTCATTCTGCAAAAATCTGGACAGTTGAGAGGTATAGTTTAGCCAGGGCTGACTTGAGTTTGCTGCCCTTCCCCCCTCACAAAATCATGGTCGAATGGAGCCTCTCCCCTGCAGCCATTCCAGTGCCCCATTCCTTGGTTATTTCACCCCATTTACCATAAACACTAATGTGCATACTGCTTTACTTCTGCAATGATTTGGATTTCATTTGAAAGTTTTATTTTGCATTTTACAGCACAAACACTAATAAATATCTGCTAAACAAAGCAATGCAGTCTCACAATGAAAACAGACTTGGCATTAAAACTTCTCTGCCCTTGAAACTTGCATTCATTGAAACAGCATTGGAACCCACATTCGAAGAAAATACATTTTGCCAGTGGCAGATAAAGATTAACATTGGGCTGTTTTCAAATCATAGGTCCCTTGCACATGAAACGTACACGTGCTCTTTGATACACCTTCCTGATTGTATTAAATTATATTCCTTGTACAATACAGTACAGTTGTTAGAGGGCGTTTTAAATTTATTGTTTTGAACATTTTTCCAGTAAACAATGAAACAAAATGCATGCACCAATAATGACAAAACTGCCCAATTCAAAACATTTCCATCATGAAAGTCTACTCAGACTTCTACAGTCCACCAATATCAGTAAATATGCACAATCTCTGAAGTAGTAAAAGTCATCTAAATAATTCCACATTAAAGAAATCTGTAACTAATGAACAGGTTGCTGCTAGCAAACAACTTTATATATGTCATTGTTTCATCTACTAATAAAGTGCCTGTTGCCCTTGAGGAATAAATTGCTTTATGTTGCATTAAAAAATGATAAGCTAGTAATATTGAAATAGGGAATGGATGACAAACTGATAACAGGTTAATAATTACTAGGTATCTTCGCCAAAAAGGACTGCAGCATCCACCCCCTTTACAACACAGTACAGTATCAGCAATGCATCTACCTACTGTGGGAGTAGAACCCACAGCCTTCTGCATCAAAAGCAAGTACACTACCTGTTGTACTATTAACAATACAAGTAGATTCAGCATAAGCAGCACAAATCTTTTGTTCCCCTGAAGCTCTCAGCTCCTTGTAAAATCTACTCGACACTCAGCTGTATCTCCGAATTTTGCAGCACAAGAAATCTGGAAAAAGCCAACATTTATTGGTGGAGGGGAGACAAAAGCCCAGAAATCAGGGACACATTTTAAACACTGCTTATATAATGTTGGAAAGTTGCTAGAATAAAATGCCATGTTACCACCAGCCATATCACTGCCAAGTCTGGAACCCAGGAACCTGTGCAAAACAGTCAGAGCAACATACCACTATACCAAATCAACTGTTTTGTGAAAAAGAGGAAGATTGAAACTCAAATGGCTACCATTTAGTGAATTCAGTTCTCACCATAGCTCTCAACCTTAGCACAAAACGCCTGGACAAAGCCAATAATGGGGGGAATACAGTTCAAAAAATGGGGACAAATTTCAAATATCCATCTTATAAACTTAGAAAATTGTTAGAATAAAAGGTTTTTTGTTAACATGTACTTTCTGAAAAATATGAAGTCTGAAATTCAAATGCTTGTCATTTTTAGTTAACATTTGTTAACCGGGAAAGTCGGATTTGGAAATAAAGCCAGTTTTCAGCACAGGCCCAGGAAGAAACACTCCAGACACATGTCTTTGTAAGATGAGAGGACATGCCGACTCCACACAGAAAGCACCCCAGCCAAGAATCAAACCAGAGAAGCTGTAACTATCAGGCAACAATGCTACCCCTGCACCACTGACTGACTAACAAAAATATAGAAACCACAGATTTTATGAGGAACAGAACAAAATAAATATGAGGCAAAAATCTGCAATTTTTTACAAATGGTGGTGGGTAAGGAATTCAGGTCCTTGTCACCTACATACAAGGTACAGGGTTCAAGCCTGAGGTATTCCCTACCACACCACCATGAGTTCTCTCTAGCCACCGGTATATAGCAGCTGGGGCATTATATACACACACACACACACACACACACACACACACACACAACCACTAGAAGCTCACCTTCATCTCTTTCCTGCCAACAAGCCCGAGCATAACACATCCATTGAGTTAAGAAATCCAGTCCTATCCATTGAGCCCGCACTAATGAAGTCCTGTGTACATTAGCTGCAGCACTAGTTAAATGCAATTGGTCCAGCACACCTTGTTAGCTGCTGTGCTAGTTAAATGCACCTTGATTGGTCCAGCCTGCTGCTGCTGCAGTCAGGAGTGCCTCCATTCTGTGATGCCTTTCCCCTTATGTAGACTGCTGAGAAAGCAGTCTGAGAGTGTTCCCGTGCATGCATGGAGTACTCCTGGAAATTGCAATGATTGTAACATGTTTTCTTTACTTTGATTTTGTGTTTCTTTACTTTTACTTTTTTGTTTTCTAGGTGGGAGGGCTGCAGTCCTGCAGTCCTATAGCACGAGCCGCCCCTGCCTTCTACTGTAGGACATCCGGACAAAGCCTGACATAATTGGTGGACAGAGGCCCAAATACATGGCCATACTTGAAATATTGCTGTTATACACTGAGAAATATGCAGGGTTTGTTGTAACATATCTTTTCTGAGGGATATAAAGTCAGAAAAACAAATGGATGTTAGCATGTACAGATTGCAAACACCTGTCTGGGGAACAGACCAAATGTAACAGGCTAACCTGTGGCAATTATGTGGATAGCCCTACAGTTGAGAGCTATGCAGAGGCAGAACTTTGTCAGAATGAAACCCATGCAGAAGTAGCATGTGCAGACAAACTATTTTAAACTAGCAGTATTCTAAACATATAACATCCATACTTACATTCTGCCCCTAAGTCTTGAACCTTCCCCACCATTTAGTTGGCTTGTCTCCACAAGTCTTTTCATAAGAGGTATTAGCTCACACAAATCCATGATGCCTCCCTCACAAGTAAGGGAAAGGGCCAATGCCCACATGCAGTACTCATTTATAGGAGTGTGTTGCCATGACATTGACTATTGGAAGAACTACACAGCTGCTCTGCATGCAATTAGCAAGTGGGGAACTCCATTAGGTGCACAGGCCATCACCTGGTCATGAGCATCTCCTACAAAAGCCATGCTGCCACCTATTCAAGCCAGCTCTATCCCTGAAGTGCAGAGAGAGAGAGAGAGAGAGAGAAAGACAGAGAAAAACAAATAAAACATAAACCAGGAAAGAGAAGGAAAAAAAGTTAAGTGGAACATGTAAGCATGTAATTGAATGTAGTACTTGGTCTGTAATGATGGGAAATATGATTTGGAAGAATATATGTTCCAACAAGACTTGCTGTACTAATGTCCTGCTGAACAGCTGCTATGGTCATAGCATCTCTGCAGTGGGAGAGATCACAGCCATACCTCTCAATTGTACATATCTTCACAGAATGTCCAGATTTTCCCATAATAGTTTTTTGACTGTTCCTTCTGAAATATATGCTTCTCTGGCAAATAGCTGAGGACTGAAGTCATCAAGTAATGACAAACACTTGAGTTTAAGACTCCACATCCTTAAGAATATTCACGGTAATATAAAATGTATCATTCTACAAACTTCCTAAGTTTGTAACAGGAATATTTAAAGTCTGTCCCTATTTATCCCCCCATCATTTTAGGTTTTGTCCAGATGTGATGCCCTAAGAGGCTGTGAGGTAGGATCACAGCTCAGGAGCCTGACTCACCCTGGGAAAGGACAGCTCACATATGACAACCGCTGGGGTGTCTGTCAAACAGTTGTGACTGTGCCACTGCTAGGACATTTAACGGGATGTTGTCCATATCCATATGTTACCTGTGAATATGAGTGTGATACGTGTTTGTCATATAAATCTAAGAGACCTATATAGGACATGTGCATAGTAAAGTACTGTTGCAGACATGTGTGTTGAACTGCATGTGATATATTGAATCAATAACATTCAACCTTACAGTGTTCTGCTAGACAATAAGCACATTTGTGACTGATATCTGTGGTCACATACACATATACCTGTGTTATGTGAGCCAAACCATTGGCAAATCTGTGAGCAATGACAATGTAACATAATAGCTTACTTATGGCTGTTGGGCATCTTCCAGGTTATGTCAGTGATGTCAAATCCTACTGTGCAATAAACTTACTAATGTATAGTGTAGCTATATTATTACAGTAGCAATACTGATGTCCCTTTTGTCACCCATTTATGTATGCCATTGTCCAGACATACCACTATAACAGGTTGAGAAGTAGGATTGAGCAGCAAGACTGTAAATACAGTGTGCCATACTAACATAGAACAGAAATGTATACCAGATATCCCCTGAGCACATGTATGTATGTGTATGTTCAGCTGGAAGGCACAAAACTAATAACATGGGTTTCAAGCAGTCAGGTACATAGGTTGTGCATGTTGCACACGTGTAATATCAGTGTCAGTCCATACAACAGACATAAATGTGTACAGCTACTGGTTGTTGCATTGCCCTGACATTAATATGGGTACTTGAGTAGGCATGATTATCAGGTAGTAATCGGAGACGTGTCCAGCTGTGTTATGACCCTCTGTCCATGCCTACCACTAACAGCTATATCAACACCTATATACAGTGGATATCACAAGTGTACACACTCCTGTTGGAATGCCAGATTTGTGTGCTGTATGACAATGAGCCCACAGAAAATCATTTTGTAATGTTTCTCATCTTGAATGTGACCCCTAACCTGTACAATTATATTGAAAAACAAACACATGTGTTTCTAGGAAGGTGAACAACTACTGCCAAGTGAAGATGTGCCACGATGTTGAGTCCAAACCAAGACAAATGAATGCTGTAACCATCTCAAGAGGTGCATACACAACATATCAGTTTAAGGGTGTGCATACACAACATATCAGTTTAAGGGTGTACATACACAACATATCAGTGTAAGGGTTTGTACACACAACATATCAGTTTAAGGGTGTGCACACACAACATATCAGTTTAAGTGTGTGCATACACAACATATCAGTTTAAGGGTGTGTACACACAACATATCAGTTTAAGGGTGTGTACACACAACATATCAGTTTAAGGGTGTGCACACTCATTCAACTGGCTTATTGTACTGATTATTATTTCCATGTTTTCACAGACCAGATTGTTATGTTTTCAATTGAATTGTACAGGCTATAGGTCACATTAAAGGTGGGAATTGTTTTGAAATGAGTTATTGTTGTGTCATGTTTCAATTGGACAAATACCAGGCATTGTAACAGGGGTGTGTACACGTTATATCCACTGTAGCTACATGGACTCAGCAGTACATGATCTGTATAACCAGCCTCCACCAAGGTAGAGTAATCCCCTTTGGTGGACAGCAGCAATACACAAACCACATAATAGGTTGCTATATTGGCTGTACATGGACTCATAGGTGCAGGCAACAACTTGAAAGCAAGTCCACCGTTATCTGAGCAAGCATGTAAGTTCACAGGTGACTTCCTGTAAGGCTGACTATGACTACAAATCAGACATATCTACACCACCAAGGAAAATTGCAATAGTGTCTCCACATATGTTGTCAGTCTCAGAGGAAAGAACACAATTCACCATGTACTGGATGTAAAGAATACCTCATACACACATGCCATGGATATAGGCAACCTGCATCACACAGGTTAGGTGGGAACATTGCCACACTGCCCATCCCAGTTGTATAGGGGGCTATACACATCAACCACACTCCTCCCCTCAAAAAATGGTGAGCATGTACATATTGCCTACTAATGGCAACAACAGCAAATCTCCATAGGGCATAATAACATTACTGTCTGCCTCCTACATGAACTCTGGCATGTGCTCACAGCTCCATCACACACCACAGTCAAACACAGACCTGCAGCCATCCACACACCATCCACATGGAAGACGGCCACTGTCAACCCTCTACACAGAAATGAATAGAGAATAGAGGATTATGCAGTTAAGTGTCCAACATTGGGGGGGATAAGATAGCTCAGGATCAGGAGTGTAATGCAAGCTGCTATAGCCATGATAGATTGGAGGGTTATGGTGTAGTCTGGATTATTTGCAAATAATATCCACCGTTGATGTGCAATTTTACAACCGTATGAGGTCCTGTGACCTTTTTCCTGTTTATGTCTCCCAGGTAACATGCAGAGGGTTCGCCTACCAGCATTCTCTGTTGCGGAAACTGACATCATCACCAAATATGTGATCAAACATTATGCCCTGTTATTTGGACGGAGAGCAGAAGATGTGTGGGAGAGGACCACCCTGTGGAACAATCTGGTCCACAGGGTAAATGATGCTGGCCTGCACAGCAGAACTTATGAGCAGGTGCAGCATTGGGCCACCTACCTCATCCGCCATGCCCATCAATGGGCTGCTGCTGCTGTAGCAAGGGACCGGCTAGCCGCAGGTGGGGCCCAGCCATCCAGCCCCCACTGACACCCACTGAGGAGCTCCTTGCCAACCTTGGGGCACCCTCCCAATGCACAAGCCATGAAGCTGAAGAAAGCATTGTGGAGGTGGGTTGCACACACACACACCCACCCACACACACACACACACACACACACACACACACACACACACACACACACACACACACACTGGACGATGAGTGTGCAGGTAAGGGCCCAGTGGGGATTAGTACACTAATGTATCAGACATACATGTATCTATCTATATTGTATCTACATCCATGTATCAGGTCCAATTGCAGTTGTGGATGGGGTTTTCTAATGCACAGAGGTGCACATCTATGATGAGGACAGAACATTGTGCATTATTGGGTTAGTACTGTAAATGTGCAGATATGCTGCATCCATCCTGTACCAAGGCCACATGTGAGTCTGCTGACAATAACTCCCTCTCACAACTACCTAGGACCCTCTGCTCTGCATATGGGACAGCAGCCTGAAGCTGGTGAGTATGACATTGTTCTGTTGCTGCCTGGCAATGCCCCAGGGATGTGAATGGCATGCAAGTTGCCATGCACACAACTATCAGTAATAGCTATATTGCTTTATGTAATAGCTATATTGCTTTATGTGCATGTTCACTTATGGTGGGGTTAACTGTATTGCATCACTGTTGTCACCACGGTGATGCAATAGGGTTAACTGCATTGCATCACTGTGGTCACCACTGGGGCTTATTTGACGTGAATTCAACATTTCTGGAGCATACCGCACAATGTGTCTGTGCCAAGACATCTGGACAGAGGCCAGAAAAATGGGCTGAACAAACGGCCTAAGGTAGGGACATGTCTGATACATTAGTGGTATAAAGTGGATATAAGTTGTTTACACACCCCTGTTAAGATGTAAGGTGTTCCTGCTACATACAAATTAGGACCACAATATGTCAGTCCACACCTTTTCCAGCCTTTAGTGTGACCCAAAACATGAACATTTCACTTGTAAAACCAAGCATCTGGACTCATGTATTGCACCTGCAAGGCTGGCCACCTGTGAGGGTGGCAGGTGTCAGCATGATGTTTCAGTCAGGTATGATACCTCATGCTGCCATATGTGTCAGTGAACTCGCTGTGGCCTATTTGGCTACAATATAACATACATGGGCATTGCTAAGGCACACAGACCACTTCCGACCACATATAGGTTGCAAACATCTGGATATTCCAGACACATCTGTACAGAGGACTCTACAATGGTTTAACTTGCTGCATGTGAGGCAGGTGCTGTTACCATACTATATAAAGTAATTGCAGCGGGAGGTGGTCACCAGCCATGTATGGTACACACATCAAAATGGTATAAGCCACACAAGATATGATCCTCACACACAAACAGTTGCCAGCATTGGGATTAGAACTCCTGCCTACCTAGGCATTTCTACTATAGTGGTACTCAGTTATAAGATGCACCACAGAGCCTATACATTTCCACATAGTCCAAAGGTATTTCTAAGGGAGATGACATCAACAGGACTACTAAATTGGAGTGAGGGGAAGTGTAAAGGGTAGTACACAAGTCAAAAATAATGTAACTCACACACTACATGATTCTCACACAAACACACACACATCCAAACAGTTTCCAGTAGGGAGATTAGAAAGGTACTTCTAAGGTGGATGACATCAACATGACTACTAGATTGGGGAGAGGAGAAGTATGAAGGGTAGTACACAAGTCAAAAATGGATAAGCCAGACAGAATATGATTCACACACACACACACACACACACACACACACACACACACACACACACACACACACACACACACACACACACGCACACATACATACACACACACACACACACACACACACACACACACACACCAGTATTGGGATTAGAATGCCTGCCTATCGAGTTATGTCTACTATAGTGTTACACAGTTACTGCACATGCTACAGAGCTTACTGAACTTTCACATGGCCAAAGCTGCTGATAACTGTACAGCTGAGGTAAAGTATTACATGTGGCCAAACATCTGCCTTCAGTTCCACCCTTACATTGTGCTAGTTCCTTCTGTCTTGCACCGCAAATAGCATTATGGCTTGTTACTTCACCAGGTTATTGTATCAAGAAGTGTGGCACACCTGAGAGCTGTCAGCAGTACTCGTTCATCACAGAAGTAACTCCAGTACTTACTAGTTATGTCCAACCATCCTGGCATGAGTGAAGGGCAGTTTTCTGTGCTTTCACACCTGCACCACACCATGTGGAACAGATAGCTTACCATGACACCCACTTTGACAGCCATTACATACAGTGAATATCAACACACCCACCTTCACAGAGGCACTCAATGGACATTTACCCAAACAGCACAGACCAGCAAGACAGACACCCACTCAGACACCATGACATGGCACATGCCAAGGGATGCATATTGAACTTACACAGTGTGCCCCTCAATCTAAGCTCCTAAGGCTAACCACCTTGCACAATACAGTGATCATGGGTAACTCAGTACTGAGGCTCACATATCCCACTCACTAAGTTGAATAAGGAGCAGGTAACAGCCAAATATCTATCACATGCCAGCATTCAACACATGACACAGCCAGTCATGTCACTCTACAACAACTGTGAGTATCACTCTGTATAAATGTGGGTGTGAATGACCAGGGACACACCTCCCTGGACTACATGACAAGAGACATGGTTGAAGTCTCTGATTATGTGGCCCAGGCAGGTGTGACAGTAGCCCTGAGCAGTGTACTGCCATCACCCAGAATGATGCTGCAGTACTATCAACAGATGATTGACCACAACATTGGCTTAAGTGTTTTGTGTCATTCTCAGGGGATTCAGTACCTTTCTGCTTGGGATGACATGACTGAAAGAACCCAATGACTTGCCACAGATGTAATACATCTGTCAGCGCTGTGTTTCCAGGTACTGGCTAAATGTCTTGCCCCTATGATGCCTTATTAGGCAGTAATGTAATTACTGCCATAACAGCTAGACATGTATGCAATCTGAGGGTCATGCTGCTCAACAGTAGACATCTAACTGTCAGGATGCCGTCACTCAAAACACACATTGGAGTGGAGGACATTAACATGTCTGCTGTAATGAAGAGGTGGTTCACAGCAGCAGACAGCAGCCCTGCAGTATCAAGCCATAACGCATTCCACAGCTGTCAGCCCCCAAACATGGACCACACCACACCTCCACAGGTGGTGTTGTCCCCATATTCATTATGGATAGGAACACCTCCAGACTAGTATCCCAGCATAATGCATTGGAGATACTTCCAGTGCAATTGCCTTGGGGTAATAGTGCAATCCAGACCATAGCCTGCTATGGGCCCACATCTATGTCCCTAGACTGTCAATGCACATTCCTCAACACCCTGCCATCTATGATTGTCCAACGCAACACTGACATAGTATGAGACTTCAACTACCCTGCCATCACCTGGGGAAAGTAGCCAAGTGCCAGTACAATGGCCCAACACTTCCTGGGATTCATCATTTCCAATGCCCTGGACTGGCTCATACTGACCCCCGGTAGAGGATGCAACAACCTTTATCTGTGTTGACTACTTAAATATTGGACTGTTGCTCATCCACAGTTGCCAGTCCCTGCATGGTGAGATCCACACAGGCGGTAATCAACATGTCATTCACACCACCCCCCACAAAGGTAACCACCTTGCAAAACCTCTCCAACAACAGAGGTGGATGACTTCACTGCACCCATGGCAATGGGAAATAGCTGCATGACTGTGGAATCATACACATATGCACTGTACAAACAGGTACATGAATGCATTGTACTAGCCAGAGCCAACAGAACCCAGACACTGTCCTCCAAATACTGGGAGACAATGTGATGGTTCCCTGCCATTATTAAAGTGTACAACTGAAGGAGAACACTGTTGCAGAGAAAGGTGGTGTCCCATGACTGTTGAACTCACTTATTAGCCTCAAACACAACTTGGGATCCCTCATGGAATCCCCTACAGGCATCTATGAAGGCAGACATGCAGCAGACACTGACGACAATCACAACAGCCTTTGATAGTTCCATCAACAACCTACACAGCATTAAACACAAGTGCTGTGAGTTACTGTACAATGCTAATACCTATCCTGAAACAACAGATATTGGCCACAGTCTTAACAATGCATTCAGGGCCAGCTTTACCCCTCTCTCCCCTCCACAAGTGAAGTGCTATGTGAATGCTGTATCCTGTTTGTCTGTGTGTCACCAGGATGTGGCCCTGCAGCAAGACCAAGGGGTATGGTAGTGTGGTAATATATCCACCATGTCTTAGGCAGGGTACAGCTGTATCTGCATGGATTTCCCAGATCTGTTACACAGTGACTGCATATGTCGCACAGATTATAGGGCTGAGGGTTGTACATAGGTATATGTTGATTTACAACATCTGTTGTAGAGTGCAGAATGGTACGTGTTGTGGTTTGGACACACCTCTGATTGCTAATAACCACAGCCACAGGGGATATTCATCAACCAAGCACAATGAGGTTACCATACACACACACACACACACACACACACACACACACACACACACACACACACACACACACACTTGCCAGTACTGAGATCCATAGGTTTCATTGCTTCATAGGTGTGTAGTAGGTGAATGGGCCTGAGGGCTCTACAAGGCTAGCCCAAAGGAATACCCTGGCATCAAGCCACATGACAATAGTCCCCAGTGTGGCTCAGAAGTATAGTCACTGGAGTGGTCCCTAGGGGTGGGTATTGTATTCCCCATCCACTCATCCAGATTTCTATTGTGGGTGGCCAGTGATGTGCACTGCTTCACATGTATGTGATTTATATTCCATAACATAGACAGTATCTGGGTTGTGCACCTGTCCCGACAAGCATGTCCTTTGAAGTGTGGAAGTGTGCTTGAGGTCTCTGGGGCATGTTTTGTGGACAGATTGTTATCTTCAGATGTAGCATTCCTAACCTAGTTTGGTAAAACATGGCTGTGTAACTGAAGTAGTGATTCCACCTACATAGACAGTATGATATGGGGATTCATTGAAGTTACTGGAGTCTGTCTATATAGGACATGTGTATAAGGCATGATATTCCCTTTATGGGATACATTTGCAGACTCTACAGTTGTTGCAGGTGTCTAGTGGGGAACATGGAAAAAGGGCCACTGCACACATTGATTGGGCTACTGAGGGGATGGTACAGGGTGACCATGTCCTTTTACTTGCTGGATAACACACACTTAGGACATGTAACACATCAAAGTACTTTCTGATGTCAGTGGCACTGTTGTGGTCAACAGGCACCTGACTGTCAACCTGTGTTCCCCATTCTGTTATAACAATGTCACTGTTCAGCGGATTGCCACCAATGTATTACTTCATGTGAGCCATGGTGTTCCCAAAGGTAATGGCGACACATTTCTTGGCATTCAGGTAATGTCCAGGGTTCTGACAACAGTCATAGTTGTCATAGTGGCCTTTTTGCATGATGTCAGCATCACATGGATTGGGAATGCTACCACCCACCTTACTGTTGTATGCAAACATTTTCAGCCAGGGTGACTTTGTGTTCTCCTGCACCTCAGAAGAGTAGATCCCAAACATGAGAGGACATGGGTCCATACACTGTGTGACACCAGTCATGTCTGGCCATCTGTTTGACATGGAGTCCACTGCAATCACACAGTGGATACTATCTGTGAGGCAGTTTGCAGGAGAACTACTGATATAGTGGTTGATGCCTAGCCAAGTGTGTTTGTCTATGATTCCTGGGCGGAGCGTGGTCTCTTAGTATTAGAAGGGTTGCCTATATTGTTAACTATTCCATTATTTCACATAGTCATTGCACATGGCACTACACATTTAGGGATGTGGATTGTCTACACCAACCTCTATGGTGTTTGACAACTGTTGGCCTTGTAATGTGCATATTGGGACATACACTAGGTCATCAACATAATAATTTAGCAAAACCCACCCACCAATGGATCCTGTTATTACACAATCACACCAACACCCACACAGGATACTGATGACAGACAGAGATACACACTTGCCAGTACTGAGTTTCAAACCCCTACCTATCTATGTACTGCCACTACAGTGTTACGCATTTATCACACACACCACAGAGCTTATAAGATGGATGTTGTCCCAAGGTACTTCTAAGGTGAGGAACATCACCAGCCCTTGTAAATACTGGCAGTGGGTGATGTAGTGGGTGAGAGATTTCATAAAATAATTTACCTTACACACACATTTACATTTGCCAGGAGTGAGGTTCTAACCTCTAGTTATGTTTTCAGACCTTTATGTTACGCATTTTCCACATGCACCACTGACCTTACATGGTTTACAGTTGCCAATAGGTGCTTCTAAGGTGAATGATATCTACAGAACTGCTAAAGTAGGGCACTGAGAAGTGTTCTGGGTGTAAATGGGGCCAACATCTTTAAGGTATGAGCACATATATATATATATAGATATATATATATAGACACACACACACACACACACACACACACACACACACACACACACACACACACACACACCACGCAAGAATGAGATTCAAGCCCCTACCTATGTAGTTATTGCTACTACATTGTTACGTATTTATCACACACACCACGGAGCTTATAGGTCAAACAGTGTCCAAACATACCTCTAAGGTGAGTGACATCAGCAGCCGTTGTAAAGTATTACACTTTGAAATGTACTGGTTGTGTACGGACACAAAATACTTTAACCTACAGATATACACACACACACACACACACACACACACACACACACACACACACACACACACACACACTCTTACAATTGCCAGTACTGAGATTAGAACTTCTACTTAAGTAGTGTTTTGCACTACAGTATCACACAGTTAGCACAAGTGCCACAGAGCTTATATGTTGGAAAGCTGTCCAAAAGTATTTTTGAAGGTGAGTGACATCAGCAGCAGTGCTAAAGGAAGGGCAAGGGAAGTGTAGTGAGTGTGAATGGCCTCAAAATCATGCCTCGACAGAGACACACACACTCTCTTATACAAAGTAGGGCAATGGGAAGTGGCCTCAAACTCATTCATCTAGAAACACACACACACACACACACACACACACACACACACACACACACAAACACACACACAATTTTACATTTGACAGGACTGAGATTGCAAATGCTACATGAATACTTATTTGTACTATAGTATTGCACAGCTATCACAAACACCACTAACACTATAGGGCTGAGGGCTAATCAAAGGTATTTCTACAGTGAATGACATCAGCAGATCATGTGATATGGGCCAATGGGATGTGTAATGGGTGGGAAAGACCTCATAATGGGATTCTCTCTGTTGCTGTCTGTCTCTCTCTTCCCCACATCTGTGTGTGTGTATGTTTGACATATTATATTATGTTGGCCTTAGATATGTGTGAGTATTCCTATCCAGTGTGTGTGTGTGTGTGTGTGTGTGTGTGTGTGTGTGTGTGTGTGTGTGTGAAGTATAAATGGTGTACAATTTGGAGTGTGTGCACAGACATCTGTGAATAACAGATGTCTATGGTCCACTGTGTTGTCAGCCATGGGCTTCATTTCTCTAAGTGTAGGAGCATGCCCAGTATGACCTTCTATACTGAGTGTGTGCATCCATTCCAGGGAGAGTTGGACTCCAGGTCAGGGTTTTGTGTGCTACAGCTACACCTAGCAACCTGTTTCTGCAGGATATCTGTAGATAGGTTGCCAATATGGAGAAACAATGGGCTTAACATACAGGGGATACTATAACATTTGCTGTCTGTGCTGCTTGTGTGACATGTTTGGTTGTAGCATAGATTTTCTGACATATGTACTGTTTTACACTGTGATGTATCATGTCATCAACTACTGACAGTTATCATTCTCTGCTCAGTTATTTACCAGGAAATACAAGATGAATGAAGCCGAGTCCAATATTCTGAGGCACAGACTATACATTCTGGCACACTCCTGCCATTGTGAAGGGGTAGTTACAGACAATAGACTGCTGGTTCTGTGTAAATGGTCCAGCTCCTTGGTAGTATGCTGGCTGGGGATCCCCTTCTTGAGTACAGGACAAGACATTGAAGTTATAAATATTAGTTTTAAAATCAAATTGAAGTACACTTGTCAGGCCAAGTTTGTGGTTTATGTAGCTCAGTGTCAATGCTGTGCAGCGTTTTACATAGGTAAAACGAATAGAAGGTTAAAAGAACGAGTATACGAGCATCTATATAAAATAAAGACCCTTAACAGAGAAAATGCACTGGCTAGACACATTATTTCCTATCCACAACATTCATTTTTGTTCATGTTCAAAGCAATTGATTCAGTTGTTGATGATATTCGGGGGGGGGGGGGGGGCTGCTTACACTTTTACTTGAGCAACTTGAGTTAAGTTGGCAAATATGCACTGGGGCAATGTTTTACCCGGGTTTGAATGAGACAATATCTTTAAACAGTATACTGAAGTTGAAAAATCTTAAATGTTAATGTGTGTATGCATTTTTATAAAATGTGTTCATATTTGTGATATCTGACTTCATTTGACTCGGATGTGTAAGTTTCTGACTTCTTAGTTAACTAAGTAATATTATATTTTGAGAGTCAACACAATAATTTGAGACATAGTATTGTTAGTATACGTATGTTTGTATATATATATATATATATATATATATATTTCTATCACCGTTACAGGTAAAAATTCTGAAGGAAGGGAAGGGCTGAGATGTTCAAAAATATTGTCAGTCATATTTGTTTTTAAAAATGTTTTAAGTAGCAATAATGTGGATGTGCCTTTAAGACACAATATTTTAATTAGAAGTGTCATGTGACAAAAAGGGTGTGTATATATTGCTTGTGTTGAAGTTTGTTCAGTTTCTGATGAAGTCTTGCCACATGTGCAAGACGAAAAGCACTTCATTAAACTGAAAGAGAATTAAACAGAGAGACTTTGCTTTGGTGTTTCCAAGCTGACTTTTTCTTTTATGCTACTGGCATTTGTCAGCATGGCCTTGCATTTATTTTCTGTTTATTGTGTTAGGTTGTTAGTTAGGACCCCCTGACATTCCGTACATTGGCATTATGGGTGAGGTGTGGGCCTTTGCCCGAGGACTATAAGCCATTTGAGAGTGCTGCAGGCCATCTGTAGCAGGGCAGTGCATTCTGTCACTCATGTGTTCCCAGGCTGCAAGCCAGTGGATTACCCTGGGGTGACAGTGGTAAGTGGTTGAGGTGTTCCTGTCAATCCTTCCTGTTCATACTGATCCATGAGTCTGGATGTGGTCAGGTTGCTGCTTACAGCTAGAGACACACCTGCATGGGACACCTATTCAGCATGCAGCATCATGTATGTTTTCCCATACAGAGATGGGTTCATGCTGTACTCATTCTCTACAGCAAGGATATGACCTGTGATAAACCTGTGGCTGATGGTGGGTGCATGTGTGATATGGAAGCTACTGGCACCTGACTCACAGATATATCTGGGACACTCCCCTTATGCTGGCTTGTGTGTGGACATGGGCAGCCTGTCATTACTTTATAACTGTGCCTTTTGTGGTCTGCCAGCGATTTGCCATACTACCAGTATTCCATACTAGCGGGACAACTAATGTGATGCTAACCTCTATGTATAATTCCAAAGTTGTGTGCAGTTGACAGTTATTTTATATGCACTCTGTGTAGGGTACTTCCACCTGTGTACTGTTTCTATGTATGGGCCCCCATTCATAGCATGTCCAGCTTTCCGATGGTAACAGATATTGACATCTGGACATTGAGTATGTACAACTGCTGACATGGGTGTAGCTGAGAAGCAGTGTGGGTGCCACTGCAGTTGTTGGAACATGGCCCTGTTGACCACAGTAGTGTACCTAGGCCACTGAGACACAACCTTCCAGGCCTACATGCTGACCACAGTACTGTACCTAGGCCACTGAGACCCAACCATCCAGGCCTACATGCTGACCACAATACTGTACCTAGGCCACTGAGACACAACCATCCAGGCCTACATGCTGACCACAGTACTGTACCTAGGCACTGAGACATAGCCATCCAGGCCTACATACTGACCACAGTACTGTACCTAGGCACTGAGACACAACCATCCAGGCCTACATGCTGACCACAGTACTGTACCTAGGCCACTGAGACACAACCATCCAGGCCTACATGCTGACCACAGTACTGTACCTAGGCACTGAGACACAGCCATCCAGGCCTACATGCTGACCACAATACTGTACCTAGGCTACTGAGACACAACCATCCAGGCCTACAGGCTGAAAACTTCCAGACAATATTAAACACACAACAAACTTACCACACTGACCCCTGCATATTATACACATGCAACAATCTATCATGTAGATTGGGACAGCTCTGGCAATCTGTGCTCCAGTGATATTAATCCTCAAACTTACATGTTACTGCATTTCTACATGGGATTGTGTGTGTGGGGGGGGGGGGATGCACACCTGAAGACTTTAAACATTTGCAATCACTGTACTGGTATTTCAGTTACTCTGTTGGCTTCCATTTCATAATGTATTGTGACCTATCATGCAGAAAGGAGGCATATCAGTAGAGTACACTGATTTCAATGGCATACATTTCAGTTTCAGACTTCTTACCCTTCAGAAATAAAATGCAACTGCCAGACCTGCTGTAGTATGTCTGTGTATGTCTTTAGGGGGCTGTTCATCATTGCCATCATTTGGGGCCTTAGCCTGGCCTTTTTTACGGTCATCTACACCTGTCCTGCTGGGTGATGCTGGTGGTGGGTATGTGACCCTCTTTGACATCCATGTGTGTGACCTATTGACACCCACAGTTCTTTGGGCCATCACATGTACTGCAGTGGGAGTTGTCACCTTGTGTAGTACTGCCAAGTATGTTGACACCAGTATTTGTTATGAATTTCCTGCTGTCCCATATAGCTGTCAGCTGTCTGTTGCTATCCCATTCAGCCACCCATTTCCCTTGCATGCTTGCATCCATATCATACATACAACTATCAGAACATACTACTACGCTCAGTAATTGATAGGAAGGGTGACTTACCTTGTTGCTCGGCCAGTACTGAGGATTGTGCTGGAGGGCTGACTATATCGGATGCATGTAGTACACTCCCTATACATGGCAAAGCACAAGTAGTGTCATGTTTGGCATCCCTTTTACTGTATGTGCGAGTCAGAGAGAGGTATCTGTCCCTGGGTCCCTACAGTGTCAGTTTGTGTGCTATGTGTTGCCTCTTTGCCAAGGCCTGGGCATGCTGGGCACACCTCCTTCTTCCTACAGGGGCAGGTTCAGGAAGTTCCTCCTCCGAGTCCCTCTGTGCCTGTGCTGGCCTTGGCAATGGTGGGGGGCTGTGTGGTCCTGCCCCATGCTGTTCCTGCTGCAGCTGTTTCCACAAGATCATATTGTGTAGCATGGCACATACTATGACCATTTGTGTACTTGTAGCTGGAGAGTACTGCAAGGCTCCACCAGATATGTCAAGGCAGCAGAACCATGACTTGAGCATCCCAAATACACGCTCTATAATGATCCTGGTTTGTGCGTGTGCCTCATTATGGAGTTCTTGTCAGGTGTGTGTGCATTTCTGATGGGTGTCATCAGCCACGGCTCCAGTGCGTAGACAGCATCCCCCACTAGATGGCCATATGGGGTGTCCACCCTGGCAAACCCCTGATACAGCTCTGAGGAATACCAGATGTGGGAGTCGTGATAGCTTCCAGGGCTGCTGGCACATACTTCCATGATAATGCCCTGGAAAAATACAGATTTAACTTAAAATTGAGTTTTCCCATTTTTTTTTTTTTTGTTTTCGGCACGATCCCATTTGCGTGTCGCTGCCCTATGCTTAAACAGCTGAGATCAGCCAAAAAAAGGTTTAATTTTCATAATAATTAATCAATTTTTTAATGCCAATGGCCTTATATTTGGCCATCGGCATGTCTAATGTACATAATACATGCTTCTTCATGAGCTGTCATGCCTCCGTTTTGTCAGTTGCAGAAATGTACTGTTATTTTCCAAATACATTTCTGCACTGACACTGTTCTAGCACAGAGACTTGGCAGTTTGTTGAATTGCTAAATCACCTCATTTGCATGGTTTTTATCAGCAAATGAGGTGATTTGTATGTTTGCCGGTTTTCCATGCTGGAACAGTATAAAACTGGAACGTGTGAAAACGGCACTATCTTGAATTGCTCAGTGGCCATTTTCCATGCAGGAGCTCCTACACTGTTTCTGCACAGACTTTTCGGTTTCCTGAATCGCGGGGATAGTCACTTTGGTGACTAATGCATAGATCCTATCAGGCATTGGGAATATATCTCAAGAGTTAGCTGCAGGAAACAGCAAATCATGTGATACATTTTATTCTAGAGTGTTTAGTCAGTGTAAATCTCACATGAAAGTTAGCTAAATACACAGTGTCTTTGTTTTGTTTACTCATGATTCAAACACCATACTGTGTCATAAATGAAGAAAATGTTAGCAGAACTGGAAAGTACATCAGCAGAACTGTGAAATATATTTGCTTTCAAGAATTTCTGTATTTAAAAGTACAGAAGTTGAATTCTAAGTGCATCAAACACAGAAATTAACATACTCAGAGGTTCTCTCAGACAACTTAGAGAAACACCAGAGACCTCCAAAACACAAGACTGCTACAACTAATACAGTTCCCACAGCACCCATGACACACAGTAACACCTGTGTCTCACCCATCAACCCATAAGGTGTAACACTCAAATAACAGACTTTCTTGTCATTGGAGACTCCATAGTGAGATGCACAGATGTCCCACTCACCAGGCTGGACAAGGAGAAAGTCACAACCAGCTGTCTGTCCAGTGCCAGGATTCATCAGATCATGCATGCTCTCAGGTCTCTCAGCAACAAATACCATTATGACTCTGTCATAGTTCATGTTGGGGTGAATGACCTGAGACTCACTGGACTATATGAAGAGAGACATGGTTGAGCTCTCAGACTATGTGTCCCAGGCAGGTATGTCCCTAGCCTTGAGCAGCATACTACTCTCACCTAGAATGATGCCACATTATAAACAAAAAATGATTGATTTCAATAATTGACTTAGTTGTTGGTTTCATACAAAGGAGATCCAGTTCCTGTCAGCCTGCAACGCCATGGTCGACAAACCTTCGTGCTTTGCCAGAGACAGTTTGCACCTAGCACTACTTGGCTTTCGGCTGCTGGCAAAGGCTCTTGCCTCCCCCATAGTATCTTTTTAGGCAAGGTCTCGATAACAAACATACCAACGTGAAATTTGCCAATCATACAAAATAATGGTCATGAAGATAAATGCTAGGAGCTAAAACCAAAAACTCCACACCCTGGAAGCACTTCTATCACTAAAAGATGTAAGTGTCTGTGCAGTCACAGAAACCTAGTTCAAGGCCTCAGAGAGTACCTCAGCCTAGCAAGGCAAAATGACTTACACACCTTCAGACCACAAAATGAACATGTGAGAACCAAAGGAGGTGGTATTACCATCTATATTAGAGATAAATTCACCTCCCATCTAGTTAGACTGAACAACTCCATGGAGTTACTCCAAGTTAATTTTACAGTGGGTAAGACCCCCATTCAAGTCATAGCCAGCTATAGATCCCCTCCATGGGTCATGACATGCACAAAGCCTACTTGACCAAACTGGAGACAATTCAAATATTCCCAAACACTCTGGTTATGGGGATTTCAATTAGCCCACCATCAACTGGGAAACCTACACTAGCCCTAACTCACTAGCACAAAGGTTCCTTGACTTTGTTAATGCAAATGCCCTGGAACAAATTGTTCATACCCCAACAAGAGGAACAAACATGCTAGATCTGGTCCTCACTAACATGACAAACAGATGCACCACCGTGACTGTCAGACCCTCATTAGTTAAATTTGACCACAAATCAGTCACGTTCGAACTGGCACTTACACCAGAACTCACAAAGGATGAAGTCAGACTAAAAAACTTCACCAAGGCAAACTATATGCTCCTAAGTCCTAAGTAAAGATATAAATGCATTCCAAGCCCCACCCCCAGCTGGAAGTGGTAACTACACCAAAGCTTACACTAAAGCCCTGTACAATCAGTTGCATAAGTGTATAGACTCAGCTGTTCCAGAAAGAACCAAAGCCAGATCCCCAAGTAAAAACAAGCTGCCATGTTGGACATCTAGCATCAAAAACTTTACAATACGTGCAAAAAGCTGCTATCCAAGAAAACAAAGACAAGGCCCCAACAATGGAAAAGCAGCCTCCTCATCCTCAACAGGCAAATAAGACAACTTGTCAAACCCTGTAAGGGCTCCTTTGAGACAAACGTAGCAAACACAGCCAAGGATAAGCATAAGGCCTTTTACAGCTATGTACAAAGCCTAAATGGTAGGACCCAAGCATGTACAGAATTGGTGACTAATGGTATCGCACACACAGACACCACAGACATAGCCAACGTGCGGATAGGTTTGGCGAAAATTTCACTCCCTAATCCCCACCAAATTTATCACAAACCTTCCTCCAAACTCCCCCCCCCCACCCTACATATATGAAGAGCAGATAATCAAAGCCTTGTCCAAGGCAAAAAAACACAGTCTCTATGGGACCAGACGGCATCCCAGGCTGTCTTCTAAACATCCTAAAACATGAACTAGCATCACCATTAAATACCCTTTCCAATCATAGTCCAACAACCAACTTTGCTCCTGCAGAATGGGGAACAGCAACAGTTACTCCCTTCCACAAAGGTGGCCTAGCAATAGTCCCAGGGAATTACTGACCCATAAGCCTGACCAACCTCATCTGTAAGGCCATGGACCTCATAAATAAAGGCATCCAACCCAATTTGGTTTTGTCAAGGACAGATGCTGCTTGTTAAATCTGGTGGATTTCTTCAAAAATGTGACCAAGGCCACTGACGAGGGCAAGTCTGTGCACGCAGCATACCTCGACTTGGCAAAGGCTTTCGACACAATCCCACATTCAGGCTTTACTGATAAACTTGGCAAATTGACCCTTTGTTGTAAGATGGGTTGTCAACTGGCGAACAACCCAGACACCCACTATCAAACTGGGAGACTCCACATCAACCAGCATACCTGTTACCAGCGGGGTGCCACAGGGGTCAGTGCTGGACCCCCTACTGTTTGGTATATACTTCTTAGAAGTTCAGGTCAAAGCTATTGGGTTGAGGCTGACCAAGTTTGCGGATGACTACAAACTGGATTCAAGTACTGAATTCTCCCAATGATGTCAGTCTTACGCAGATCAACAACTGGTGTCTTAGTCACAGTCTCAAACTGAATGCAAATAAATGCATCATCATTCCCTTCGGCACAAACAATGTCCCTTCACACTATCAAATCAACAACAATACCCTAAGTAGCCACGAAGTGGTAAGGGATCTGGAATCACAAGTTGACTGCAACCTTAACTTCAAACACCATGTGTCTACTGTAGTAAGGAAGGCCTTCTATGTAGAACACTTGATTAGTAAAGGCATCACATCGACAGCAAGGGAGGTTATAACCCCTCTATACTCAACACTAATAAGGCCCATAATGGAGTATAATGCCCCATTCAGCATGTACTATAAAAAGCATCTGCAACAACTGGAGAGAACGCAGAGGTTTCTAACAAAGAGGATCAAGGGACTCCAGCATGTGCCTTACACAGACCAACTAAAGTCCCTGTCACTATACTCTGCATCATATAGACTTCTTAGGGGAGACTTATGCCTGGCTTACAAAGCAATCTCAGACCTAAACTTAACGAACTTGCTGCATATCTGTAAATCAAACAGGACTAGAGCTACCCATTCCAGGGACCTAAATATTGCCTGCAACTTAAATAGGATATGCTGGAGGGCCAGATTTGTCTCCCAGAGACTGCCCATTTTTGGAATAGGCTACCATTTCATGTGAAACAGAGCACTTCTATGACACTGTTCAAGAGGAACGTGGATGAGAAGACAGCACACCATAAATTCTTACCAGGGGTAGCACCCACAACCATCCTGGACATGGGCATTCATTACTAAATGCAATCTTGGGTATTAACTAGCAGTTCTATGAAAATGGCTAGGTTTGAAATGACTTCTGGGTTGATAGCCTAGTAATCTGCTATGATCCTATGATCTTAAATATATCCACCATGTATTCTTTCACTTTAGCAAAATTTAGCAGAAATGTGGCTGGTATAAACCCAGATATGTGATTTATTCCTTAATGCCAGTGGAAAATTCTAGAAACCTGAAAACATACAGAGTGCTACATTCCTGCATGCTCCTGGACTGAGGAAGAAGCCTTGAATAAATTTCACAGTTTTACTCTTCTTGAAGAAAAAATAGCTACATTGTTGGAAAGAAATGAAATAGCAGTTAGAGAGAATACTTGATATAGTGAGATAGCTACATTGTTGGAAAGAAATGAAATAGCAGTTAGAGAGAATACTTGATATAGTGAGATAGCTACATTGTTGAAAAGAAATGCCAGGAATTAGTAGGAGAAGGATGACTTTCAACTGTAAAGCACTGGAGCTCAGTGGTACTGAAAGCTAGATCCATGTGAACTTTATTAAAATACACTGTGGTGGAGCCATTTGGTCAAAATGTGCAGACATGAATATAGAAATTAGAAATACAATATCCTGTTTTATATTGTAGCACTTTAAGTGGATAAGTCTCCTAATGCATTGGGATGTCTGACTTGTGAGAATTTAGAAATGGTAAAATAAATCCATAATGGGAAACCAAAGAGTGCCTGTATACAGACTCACATACGTTATCACAGATATTTCTTACATACTGCTCAGATTCATGGCCACAATATTCTACATGATTATGCTGATTTATTTACATGCTTAGGAGGTTTGGCAGGAGAATATCACTTAAAAATAAAGCCTCAAGCAATGTCAGCAATACATGCTCCAAGCAAATTGATGCATGCCCTCAGCTGCAGACGAGAATAGGAATTAAAGTGAATGGAAAGCATATGTGTTCCTAAGATACAGTTACATCCAACAAAATGGTTGAACATTATGACAAAAAAGCAAGATAAAATAATTCAAATCTGAATTGATCCACAGGCTTTCAGTAAGGTGACTAAAAGAAAACATTGTCCTTTGCTTACAATTGAGGAATTGGCCTTGGCAATCCCAAATGCTAAAAGGTTTTCAGTACTATTTTAGTTTTATTTATATTTTTTATTATTTTGATTTATCCTTTGTTAACCGGGTTAGTTCCACTAGGATAGTAGCCTGTTTTCAGGGGAGATCCAAAGTTGTATTTGTATTACTAGGAAAAATTTGGCCAGGGTTCAAGAGAATTTCTTTGAATCTTTGGAGGAGAGGAAGTGAAGTACTCTTTGTAGCTGCTAGGTGGCATCAGAGGGCTGCAGCAGAGCTAGAGAGAGTAGCATGAGAAAATGTACAGAATTAACTTGAAGGAGAAGGAAATTAAATCACTGTTACAGAGTTAGAAAATGGAGGACTGGATACACAAATGCTGATATATTTGATGAGCAAGGCAGAGACAAAAGAAGAGGAGGAAGCATGATGGAGTGACATTGTGGAGAGAATCTTACCTCTCAACTGTACAGATTTCTGCAGAATGTCCAGAGTTTTGTCTCATATTTTTTGCCCATTCCTCATAAAATGTGTGTTTTTCTGGCAAATTACTGGGATGATCTGAGGATTGAAGTCACTAAATAATGACATAGAGTTGAGTTTCATATTTCAAATCCTTCAGAAAATGTATGTTAAAACAAACCCTGCTACTCTAGCAATATTTAAAACATGTCCTTATTTGTGGGACCTTGTACCCCCATTTTGTTGGGCTTTGTCCAGATTTCTTATACTAAGAGGTTGAGAGGTATGGAGAGAATATTGCAGGAAGAAAAAACTGAGAGGTTGAATCACATGCAACAACTGGTGAAAGGAAAACAGTGGAGGTATTCTCGGCTGGTGACGTAGTCAGTTTTCAGGGTTTACCTCAACAACTTGGATTTTTTGTTACAAGATGGAAAAAGTTATACAAATACAGATAGGAAAGGAGGAATGGAATAAAGAACTCAAACAGGACAATAATTTGCAGTTTCTCAACAGCCACAGAGAAGATGACCAGTGGTAAGAAAAAAGTAAACATAATGAAATTGTGAACAAGTATGACATTACAGATAGTATTATTTTGTCAGTAGGGTTAAACATTAAAGTCATAAGACCATTAATTAATTTGATTTCTGAAAAATTTTTTGAAGTAACATTTGAAAGCTTTAACTTGTTGGAAAAATTTATGACTGAGACTAAAAAAGAAATTCAGTAGCATCATGGAAAGACTATTTTATTTCAGAGTTCAGGACTACAACTGAAAAAAGAAAATAAATGTGCAATTTAAGACTTCAAATATGAATGAGAGTGAGTTAAAATAGTAAAGTACATGAAGTTAAAAATATGTGATGAAAGAAATTTATGGACTGTGGGTTAGGAAGTGTGGGTAACAACGGATATTAATGACCGGAAATTCAACATATTTCATTACAGGTGATATAAGAGATTTGGTGGTGGTGGGATGGTGTTAAAATGGATGTTTTTTGCTTGCTAGGCAGGGGCGGCTCCTGCTATAAGACCGCAGGACTGCAGCCCTCCCACCTGAAAAACAAATAAAAATAGAACAGAGAAACACATCGGCAAACTGGAGCAGTTATTTAGTTCGTTGGTGGGGCTGTTTGAATATCGGCGACAAGGTAAGCAGGCAAAGTGTGTGTGTGTGTGTGTGTGTGTGTGTGTGTGTGTGTGTGTGTGTGTGTGTGTGTGTGTGTGTGTGTGTGTGTGTGTGTGAAATGCCCCAGTTGCTATATACTGGTGGCTAAAGCAGACTCATGGTGGTGTGGTAGGGAATACCTCAGGCTTGAACCCTGTATGCAGGTGTTAAGGGCCTGAATTCCCTACCCACCACCATTTGTAAAACAATTGCAGATTTTTGCCTCATATTTGATCTGTTCTGTTCCTCATAATATCTGTGGTTTCTAAATGTTTAAATGTTTGATGGTGCAGTGGTAGCATTGTTGCCTCACAGCTGTAGGTTCTCAGGTTTGATTCTTGGCTGGGGTGCCTTCTGTGTGGGTCTGCATCTTCCCCCTGTGTTTGTGTGGGTTTGTTTTTGTGTCCTCCCATGTTACAAAGACATGTCTGCATTATTTATTTCTGGACCTCTGCTGAAAATAGTTTTTTTGTTCCAAGTTAGACTGTCCTGGTTAACAAATGTTAAATAAAATTGACAGGCATTTGTATTTCAGACTTCAGGTTTCTGAATGTTTAATTCCTTACATATTTGATGGTGCAGTGGTAACATTGTTGCCTCACAGCTATAGTTTTTCTGGTTTGATTCTTGGCTGGGGTGCCTTCTGTGTGGAGTCTGCATCTTCTCCCTGTGTTTGTGTGGATTTGCTCTGGTGTCCTGCCATTTTACAAAGACATGTGTCTGCAGTATTTCTACCTGGGCCTCTGCTGAAAATTTTTTTGTTCCGTTAGAAGTAAAATTGACAGGCATTTGAATTTCAGACTTCATATTCTTCAGAAAATACATAGTAACGCAACTTTTTATTCTAGCAATTTTCTAAGTTTATAAGATGAATATTTGAAATTTGTCCCTATTTTTGGGACTGTATTCCCACATTATTGGCTTTGTCCTGTTTTTTTGTGCTAAGGTTGACAGCTATGGCAAGAACTGAATTCACTGAATATGTTTGAGGGCTGTATTCCCTCATTACTGAGTGTGCCCAGGTGTTTTGTACTAAGAGGTTGACAGCTATGGTGAGAACTGGATTCACTAAATGATAGCCATTTAAGTTTTAGTCTTCCTCTCTTTCACAAAGCAGCTGATTTGGCGTAGTGGTATGTTGCTCTGACTGTTTTGCACAGGGAACTTGGCAGTAAAATGTATGGTGGTAACAAAGCATTTCTCTTTCACAAAGCAGCTGATTTGGCATAGTGGTATGTTGCTCTGACTGTTTTGCACAGGGACCTTGGCAGTAAAATGCATGGTGGTAACATAGCATTTTATTCTAGCAACTTTCCAAGATTATACAAGCAATGTTTAATGTGTCCCTGGTTTTTGGGCTTTTGCCCCCCCCCCAATAAATTTTGTTTTTTTCCAGATTTCTTGTGCTGCGAAGTTGAGATGCAGTTGAGTATTGAGTAGATTTTATAAGGAGCTGAGAGCTGCAGGGGAAGAGAAGTTTAGTGCTGCTTATGCTGAGTCGGCTTGCATTGTTAATAGCACAACAGGTTGTGTACTTGCTTTTGATGCAGAAGGCTGTGGGTTCTACTCCCACAATGGGTGGATGCTGCCATAATGAGAATGTCCTCCTTGGTGAAGATACTAACTATGAGCCTGTTATCAGTTTGCCATCCATTTCCTCTTGCAATATTACTAGCTTATCATTTTTTTAATGTAATATAGGCAATTTATTCCTCAGGGGCAACAGACACTTTATTTTTCGATGAAACCATGAAATATAAAGGTGTTTGCTAG
The DNA here is from genome assembly GCF_019279795.1 of Protopterus annectens. NCBI lineage: Eukaryota > Metazoa > Chordata > Ceratodontiformes > Protopteridae > Protopterus > Protopterus annectens. Next base: position 118,655,457 of record NC_056747.1, on the reverse strand, counting down.
CTGCAACATCTTCATTAGTTACAGATTTCTTTAATGTGGAATTATTTAGATGACTTTTACTTCTTCAGGGATTATGCATATTTACTGATAATGGACTGTAGAATTGTGTGTAATGGACTGTAGAATTGTTCATATTTACTGATAATGGTGGACTGTAGAATTGTGCATATTTACTGATAATGGTGGAATGTAGAATTGTGCATATTTACTGATAATGGTGGACTGTAAAATTGTGCATATTTACTGACAATGGTGGACTGTAGAAGTCTGAGTAGACTTTTATGATGGGAATGTTCTGAACTGGGCAGTTTTGTCATTATAGGTGCATGCGTTTTGTTTCATTGCTTACTGGAAAAATGTTCAAAACAAATTTAAAATGCCTTCTAACACCTGTACTGTATTGTAGAAGGAATATAATTTAGTACAATCAGGAAGGTGTATCAAAGAGCACATGTATGTTTCATATGCAAGGGGCCTATGATTTGAAAACAGCCCAAAATTAATCTTTATCTGCCACTTGCAAAATGTATTTTCTTTGAATGTGGGTTTCAATGCTGTTTCAATGAATGTGAGTTTCAAGGGCAGAGAAGTTTTAATGCTAAGTCTGTTTTCATTGTGAGACTGCATTGCTTTGTTTAGCAGATGTCTTAGTGTTTGTGCTGCAAAATGCAAAATAAAACTTTCAAATGAAGCCCAAATCATCATAGAAGTAAAGCAGTTTGCACATTAGTGTTTATGGTAAATGGAGTGAAATAGCCAAGTAATGGATCATTGGAATGGCTGCAAAGGCTCTATTCGACCATAATTGTGTGAGGGGGAAGGGCGGCAAACTCAGACAGGCCCAGCTGAACTATACCTTCCAACTGTCCAGATTTTCAAAGAATGAATAGATTTTTGCTTATTATTTTTGGTTTGTTCCTCATAAAATTTGTAGTTTTCTGGCAAATCATTTAGGAATTAAGTCACTAAATAATGATACACTGAGTTTCAGACTTCATAACCTTCAGAAAAAATGCATGCTAAAGTAAGACCTGTTATTCTATCAACTGTCTCAGTTTATACAAGAGCAAATTTTAGTGCTGTTTATATGTTCCCCCCAATATATTTGGCCTTGTCCAGATTTATTGCATTAACAGGTTGAGAGGTACATGCAAATAAATTGCTTTATAGAATTAGGCATAGCCAACCTCTCAACTATCCCCAATTTTGGTGCAAAATGTTGCTCTTCCCCTTAATAATCCATCCGCAAAATAGCAATTTTGGAAGAAAACATGGAAGGTTTACAATTAAGAAATAACTGTAATAATCAAAGTTATAGATTACTTTTATTTCACAAATGCATGTAGATTCTTTTATTTTGTCAGCTGCTCAAGTTAGCAGTACTAATATTAAAGTGTCCCTTCTTTGACAGGTTCCCAGCTGTATTGTGTGGCTATTTTATATTTTTGCATCACATTTTTGGTCCATTTTTCATAAAATTGTGTTTTTTTTGGCAAATTAGTGACAAATCATTAAAGACTGAAGTTAGAAAATAATGACAGACATTTGAGTTTCAGATTTCATACCTTTCAGAAAATTCATACTAATGCAAGACCTATTCTACTATCTTTCTAAGTTTATAAGAGCAATATTTAAAAATTGTCCTTATTTTTGGGCCTTTGTCCCACTTCTATGTATGGCTTTGTCCAGATTTCTTGCTCTGAGGTTGAGAGGTATGACAAATGTGTCAGGGCCATCACAGTCAGCCAGAGACATTTCAAATTGTGACATACATGTTGCACCCCACTCCCCCATGTAGTGACTCTGGATGTGTCCAAGCAATCAAGGAGTAGTTATGCAGTGTAAATGTGCAGAGTGTCCCCCCATCCAAGGTAGACACAAGTACTACAGTGGCTTTTCATCTGTCCTTGATTTTGCAGAATGGTCTGGTTTCTGTCATATTTTTGTACTGTTGATTTATGCTTATTACTCAGAAAGTGCATGTTGCTCTATGTTTAAGTAGCAATGCTTTAATGACCATAAGGTAAACTTGTCTAAGATTGTAAGATGCAAGTAAGCTTTAATAAGAATACTGTTAAAGAATTGTCAACATTGAAAGTCTTTCTGTTGTTGCCATGCAGAGAATACTTAACTAGATAATGTATACGCCTTGGGTATTGAAGGACAGGATTACATTATTTTAAAAAGTTCATTACATTTGTTGGAGACTTTCAGTCATCTCTACAGGCTTTTCCCGTAAACTAAACAGAATGCCAATCATGTGTGGCCCATAACTTGTACAGTAATCCTTTAAGCAATGTATCTTGAGCTTGTTTCTTGTTTGCTTTTCATTTTTTACTTTGATCATGTTTTCCCCATGAAACAAGTAGATAGTTGTCAGGCAACAGGTCTTTTTTGGATAAGAAACATTTTTACAAGTGGGGGCATCACAGAGATTTCTACTTTCAACATGTTACTTGGTACTTTAATAAAGCTGAATATAAATTATAATTAGAACTGCAGTGCAAGGAGAAGTGGTTTGAGTTGAGTGCTGCTTGTTTTTCTTATACTTGATTTTGACTGGCATTTCAGTAATGTATTTAAAAAGTAATTTATTTTTTCATGCCTCACAACCTTTTGTTTCCATCTAGATATTAAGTAAGCTGTCATGCAGCCAATGCATTGAAATATTTTTATTCTTCTACACTTATTTTTGTCTTGATTGGACTCTCATAATGACGGTTTGGCACCCAGGGCAGCGTATTTAATTAAAGTTATTTTTTGTGGTTTTGAGCATGGCTCCTCCTCTTTCTAGTTGGCCACACTCCTTCCAATTGACCCCACCCATTAAGCTGTCTCCTGCAGCCCCCCTTTGATTTGAAGTCACCAGCCGCCACTGCTAGGCACCAATTTTAACAAAGAAAAAAAGGAAAGGAATATAAGGTATATGGGGAGATGGGAATATATTGTTTGGTCGGTAAGAAATTAGACATTCTGGAATAGGAATTCTTATCAAAATGAAGAAATAAGAATCTTGGATGCAACAATAGTACCAGGATGGGTAGTGATATGTGATATGATAATGAGACAAAAATATTTAAAATTAATAGTGATTTATGCACATACTAATATGCCATACATAAAACAGCTGTTTGAAGAAATAAAAAACGTGTTAATAAACATATGAATAGTGATGGTAAGGGATTATAACTGCAACCTGAGGAAAAAATGGAATAATAACACAGGATATTAAGATGTTAATGGATTTAATAAAATATGAAGATTTAAAAGTAGGAATGACTAGAGAATAGACAGATATAAAAGGGGATTTTTTAAGACTGAATTTGATTATATAGTTTACTCTAAAACATGAAAGAAATAACAGGAGTAGTACAGATGGCAGAGTTTTCTGATCATAGAGAAGTATGGGCTGGAATAGGGGAAGACAATTAAATAATAAAGGAGGGGAAATGGATGCAGAGACTAACTGCAGAGTTTAAAAAGGAGGAAGAAATGATAATAGAGAAAGAAATATTATAAAAAAATTATATGACAAGACCATTTTATAAAAATTGGGTACAGTGGTCAGTTTTGTATAAAAAATATGTTTAGAAGTATAAAGAAACATAAAAAAAGAAATAAGATGAAATATAAGGACATTTTATAGAATTTTGAGGGAGATAGAACAAGAAAGTGACAAGATAAGGGGAAAAAGCAAAAAAAAAAACAGTTGTATGGTAAGAATAGAGAAAAATTAAAAATAATGTTACATAGGCAAAGTTTTTTTTATCTGAAAGGAAAAAGAGGTGGTTTCTCCTTATTTAGGAAAAGAAGTTAAAATGAGAGAAGGACGGATTAGAAGGCAAAGGAGACATAAAATACAAACAAGAAGTTATTATGGAGGTGGTATAAAATTTTGAAGAGAAAATATATGAAAAGGAATACAAAAGAGAAACTGGATTATCCAGAAGAATGAAACTAAAAAGAATACCTGAAAAGCAAGGAATTTTTAAGAAAATGATATCACAGTAGAAAAAATAAAGAAGGCAGTGAAAGAAGCTAAGAATGAATCAGCACCATTATTCAAGGCCTATAATACCAATAATACTGACTATAAAATATTTAAGAAAATATTACAAAAAAGATGGATAAAGTATTGGATGTGATAGCAGGAGAATGGCTTTATGCTATAAAGGGAAGGCAGGTAAAATAAAGGCTAATTACAGTGATTTAGTAGAGATGATCCTAGAAGAAAATAAAGAAGTAAGACTGATACCACGTGATATACCTAAAGCCTTTGATAAAGAGACCCACGAAACAATGTGGCATATGGCATAGAAGAAAAATATTAATGTAATAAAGAAATGTTATTAAACTTCATGGGTACAAGTTATGATAAATGGATAGATGGAAAAAATAAGTACTAAGAGAGGTGCAAAACAACGATTCCCGATAAGTATGTGCTTGTTTGTATTCACAATTAATGCAGCAATACAAATATGCATGTATGAAATGAGGGAAGCAAGATGTGAGATGTAAGGAAATCTTATATTACCAATATGTACAACATGTGCAGATGATTTATTTCCAATAACAAAAAAACAAAGGATTAATAAGTCAAGTTGTAATAAGGATTGCAAAGCTGTTTACAAATGGTCTGCAGTTAAATAAATTGAATTGTAAGGGATTTTAGTGTGATAAAAATAAATAGAAAATATTTTGCAAGAAAAAATAAAGATTTTGGGAGTGACATTTGGTGAGTATAAAAGTATAATAAGTCAGTGGAGAGAGATATTGGAACAAATAAAAAAGTGTTAGCTTAGTGGAAACATTTTTATTTATCATTTCAGAAAATGAAAATATATGTTGAGTACTTATATATTAAAAAATAGCATATTTAGGGGCATATATATGTTTCCCACTCAAATGGAAAAAGAGTTATTAGAGATTTTTTTAGCTTTATTCAGACTCAAGGCTGAACCCTGTTAGAAGAGGGATAATGTATAATAAAAAAGAAGAAGGTGGCTTGAGTTTAAAAAATATATTGGTGCATTTAGCATCTATGCAATTATTTTGTCTAACGGAAAAGGTAAAATAAAGACAAAAATAAATGACAGATGCAATATAAAAATATAGAAATGTATGAGAAGAAAAATGGGAAAAAGAAAATAAAAAGGGACAGGATGGAAGAAAAATATTATAGAAATAACATGGAACTATGTAAGTTAAGTATGGTTGAAGGCAAAAGAAAGAATAGTAATTTTAGATTTTTTTTTTTTTTTTTTTTGCTGTACCCATTAAAAGAGGATGCAAATGGTAATAAAAGACAGAAGAAAAAAGGTCTGATTTTTTTTATAAAGTAGAGGATGTTTTGTGGAGAATTTTATTAGAGATGCTACTGGTGAAATGAATTTTAAATATAAGGTAATGGAGGAAATAAAATGTATTGACTGTAGTGAAGAAGAAACAATGACACATTGTTTTTGACTGTAAATAAAATAAAGCATTATGGGGAAAGTTTAAAAGTGAATATAAATGGGAAAGATTTAAATGTATAAGTATGATAAAGTAAAGTAAATAAATGTAATATTGATAAATGGCATAAAGTATGGCTTATGAAAGTATGGGTATGTGAAAAAAAGATGTGAGAATTTGTTTTATGACAAGAAAATGGAAGAGGATGATTTGTTAGCTGAAATATCAAGATGGTTGTGAACCAAGTGTGGGGCAGGATATATAGGGTAAATATGAAAGAAAAAAGAATGAAATAAATAGAACTATTTAGTTAAGTTATTTTGTGTTGATAACTTGTAAATAATTTTAAATATGAATATAAAAATGATTGTGTGAATAATTGATTTAAATTTTTTTTGTTTTTGTATAGTATAAAAATTAATGTAAATGTTAATAAAATACTCTTCTCAATAGATACCATGATATCTTTTACATCCACCTGAGCTACCACCAGCTCAAACCAATGAGACCTCAGTTTAATGTGTCATCTAAAGGACTACTGTATCTTTTAATTTTGCACTGTACTGTCAGCAATCCAGTCATCTGAAGTGGGAATAGAACACACAGCCTTCTGATCTTCTACCTCTAACAGGCAAGTATGCTACCTGTTACACCACTAACTACTCAATGCAAACCACAGACTTGAAGATAAAGATCAGTATCAGTGAACAAATCTCCAAATCGTAAACATTTAAATGACCAATAGAAAGGTATACACTCTGCAGATTTCTTCATTCTTTCTTTCTTGGTATTTCTTCAGTAATTGAAGACCTGAAAAGTTTTAGAAACATTAATGATGATCTCTTAATGTGAGACAGATGCAAGATGAGCATGAAAAATTACAATTTCTAAATATAGTAAGACAAATTATTTAAAGCTAAATAAGATAAAATGTAAAGTAAGAGTAGTGAGTATGAAATATATGCATGATACACTGATGTCTGAGGGACTGAAGCTTTTTACAGAAAAAGTCAGAAATAGTGTGCCAATGTCAAAGGCAGAAGGCCAATGGGTATTATAAAGCTAACTATAAATGATGAGTTATTTCACAGTTTGTACCTAATATATCTGAAATAACTGCATCTAAGAAAGTTGTTAAACCAACTCACATTGTAATATAGCTATACATAAGAAAATAACTTTGACATGTTCAATAATCTATTTAAAGGAATACCATCATTAAATTACTATGATGTGAAGAAGTCAGTCACATTGCAAGAAGATAGCATTCAGACTGATATGCAAGCTATGATCTTAGAGGAAACAGGCTATTTTTGTGAGTCAAGAGCATTTATAGATGCACAAAAATATATATGATCATATAGAAAAGTCACCGTTTAGAAATAGGGTTTATATGTAAGGAATTCCATAAATATGTATATGATAAAAAGACATTCAGGTAAAAAGACATTTTAAACTCTTGTAAAGCAAAGTGTTTGTACAGGGCCCCACTAAGATTGTGAATTATTTTATTTAATACATGATCTGAAAATGATATGTAGACCAGAGAAGGATGTGCATATAGCGGATATGTTTAATAGGATACATTTACCAGAGAAGCATGAACAACTGTTGGAAGAACTGGAGATTATTTGGGTAACACCACAGCTACCAGTGACAGAATATACTAGAATCATTTAAGATGTGCACTGATACTAATTTAAGAAAGCAAGCTGCTGAAATATATTACAGAAAAAGCTGGTGTGCATAAAAATCATTAGTAAAGAATACAATTTGACTTTACTTTTCAGAAATAGTTTATGTCCACAGCTTGATGTTTGAAACTGACAAAACAATAGTTTCCAATCAGCTAAGAAAACAAAGACTTAAGAGCATACATGAAACATGGTCAGGCAATGGTAAAGTGCTAGGACAGAGCAAGAGATATAATGTTTTTCAAGGTATGTTAACTCAGATAGTACTCAGATAGATCATGACAGGAATTATAAAGAAGACTTGAAAGTATAACAAATTCCAGATCATCCACTGAGCGGAGTTGGTACTGATTTTTCCATTTAAAAAAACATGTATCTCATTTCCTATGTGTGAATTATTATTCCAAGTTCCATGAAATAAGCAGCTTGACAAATGCAACATGTGCAAGGGCAGTTAGTCCATTAAAGTCTATCCCCCGGATTCAGTATACTTCCATGCAGGAATAGCTTATTCCTGCATGGAAGGGACCATTCCCATGCAGCATGGCAGCGTGCCATGCATATTCATGAAGGCGTGCTGCCGTGCTGTAAAATGGACATGGTTCTGTGTACGAGTGCAGGGGTGTGTCTGAAAGCAGTGGTCTCACAATACACATGCCCCCTGCACACCAGAATTGTTGTACTGCAATTTAAATAGAGTGAGAATGCTCGTAACACCCCCAACCCATCAGGGTAAGAAATTTGAACAAAGCCATAAGGGACAATTGTCCCTACAAAGCCAGAAAGTTGATAGAATAACAGGTTTAGCATAAGCATGAATTTTTGGCAGGGTATGAAGCACATAGTGCACACCTCCCAACCCATTAGAATAAGGAATCTGGACAAAGCCATAAGGAACAATCGTCCCTACAAAGCCAGAATGTTGATAGAATAACAGGTTTAGCATTAGCATGAATTTTCGGCAGGGTATGAAGTACACAACGCACACCTCCCAACCTATCAGAGTAAGAAATCTGGACAAATCCATAAGGGAAAATTGTCCCTACAAACTCAGAAAGTTGATAGAATAACAGTTTTAGCATTAGCATGGATATTCTGAAGGATACGAAGTAAAAAACACAACAAATAATTATTTTTTCATTTATGCAGTAAAGCTTAGGCATAGCTGTGTGGGTGTGCCTGTTGCCTAGCTATGCTTAGCCCAGTTGAAATGAAATGATAAGTTAAATAGCAATAGACATCCAGCATAGTGTAGTGATTAGTGTGTATGTCTTGCGTGTATTCATTCACTGTTCAAGCCTCACCAAAGTCATTTCCATTTTGTATGTGTAAACATTACAGTTTTAATTTATTTGCATATTTATGTAGGAAGTAACTTATATTTCTCAACCAGAGCAGTGTATTAGGCCCATATGTGAGGTGCCAGTGTAATAAAGAAGTGAAACCCCCATATAAACACAAGTGCCCCATACAGTATAGTCACACAAGAATACATGTAATTACAGCACAATGGGGGACGTCAGGGAAGGTAAGTAAATCTATATTATGTAATGAATGATGAATAAATCCCATACAGGTGGTAGTCCATTAAAATAAAACATAAGCAATGCTAAGCATTGCACAGTTATGCTGACCGGGTGTAAGCACTGTGTACATAGGAAAACTAAGCAATGAGCAGCCCAGCTAAGTGGATTTTCTCATTGGTAAGCCATGCTGAACCTGCCCCTTTAAGCACTGCCAACCATAGCTAAGCAGGTTTGCCCATAGCTTAGCTTAGCTCAGCATTTTCAAAACCATCCAATCATGGCAAAGGGAGGAAAATCATCTGTATTTAAACCCTGCAGGCAGGAATACAGCTCATAACAGGTTGTAGCTCTCCACTGTAGGCAGTATGGCAGGTGTTGGAGAGGACATGCACTTTCGGGCACAGCGCTGGGTTATACAGGAGTCCAAGGTCATGGTAGGACTCCTGGTAAAAAACATGATGTGAGACTGCTGCAGGACCAGTACTAGGGCTCCCAATATAAAGCAGAAGCCTGGGAAAGTCTCACCTGTGATCTCACCAGTGCCACTGGTATCCCTTAGACTGGTGAGCAGGTCCGGCACCACTATGCTGACTTGAAATGGAGGAAGAGGGAGCTCTTGGAACAGTGGGTCCAACAAACAAGAGAGAGGGGAGATGTCCCAGCAGTGTTTAAGTATTCATAGCAATAACTGTTTACCAAAGTCCAGCCTGTGTTTGTTATGGATAGGTATGCCTAAATGTTTCTCTATTTTCATTATAGCTGCAGCTGAGTGGACTGTGAACCAGGAAGCCCATGCCAGCAGGTTGCAAAGGCTGCGTTGTGAGGCTGGTGAGTAACAATCCTGCTTGTAGTAGTCATACCAAATAAATAAAAAAGGAGT